>NW_027315724.1:32735420-33052920 GCF_026437365.1 Eucyclogobius newberryi
TAGTATGATTTCATGTAGTGTTTTGTGTGTTTTCAGGTAGTATTTAGTGTGTTCTCAGGTAGTTTTTAGTATGATTTCAGGTAGTGTTTTGTGTGTTTTCAGGTAGTGTTTAGTGTGTTTTCAGGTAGTTTTTAGTATGATTTCAGGTAGTGTTTTGTGTGTTTTCAGGTAGTGTTTAGTGTGTTTTCAGGTAGTGTTTTGTGTGTTTTCAGGTAGTGTTTAGTGTGTTTTCAGGTAGTTTTTAGTATGATTTCAGGTAGTGTTTTGTGTGTTTTCAGGTAGTATTTAGTGTGTTTTGTTACGGGCAGCGTTAGGTATGTAGACTATGATGTGGACACACAGGAACAGCAGGTTTGAACTTCTGAGGGAGGACTGGAGGAGATCATTTGTTATCAGGGATCACACTGGGCTGGGCTTCTGACATATGAAGCACCGCGCCTGACGACACGACACTGAACAACACATACAAGTGTTGCTCAATGGATCTTGTGGATTCAGCACTTACTATAAGGGCTGAATCAATAGGTCTAAAGTTATTTTAGTCTCTTTGTTGCATAAAGTAAACAATGAAACATAACTTAACCACATTTTCTATTCATAAGTGGCCCGAGGTTAGAAGATAGTAATTTCAAGCTTATAGAATTACCTTTATTGTAACTGCCTCTTGAGTTATCTTTAATTCTTAAGCACGTAAACAATGGAAGAAAACTCCTCTACTACACGCATGGATTTCACTTTCCTGTTTATAGGTAGGTATTTTGTGCGCTTAATATTTAGTTTTGCATTGTTAATCGCTATGGAAACAGTGCTAGATTTTCACCATTCAGAAATCATATCAGAATCAGACTCAAAACGACTTTTATTCATCCGTGAGTGGAAATTATATTCGTTATAGACATGCAACAGACCAGACAGAAAATATTAGTTAATACATTATTTATTTCTGGGGGTTTAGCTGATGTTGTGTGTTATGCTTACTGTGATACTGATATAAAACGTTTAATTATTTCGTAATTCCGATAGAAAATAATATAGCTAAAGAGAGCACCATATCCATCGTTTTCAGTGGGATCAAATACCAGACATTGCTATAACTGTTAAAAATAAATGAATAAAAACATTTGTTTGGCCAAAAAGTCCTCAAAATGGCAGCTCTAACAAGAAACTAGAATAATTCAAACACATGCAATACAGAACATGACGCAGAGAGGGACATTTAACAAATGAAATAAAATAAACAGTTTCATTTAGTCCAAAGTCCTTTTTTCAAATCAAGTCCAGAGGTCATATTTTTCCATCCGTGTTTGCTTAAGCTGTAAGTGTGATTGTTGTGTTTGTGCAGCGGACACTCCCACGTGTCTGGAGTGCTTCAGCCTGACCTGCAGAGACAACCTCCTGTCCCGTCTGAGGAGGGCTCACCGAGACTCGCTGCTCACCACGGGATACTTCAGCAGCGCCCCACAAAAACCCGAGGGTACGAGCCTCAAACACGAGCATCCGACATTGGAAAAACGGACTCTCGGGGCGAACCACATCGAAAAAATAAGGCATAACATAGAGACTGAAGAAGAGGTTTTTAAAGTTTCAAGCATTTCATCAAAACTTAGTCAACATGGTTATATTTACTCAACATTCTGAAGTTACAGCAGATGTGACAATAGTTATGATTTGACAACTAATAATACAAATAATAATACACCTTTATTTTGTGAAATAATTGTTTAAATTGTCAGAAAAATGTGTCAGTTTTTGTTTAAACTGTGGCTGTATTTTTGATGGAAAGTCGCTTTTATTTAAAAATGTTTTGTAGTTAACAAATTTAAAAAACAAAGGACAAAATAGGACAATTATTCATAACTTAATATGCAAAAAAATTTCACTCCCTTATTTTCTACTTTTACTCCTTTACTTGACTGGTCCATCTCGTTCTTTGTCGTTTTTTTTCCTCGTGATTTCTTCCCCCCTTTCTGTTGTCATTTTGTTGTTGTTGACCTATGTTCTAATAAAAAATAAAATAGTAACAAAAAAAGAAAGGAAGTGCTTAGAGGAGCGTATAAATGCATTTAGTACATTTTCTAGCTCTGACAATTTGACTACTCTATGTCTGTTTCCATGTGTTTTTGGTGAACGTGTGTTTCCTCCAGGTAAATGCAGCCATGGAGGCGTGATGGACAGCAGCAGGTCTCTCGGGGCCAGAGGCGGGATAAACAAGGACAGCACGTCGCCGCTGTTCTCTCCCCATCACTACCTCCACACAGAGGCAGCCCGAGTCGCCGCTGAGGCCACGCTCGCCACGCTCAGAGACCTGCGCGACACCGTGGGCCACCAACTCTTCCTCAAGTGAGACATACGCGCACAGAGATGACTCCAATAATCAGATAACTCCAATAATCAGATATCTCCAATAATCAGATAACTCCAATAATCAGATAACTCCAATAATCAGATCTGAGAGTACAAACGACTACAATAACTATGCCTCAATTTGCCTTAACAAAGCATGAGCAAAGACAAAATTAATTATGAAAATATAGTTTGTTAAGCATGATTCAGGCTTAGCATAAGCATGAACTTAATAACAATAATAAAATCAATAGCGGCAATAACCACAGTAATAAGAATAGTGGCAAAAAGTAAAATAAAATTCCCCCTGTTGTCCAGGTAATACAACTGTGCACCTGTACATGTATAGACATGTACAAACCCAGCATACATACTGTTTATGCACATAAGATAAGATAAGATATTCCTTTATTGTCCACACATGGGGAAATTTCATTGTTGCAACGCTGGTAGATACAGAGGAAAAGAAAAGATAACTTATAGGAAGTTTAAAAAACACTCTCAACAGAAGAACTCTCATAAACAAAAACTCTTATAAACAAAAAGTCCTATAGACAAAACCTCCCATTTCCCAACGGATGGAGGGGAAAAAAATAAAATAAAAATAAATACAAATACAAATAAAAATACAAATACAAAATTAATATATACATATGAACCTATAGTTAATATTGTTAGTATAGACTGAGCTGACTTCCTGTTGTGTCAGTCTGTTGAGCGTGGACCAGGCGCCGGCGCTGGTGTTTGTGCTGGACACGACCGGCAGCATGTTCGAGGAGATCACGGCGGCGCGACTCCGGGCTCACTCCATCATCACGCAGAGAGCGCAGACCCCCCAGCAGCCCGCCACGTTCATCCTGGTGCCCTTCCACGACCCGGGTCTGAAAACGCATTTATTTACACGTTTCATTCTTTTTTTAAATCACATCCTTATTTTCTTTTGTTGTTGTTGTTGCTGCTGTTGCTGTTGCTGTTGTCATCTGTATCATTGTTGCTTCGTTACGTTTTAGACTCAGTGGTGGAAAAAGTACAGATACAAGAGCAAAAAAAAAAGAGTAAAAGTATCACATATGAATATCTACTTGAGTAAAAGTATTGAAAATGTGTAAATTGTTACTTTTAGACTGTAAATTTTAAATATTGCGCGGTTAAAAAGTCAAATGCGGTGATCTTGCGTTTTTTTTAGTCAACCAATTTCTCAATGTTTCTGTGTGACTTTTTAATGTATTTTGTCTGCTCAAAGCTGGGACTTGAACATAAACCTTTAGGCAGTGTCACTCTGAACATGCAAAAAAAAAACATCTAGAAAGTGCATTTTACCGTAGTATCTAGGGTAAAATGTGAGTAAAGTACTGATAATAAACAAACTTACTTGAGTACAGTACTTTTACTTTTGCATTTGTCACTTTCCACCACCGTTTGGACCCAATGACCACATTTAAGAACATTTAAAAAGTACCATTTAACCTTCAGTTTAGTCACATTTTACAAAACTAAGAAGTGGTGCATAAAAGATTGTGTTGAACCTCCCTCCTGCCTCAGAGAGGAGAACCGTGTTCACAATTATTTTACCTTTTAAAAAAATATATAAATGTATACAGTTTTTTAAAACATAGAACAACAAAAACATACACAAAATAAATGCAAAGAAAGAGAAAAAAGAGAGTAATATTTTTTTAATTAATACATTAATAAATTACATTTAAAAAAATATATTTCAATTAAAAATATATATATATTTATTATATTATTTTGTAATTTTTTTTTTAATAAATTAATAATACAAAATAATGATACATAAATACAATAGAATAAAATACAATAAGATAAGACAGAATAAAATAATAAAAACAGTAATACAAAGTAAAATGGCGATGTCCAGAGGAGGTTGAAGCATACTATGGCAAAAATGCAATAATAGTCCCATTTTGTCCATTTTGTTACCACTGACAAAATGATGTTGTGTGACCTGGTGTGTTTGTTTGTGCCCTTGTTGTGCAGAAGTGGGCCCCGTGACAGAGACAGACGACCCTCAGGAGTTCATGCAGAACATGGAGAACCTTCTGGCTCTGGGAGGAGGAGACGAGCCTGAAATGTGCCTCTCGGCGCTTCAAGTAATAACGATTGTGATTAGACATCCAATTCATGCTTTAATATTTCAGAACCTTGTTTTTATGCAGAATAATAAGATATTTGGTTGTTTAGTTGTAAATTATGGCACTTAAATTTGCAAATTGTGTCCATTCAAATTGCGAATTCTGTAGTACGTTTTTAAGAACCAAAAATGTTTTAACAACAGCTTTTTCTTTTGTTACACCACAACCTAGATATGAAATACACCCATTTTAATCATCTATACAGTGAATATGTCAAGTTTCCTTTCTCTAAACGTGCAACAAAATGATAGATCTAAAATAAACGTCAAATGTATTTATGATATATCGATACTCTGTCACCAAATGTAGTACCACGCAGCTACTAAAGGTGTGACACAATATTTTAGTTTTTGGGTCAGTTATTTGATCTCTCAACATTCAAGCTTGCACGTCAAAACAACAACACTGTCCAATCTCCACCTAAAGATGTTTTATTATTACATTTAATAAAATAGTTCCCAAACTTTTCACACCAAGTACCACCAAAGGCCCTCCGAGTAGCAGCAAATCTAAACCGGGTCTAAAACGGGACCAAACTAGGTCCAAACTGTGGCTAAAAGAGAGGTCTAAAACTAGCCAAAAGAAGACTAAAATGAGGATTAAATTGACTTTGTTTTCAGCAAATATTTGAACTGCAGAATTCCTGAAGAATCCAGGTTTGCGAACCACTGAATGAAAATGTATTAAATACATTTTCATCCTAAATTTAAGGAACAGATCAGCTCTATAAGTAGCACGCACAGACACCAAACTCCACAGTCTTGTACCGAACAAGATTTTGACAGATCGTACAGAAGGATTTGGTTTGATTCAGCTCAGAAAAATATGTCCAAATTTGAATGTTTACACCAGTTTTTAGTAAGATTTCGTCAAGTCAACTGTTAAATAAAGTATCTTTTTTTATTTTTTTTTATCAAAGATGTCAAAAAAATAAAGAAATCTAAACCTAACTTTATACATTTATCAGATTTATATGTACCTAATATGGTTAATTTAGGCACTTTTGACACATTAAAAAAAAACATTATTCACCATATATAAGAAAACATTACATGATGAAAAATGTATATATCTAAATTTGAGATTTTTCCCTTCACAAGTAGTTATGAAGAGAATTGATCCATCTCATTTAATTTAGTTCTTCTTTAACTCGTAATAGTGACTAGCGCTGAAGTAGGAGGTTCTGGGAGCTACGAGTGCTCAGTGGTGACTGTGAAAGATCCTGGTGGGTGTGATTCCTCTGCAGGGTTGGGCCTTTTATGTGAACACAACCTTTAAGTAGTGGTAAAAGCCGCAGCAGTTGGCGTAAAAAAATGGTAACTTACATGTCATTCTCCTGTTCCTCCTGTAGTTGGCGCTCACTCACAGCCCGCCGCTCTCCGAGATCTTTGTGTTCACGGACGCTTCGCCCAAAGACGCTCATCTGTTCGACGCAGTGAAAGCCCTGGTGCTGGAGAAACAGAGCAAGGCAAGACATTCACTGGCAGAGGTGGCACTGTGTCGCCCTCTGCTGTCACCAGTGGGAATAAAACATGTTAAAAAGGATAATTAGCAGCACGGCTATTGGCATTTTTACAGATTTTCTGGGAAATTAACAAAAGCAACACTTTTTTCATTTAATGGTTGTTAAACAGTATTGTTTACTGTCTTGGTAAGTTATATAGAGTTGTCAACAAGTATGTCTAGATAAAAACAAACTGCCAAATTGTATAAGTCGATCATGATTTAGGCTGTTTTACACTCTGTTTTGTTTTTAATTGGAGACCAAACTTTGTACAAACCAAACAGTGAAATAAAACCTTCAAAAACAATTTATATACATTCTTATAATAAATTAATTTAAGAATTGTTACAGCAATCACAAGTGAGACTAAACAAAAACAATATTAATATATATAATATTAAATCAATGGGAGGACAAACAAGTCATATTAATACATATAATAAACAAATTAATATATAAAAAAAGATATTGGGAGGAGATACATTGTGATTTTTAATGTATTCCTTATTATAATACCACGATTTACTGTATAATCTAGTCATATAATTTGACAACATCGAATACAGGAGTTTCCAAACTTTTCGCACAATCAACCCAAGACCCCCACTGCAAAATAAAATATATATTTGTAATTAATAAACAAAGAAAGAAAGCGCCCGCTGTGAGAGTCTTGTAAAGTGAACTCGTGTGTCCAGGTGACATTTCTGTTGACTGAGGACCCTCGCTATACGACTGGGAGCAGACGCAGGAGGAAGAGGAGAGGAACAGGACCGTTACCGCCGCACCGGTTCGCCCTTTACTCCTCCCTCTCTTCTCTGTCCGGGGGAATGACCGTCTTCACCTCCAACTCAGACATCCACAGAGTGTCGGCCATCGTGGAGGACAACACCGCCACTGACAAAGTAGAGACGTTATTAGATTCTCTTTCACCGAGCGCGTTTTGAAGAAGAGGATGTTGGATCTCTTTGCTCATGAAAGGATTAGTGTATTAGACAAAGCAGTACATTTTGACTGATGTTGAGGTTATTACAGCCTAGAAAAAGATTTAAAAACAAGTTTGCAGTTTAGATACTGTTTAAAATGTTGAATGAAGGCGAGACACTACAGGTGAATAGGAACAAATCGTACATTTAAAGATATCGATTTGGAAATCTCTCCTGTCGTTCACAAGCGTTTCATCATGTAAAGTTTTCCTATAGAAAGAAAGCATTTTATGTATGAAAATTGCCAAAATTGCACCTGATTTGTGACACTCAAATCTGAAAAATGGACAGACACAGCTTCAAATGTCTTGCTTCCTCTTCTGGACATATTACCAGTATTATATATATAAAAAGTTACAGAGGGGATTTTGGATTTCTTATTCATTTTTTGTGTAAACTTGATCTGACTGAAAATTGGCTGACCTCAAATTTCAATTAAATCTATTTTTTTGACTTGAATAAATCAGACGTAGAATTACATATCAACAAATGCTTCTGTACGTTCTGTCAAAATCATGTAAAGTAAGAACGTGATCGTTATGGACAATTTGTTGCTTCCGTGTGAAAGTTTATATGTTGAAAGAGCAAACTGACCCCAAAAATACAAAAAATGTGTTGTTTTGCCTGTAGTGTCTCGCCTCAATGAACTATTTTCAAAATGCAAACACAAGTCACAGATAACATCATAAAAGCGCGTGTGAAAGTGAAAGATGCTGTACATATGCTGCAGAGAAGAAGTCCCTTTCCTAGTTGATTGTGGTGTAATTGTCTCCTAGGTGACTCTTCTTCACGCAGAGAGCGATGGGCAGCAGTGGTCTACTCACTCTTTTCTCGTGGATGAATCCTTGAAAAACGTCACTCTCCATGTCACTGGCCGTCTTTCCAAATGTCTCCTCACGAGTCCATCAGGTGCAGGAAAAAATAATTAAGTCTAAAGAATAAAGTCTAGAGTCTACAATACATGCGTTCGAGGTGACGTCATACAGCCGGGACGTCCCCATAGCGGCCATTTTAAAAGGGGCACACGATGTATAAAAACCAACACGACTGCATCCTTTTCTACGGCATAATGAGCTACGAATACTTTGATTCTTTAGACGATAACGGCAAAACTAAGGTACACGACAAAGCTATTTCATTTCTTGGTCAGTCAACAGAGCAATGTCCGAACAGAACGCAGGTTTTTGGGCATTTTGGCCTCATAATTCCTGGATTTCGTATGTAGTAGACGTGCTGTTGTGCCCCTTTCAAAATGGCGGACTCGGTTGCCACTGCACAAGTTCCCGGATGCGCAGTAATGTAACACTTGGACACCAACCGCCATAAAACACCAGAGAGGAAGAAAAAGAAGAAGAAGCCTCACAGATTACATGGTGTCGAGTCACAAAATTAAATGCAGCTTCTTCATCTTCTTTGGTGTTTTATGGCGGTTGATATTCAAGGGTTACATTAGCGCCACCTACTGTAGTTGTACGACTTTATCCTTTAGACTTTATTCCCCAGACTCCGCTGTAACTGAGCTGCAGGATGCCTTTCTCCATCACATTGTCTGACAGCTGCGCTTGTGTCTCTTTCAGGGCAAAGTCAGTCCCTTCTGCACGAGCAGGGGCCGTTAGCCGAGACCGAGCACTTTGAGGGTCTTTATCGAGTTCGCCTGCTCCGTCCAGTGCAGCCGGGACGATGGCAGCTCCAAGCCACGAGCGAGGAACAAGTCACCTTCAATGTCATAGGTAAAAACAATGCACTCGACAAGGGGAAACTCTGCAATCAATCAATCAATCAATCAATCAATCAATATCTCTGTTTTCCAATGACTTCTGAGATACATTTACACGAGTAACCTTTTTTTTTACTTTGTTATATGATAGTAGCAGCAGTTATTTAAAGCCCCCTGTGGGACATTTCAGTCTCGTAAATGTTTCTTGTATATCGCATTCAAACCGTCATTATCAGTATTTAGCCTGGCACATTTCACCCATCGTCGCCTAATGTCTGTTTATTGTAGATTTCCAAATTAAAACGAGTATTAATAGTGTATACTTTGTCCAAAAATGCATTTGTTGTACATCATTTGAAATATAATAAATTCTAGTCTCTGGCGATGTGTATGGAAGTAATGTAAGTGATGCACAGACAAAAATACTGCTCATAAATATCGATTCACTTGATATCAACAATAAAATTATGTAATATCACAGTAGACACCCCCCGATCTCACAGCAGTTATTGCCCCAGTGTTAAACAACTGTGGGAAATGTCATCTCTCTGGTCTGAGTACATGAGAATGGTGCTTATTGTAATACATTTGTGCTTATACTTGTGTAATTGTGCACTTCTGTACCCAAACGTGTTAAATGATGTTCTCCCCTCCAGGCGCAACAACGTAAATGAGGCTAAGAAGCATGTGAATTAGCTGCCCCATTGTGCATAGCTTCCCATGCGCCCCCTGGAGGCTTTACCTGGGAGTGTGACACTATATGAGCACTATATTATTCTAGTGGTTTTATGTCAAATCATAACATGTTTGAATCTTTTTTTTTTTTTTTTTTTAAACGGGGAGAACTTGAGGGAAGTTATGTATGAATACTCTTGAAATCTGGATTTTTGAAGACAAACCTAGACCAACTAACCCATGACAGGAAACCCCTAAATAAAGGCAAGACAACACAATTTGATTTTTTTTTTTTTTTTTTAGCTAATTCTTATGAACTTAACTTAACTTTCATTAGAAGTTAATGTGTTATCCTGTAATGCTCTCCAAACTTTTCATGAACAGGGCCTTAACCTGTTCATAATGTAGTTGTTTAAATTTACTACAGCCATTAATATTTGTATTTTCTGTTCTTTGCTAAAAGGAAAACCGTTACACGTTCTTTAATATAGAGGGTAAATTATCAGTGGGGGGTCTGAGGGATGAGGAGACGCTGCAGAGTTTGGAATGACTGGCCTAAAGTATTCAGGACATGTTTCTTTTTACTTAATCAGTGAAATTGGAGTATTTAGATGCATTGATTGAAACAGTACAGTGACTTTCTTCTTGAGTGTCATCGTAGCTGTGTTTGGATGTGTTCCAGGCGACAGCAGCGTGGACTTCCTGTATTATTTTGCCACTGTGACCAATGAGACGCATCCAGGGCTGGCCAGGACGGAGGGAAGTCCTATTGCAGGTGAACTCAAGACTTTACTGTTTTGCAGAAGAAAAATGAGAAGAAAAAATGAGAAGAAAAATGAGAAGAAAAAATGAGAAGAAAAATTAGAAGAAAGCTCTGTAAATAATTCAGTAGAGTCAAGACATAATTGCTCTGTCATTAGAATTTTCCAGAGGGGTGATGATGAGGCAAAATAAATAGCTCACAAAATATTCAATTATCAACTGAGATCAGATCTAAATGGAAATTGGTATTTACAAAAAATTAAAAAAAATTATGTAGTATAAAATACAAACTAGTAGTATTTGCCCACTAAAACAAAAAAAGATTTTACCTTCAAAACCTAAATTGCTTAATGTGTGTGATATTTGTCTATTTAATAAACAATTAGCCTAAAATTAAATTGTGAATGTTTTCTACCCAGGCTCACAAGTCTGAGTGGTTTTAATTTGCCAAAACCTCTTTAATTATTCACATTTTATGTTATTCTGTGGCTAATCCATTTTAACTGTGATAAATTCCAGTTCACTTTTGCCTCCAGTTTAATCTATTTATTTATTTTTGAGATATCATTATTATTTGTTTAAACCTTTAAAGGCTCAATACAGCAATTAAAATAAAATAACTAGATATTAATTCACAATATAAATACACACAAATCTCAATTTTAAAAAGGTACGTTAATTTGAGTGATGAACATTTACTCAAGCAGTAGTAATTCTAGTCATAAAGAATGTCGTATCGAAGCATACCTTGTAGCAGTTGTAGTATTAGTAGTAGTATATGCAGTAATATAACTGTTGAAAAGTTCTCTCTCCGTCCTAACTGCGTCTCGTGTCCTTAGGTGCTCCTGCTTTCCTGGTTCTGGCCGTCACGGGTCTGGCCCCAAACGCAGAGCTCTCCTTCAGCCACGTCACCTTCCTGGGAGCGGACGGGGAGAGTGTCCAGCAGGTGGAGCTCAACTCGTCCTCGCCGTCCCCGTCCTCTGCCCTCTCTGTGGCGGAGCTGGTGGGATGGGTGCGCGCCGTTCCCCGGGAGCCTTTCTGCGTCCGGCTCACGGGACGAGACGGCGGCGGGGCGAAGGTGGAGCGAGTGTCCGGCGAGATGGTCCAGCCCACTCATGTCCAGATACAGGTGAGGGAGACGGTCCGGCCCACTCATGTCCAGATACAGGTGAGGGAGACGGTCCGGCCCACTCATGTCCAGATACAGGTGAGGGAGACGGTCCGGCCCACTCATGTCCAGATACAGGTGAGGGAGACGGTCCGGCCCACTCATGTCCAGATACAGGTGAGGGAGACGGTCCAGCCCACTCATGTCCAGATACAGGTGAGGGAGACGGTCCGGCCCACTCATGTCCAGATACAGGTGAGGGAGACGGTCCGGCCCACTCATGTCCAGATACAGGTGAGGGAGACGGTCCGGCCCACTCATGTCCAGATACAGGTGAGGGAGACGGTCCGGCCCACTCATGTCCAGATACAGGTGAGGGAGACGGTCCGGCCCACTCATGTCCAGATACAGGTGAGGGAGACGGTCCGGCCCACTCATGTCCAGATACAGGTGAGGGAGACGGTCCGGCCCACTCATGTCCAGATACAGGTGAGGGAGACGGTCCGGCCCACTCATGTCCAGATACAGGTGAGGGAGACGGTCCGGCCCACTCATGTCCAGATACAGGTGAGGGAGACGGTCCGGCCCACTCATGTCCGGCCCACTCATGTCCAGATACAGGTGAGGGAGACGGTCCAGCCCACTCATGTCCAGATACAGGTGAGGGAGACGGTCCGGCCCACTCATGTCCAGATACAGGTGAGGGAGATGTCCTGTTTAGCAAGTAGCATTTATCCATCACACCGTACTTCAGACTCTGAAGCTCAGTATCAGGTCTGTCCCGCACCAAAAGGTTAATTATTACGGTTAAAATGGCAGAGAATTTTAAACTTGCAGTATATTTAGCTGTACATTCAGATCTCTTGGTTCAAGCAGAGGGTTTGGAAAAAAACGAAAAAAGGCTGGGAAGCACAAGCCCTTTCGCCTAAGAACAAAAATGACTCAATAATGCTACTGCTTTTCACTGCATGAACAAATAAATCCACCGTGGTTAGGTAGAAAAAAAAGACATCAAACTTTGTGCCAGTTTTTGTTTAATTTAGATTCAGGCCCAATAATTACAGCATCGTCAAACGGGACGAATCATCTGCGATCTGAAAGGTAAACGTGAAGTATTTGACCACTGCAGTGAGAGATCCCGCGTTGATTCTCTTCAGGTCTCCTCTGCGCCTCACCTCGTCCCGGGACACGGCACCACGGTGACCTTTGACCTCCTGAACCACGGCCCGGCGCGGCTCTTCAGCTTGACTGCCGCCGACGACTGCGGCTTCCTCCAGAACAGGGGCCCGCACAGGTACGCTCAGGGGGGGAGGGGGGTGGGATGTGAGGTGACAACGGCTCTTTTCGCCCCCGCGCAGACTCCACGTGGGCGAGCGGGGCCGCTTCAGGGGCCAGGTGGACCTCGTGACGCCCCCCTCGGCCCGTCCCGGCTCCACGGTCACGCTGAGCCTCACCGCCCGCGACATGAGCTCCACCGACTCCAACTACGCCGTGGCCTACCTCACCGTGGTCCCGCCTGTGAGTCAGAGACGATTGGAACTCTTTCTAACGCTCCTTTTCACGTGACAGCAGCAGGTGGAATAAAAGCACGTTCTGTTACTTTTAGATGCCTGATCAACAATATTTTAATAGTATCAAGTTAATTTGGACAATGTTATATACTAAAAACCTGCTCATGATGATGACCCCGATGAAAATACTCAAATCATGACTAATTCAACCAATGGGAGTGGCATTTCATTTTTGTTAGTGTGCCATTCAGAACCAATTTGAAACATTTGAAAAGATGTTTTTGTTATAAAATTACCTTAACTATCCAAGTCTAGTTTCATTTAAACATGATTTAATTCTAACTGAGCTCATTTGGGCAATTTCATCATGCCTGAAAAGGAAACAAGAATGAAAAATAGAATTATTAATTACAAATCAAGCTCAAAAGTTGTTCTTGTCTCGACTTTTCACAGCTCATTTCCTCTGTACGGTTAATTTTTGTTTCTGTATTTATTACTTTATGTCCCCTATCTGATAAAAGAGAACTATCAAGCTTGTCTAACATAAAATAAAAGGAGAAACCCTCTTATTTTCAGTCAAATCAACCACGATTAGTTTGTTCAAAACCTTTTTTGTAATTTTAATAGACATTTTGTATATTTCCTGCCTGAGCTTATTACTATTATAATTGACACCCCAGACACCAGCTTTACTCCTCTTTGTATTTAGAGTTTTAGACAATCTAGGCGCGATCTAAAACCTGATTGTCCTCCGTGCAGATTCTCTTTTAATTAAGAGTACATCAGAAGCCAGAGTTCATTTATGTTGTTACTCCAAAGGGTTCAGAAAAAGCTTCAGTTTTAAAATTGGGGTCGTTAAGTCAGGCGTTTTACAGAAAGTCAATTCTCTTGAAATCAAAAACACATTTTATTCTTTGATAATAAATTCCAACATCTAATTATAATGGATAACTTTGGATCAGTTATAAACGTTTGTTCCCCCCCTCGGTCAGGACCCCGACACAGCGCCCCCTAGCTGCTCCATCACACAGATACAGTCTTCCTGCAACACCTCCGTCTGCTCCGAATCCAACTGGAGCGCATCTCTCGCCATTTCCGACAGGGGGCGCTCCGGACTGGCCTTCATCCAGGTGCACACAGGTGAGGGCGTCGTCACGCTTCACCGCAGACCTCCGCCGGAAGAACAAACCCCCCAAACGCCCCCAAATCACCAGCATCCACGGCGCAATCATCACAAGGCGAAGCTGCGCACCGGGGACGCACCTTTTAATGTCTCCGACTGGGTGTCAGGACCGTCCCAGCCGCTTTGGGTGGGCTACACGTCATCCTGCTGCTCCCCCCGGGCCGAGCTGCTTTTGTGGGACGGCGCGGGGAACATGAAGCGCTGCTATGTCACGTCCGGACAGCAGAGGGCGCTGAGGGACAACAGCAAAGAATTGAGTGGAGCGAAAAGGACAAACGCAAGCTTTGCCGTCATAATGTGGGGACTATTGTGCTGTGTTCTGGGTAAATGAAGCACGCACTGGACTCAAAGTTGCCGTTTGATACTACTGATGTAAATAAATGATGTCGATTTGTATAAAAGTGGGGAGAGTTCTGTTGCGTTTCGCCAGTTTGAGTAATTTTTTGACAAAATTGTACTTTTTGGTTTGGTTTTCCGACACTCATTTTAATTCCACTCGTGTAATATTTAAATTGGACAGTGCTCTTACTTGACAAATAGCTTTACGTTGACAAAATTAAATGATTTGAACATTTGGCCTTCTCAGATATTTAAGTAATTTTTTGCATAATCTTCTTTCAAATCGCCACTTTGTGAATTATTCTATGTTGTCTGTCCGATGACATTAACCCACAAATCATATTTTCAACACCTTTACGTCCAAACTTTTACTCAGAACTCCAGTAGAAGTAGTAGTTTCTCCAAATACTGCATTTCTCTCAGTGATTAAGATCTTTAAACCCCAGTAAACATAAAACATTGCGTTAGAACAAAATAAAAAATACAGTACGCCATCACTTTACAGCCTCATTCATAACATATATATTATTTGGTTCACTTCAAACTCCAAATTACTGAATGTGGAAAGTTCAAGACCAGATTTATTCAAATAGGAACACGCATTGAATTAAAATGATTTTCCAATGACTGTAAATGTTGGGATTAGGATTTATGATGCATAGAAACTGTTGCCAACTGTTCAATAAAGTTAGAGCACTCTAAAAAAAATAATAACGCGACCCCCTATTGCTTATTCTGTTTACACTTATTGAAGATCAGTGGTTTGTACAGAAAGCGATTCAAATTGACATAACTTTAAGGGACCACTGTACATTTAATATGGCTTGGAACAATACTTTTGGCTCTGTTGCAGTGGTAGAAATACTTCAATTTACAGAAAAAAGTACCGATTTGGGTCAATTCAGCAAGAAAAACTGTCATTTATCTATTAAAACTGGAGAACATTGATCACAGCGTAGTAGTAATGTGGGGTTCATTCACTGATAAATGGAGAGGAGCGGATTTAGGAAAGGCATCCGACACAAAAAGTAAAAGCAGAAATGATAGTAAAACACCACCTTGTGAGGAATATCGGTAGTGAGAAAGAGGAGCAGCCAAAACATGTAGTCAAGTAACATAAAACATTGTATACTGTAGTGGCCCATGAAACTACTCAGGAGCAAAAGAAGTACTTGTGGAAACTACTAAAGTAGGAGAAATTGTTTGAGCGTGACATCTGATTTCTGATTAGAAGTTTGTAGTATTCAAAAGGTCAGACAAGCAAAATTAGAAAACAAAAATGATGAAATGATTCAATGAAGTCAACATAAAGCTTTCGTCACTTTTACTCCGTGGGCAGAGGAACAAAACTTTTCCTCTAGTAATATATACACAAGTCAAGTAATTGTGTGGTGTCTGAAAAGTTACTTGAGTAAAATGTAAGCTCTGCACACGGCAACATCAAAGCCGCCACAAAAGCACAATCGTGGACCACCATTTATTATTTGCAACAATGTTTATTTATTTATCTCTTCCAGTTTCGGATGTGAAAAGAGGCATTAATTTCTTTAATTAAATATCTTTTTTTTTTTTTTAATAAAGTAAAGCAAAAAAGTATTTACAGATTTGTCATTTTTCCTTTAAACTGTGGTTGGGGTTCTAAGCACCTTCTGCGCAGAGAGGACATAAATACAAAGCGTTTCGATGGGCACATAGCATCAGCGTTTGAAAAAGAAACCCAACAATCTATCGCATATGTACAGACGCTCCTTGAATGCATCGCCACTCGCCGGGGAGCAGAAAAGGCCTTAGGATTCGTACTGTATTTTTCTCTTTTTTGTCCTTTTTTGATAATTGCGTTTATATATTTTATAAGTCACATCTGTTAAAAAAAAAAGAAAAGGAAAAACGCATCATGGGGGTTTTGCAGGTAGGGCAGCTGTCCAGGTCCATACAGGATCAGTTTGTGAGCACAGAGGGGGCAAACGTGATGCATTGTGGGGGTTTTGCAGGTAGGGCAGCTGTCCGGGTCCATACAGGATCAGTTTGTGAGCACAGAGGGGGTGAACATGATGCATTGAGGGGGTGAACTTGATGCATTGAGGGGGTGAACTTGATGCATTGTGGGGGTTTTGCAGGTAGGGCAGCTGTCCGGGTCCATACAGGATCAGTTTGTGAGCACAGAGGGGGTAAACGTGATGCATCGTGGGGGTTTTGCAGGTAGGGCAGCTGTCCAGGTCCATACAGGATCAGTTTGTGAGCACAGAGGGGGTAAACGTGATGCATCGTGGGGGTTTTGCAGGTAGGGCAGCTGTCCAGGTCTATACAGGATCAGTTTGTGAGCACATCATGGGGGTTTTGCAGGTAGGGCAGCTGTCCGGGTCCACATAGGATCAGTTTGTGAGTGCAGAGGGGGTGAACACGATGCATCGCGGGGTGGTTCGTGTGTAGTACGCGGGGCGACGGTGGGGGAGGAGACGCCCCCTCCAGCAGCAAAATGGTCAAAGTTCAACATCGCCCCCGAAATTAAAAGTCTTTAGTGAAATCCTCAGGAGCCAACAACCGTTACGTGTCCGAAATGTGGTCAGACAGGCGAGTGCCGCAGTCAATTTTCTTTGTAGTTTTCTGTTTTATTACAAAAACACACGCACGCGCACACACACACACACTCTCTCTCTCTCCACCCGTCCAACAGCAGAGGAAGGAGCTGAGCAGGCGGACCACATCAGCGCTGAACATGTGAGACAGACGAGTCCTGTCCACATGAAGCGAGGAGGAAGTCATCAAAAATATAGAAGCAACAGCCTTTAAAGTCTATATCTCTTGAGCAAAGTGTCTTGGATAGTGTCGCGGCGATGAAGACGGACCATTTTGAATAGATAATAAAAAGAATCCGGCTTCTTGTCCGACGGCGCACCATTTCAGCCTTCTCACATCTATTCTCTAATAAATCCTGTGTTAAGATCTGAAAAAAAAGACATTCGGTTGCACAGGGAAGAAAACACAAAGTAAAAGAAAAGAAAAATAACATGATCGAACGTGTGATCCATAATACAATCTCTCCCAGTTGAAGAATTTTTTTTCTTGCTTTTTTCTGTTTCGGATTTTTTTTTTGTTGCAGATTCAGACACCTCTGAATCGTTTCCCACAGTCCTCTCTGGTTCGGGGGCGGGGTTTAGCTATTATCCGACTCGTCCTCAGCCTCTCGCAGCCACGTGAAGAAGGCGGTGACGGACTTGAGCGCGACGCCTTTGCCCTGCTGCTCCGACAGGTCCTTGCTCGACTCCCACTTGTAGAAGGCCTCCTCTTTGATCACGTCCTCGTCGTAGAGCGTGTCGAAGAACATGCGCAGCAGATCTGGGAACACACGACAACACAGCGTCAACGCACGAGTGGTTTACATTTTATGACTCTTTTTGCCCAAAGAGCTGCTCCAAGTGTGACTCACAAATTGACAACTTGAGGCTCGCCAGTAGGGGGAGTGTCGGAGTTTGAACATGCAGTTGCATTTAAAGATCTCATATTATGTTATTTTTCCCGTTTCGTAGTCTACCCTTAGGGCATAGTTGATAATAATAAGTGATGTGCAACACTCATAACATAATGGTTCTAAAATATCTCCCATATCTTGGACCCCGCTCCCAAACCCGGAAATGCAGATGGCTTAGTTTGAGATTCGCCCCCACCCTTGTGAAGAGCGATCCGCCTCACCCGCTCAACCCGTGACGTAGTCTCAGTACGAGTATGCGTTCCCCGCCCACCGTTTAAAGCGAACCTAAATAGCCGCGGGGGGGAGAGGCGCGTGTTACAGGTACAGCTTCCTGGACGATGGGCTGAAACGGGGAACCGTGCAGCGGCACTCACCAGGCTGACTCATCCTGGTGAGTGCGCCCTGTCCCTCTGCTCATCCGAGGGGAAGGATAGAGACCGTTCTCTAGCTAAAGACTGCAGGAATCAATAAAACAACTTTGGGCACATATACAATGTACCAATAGCACTGCAAGAATGTCAAAAGCTCTGAAAAGATTTAGCATGATATGGGCCTTTTAACAAAACTAAATATGATTAGATTCTCTGGGAAAAATGAACAAATATCTATTCAATAGGCACTATCTAATTTTATCTTTTAAATGCAGTAAACTTTTTTATAATATTGTTGGTGTAATCCCTCATTTGTCCAGGTGTGTTACACTGTAGAAAAAGATTCAGTTGGAGTCATCTGGACTGTTTTTCATGAAAAACAAAACGTTTCGACACTCATCCCAGAGTCATTCTCAATCTGCGAATCAAGACCGGAAATTCAGATATTTATCCTACTCTGTGTAGACCCTGCCCACCGGGTGGGACCTCCTGATAAAGGGTGTATTTGCTTCACCAGAAACGAACCCTCTTTGTTTACTATCAGCCCTTCACGGGGCTATCAGCCTGGCTTTCTCTCCACCTGACTGTCATGTGATGGCGAAACAAAGACAAATTTCAACTACGGTGGACAATAAAGTTGATGTTGTAAACTGAATACATTTAATTAGTCAGGAATTAAGGGTTGAATATGGATTGTAGACCGGAATGAGAATCTATAGAAAATATTGCGATCAGTATTAACTTTGACACCACTTTGTGCAGGTAACATGAGCTGTGATGTAAAAAAATAAGAGAATAAAACCCTTGAGTAGTTTGTTAGTATCAATAATGAGTCATGGATATAATAATTACGTGAACATTATGTCGCTATAGTAATGATTGTGACTACTACTTCTGTGTACCTAGTTTGTGTGTGTAATTGTAAACAGAGCTACGAGCGAGGTGATAATACTCTTAATTAACATCTGCCTAATTCGTCCGTGTGCACAATAGTTGGACATACCTAAAAGGCATTGCATAATTAAAAGAAGACCTTACCGCCCACATGCAAGTGTCATTAGAAAACTTAGGCCTTCTAGTTTCTGCAGATGTGCGTATGAACACTGGCAGGGCTTCAGAACTTACAAAAGTGTGTATTTTTTATGTTTGGGCTTCTATAGTGTCTCGCTTGAAAATTGTGAATTTGTAAAGGTCCTAAGCAAGACATAATTAATTGTATAATTATGCTAGTCACTGTACTTTCTGTTCCTTGCGAGCGAGGGGTACGAGCAACCGAAGAGCACACCTCTAATCTCCCCGCCTACATCAATCCTCCCTCACAAACAGTACAAACTTAATACGCAGAATCAGAATAGGTTTATTGCCATTATCAGTGAACAAAATGCACAGGCAAGGAACTTACTTTGTTGTATGTTGCATCAAATCACCAATGAACAATAAAATAAATACATCAAAATCAAATAAGGCATGCATTAAAGAAAAACAATTACAATTTTCTATTAGATAAAAAGACTTACAATGTACACTCAGTTAAATTTACCAGGCATTAAGAAGTGTTCATGAGTCCAACGGCGGAGGGAAAGAACCTGTTCTTGTGGTGGGAAGTTCTGGTCAAGATGGACCAGAACCTCCTGGTAATAGTCCATGTCCAGGGTGAGAAGGGTCGGCTGTGATCCGACCTGCTCGTCCCAGAGCCCTGGAGACGTACAGGTCCTGCAGAGATGGACGTTTGCAGTTGATCACATTCTCGGCAGAGCTTACCATGCACTGTAGTCTCTGTTTGTCCCTGGCTGTGGCTCCAGCGTACCACACGGTGATGAAGGAGGTGAGGATGGACTCAATGATGGCCGTGTAGAACTGCACCATCATCTCCCCTGGCAGCTTGGCTTTCCTCAGCTGCAGCAGGAAGTACAACCTCTGGTGGGCCTTCTTGATGAGGGAGCTGAAGGTGAGCTCCCACTTGAGGTCCTGGGTGATGGTGGTGCAGAGAAAGCGGAAGGAGTCCACGGTGGCGATGGGAGAGTCTGTCATGGTGAGGGGGGCTGGGGGGCGTCAAGCACATTGAGCTGGGAGAGCTTGTCCTGGAGCAGAGCAGGGAGGATGGTGTTGAATGCAGAGCTGAAGTCCACAAACAGGATCCTGGCATAGTTTTCCGGGGAGTCCAGATGCTGCAGGGTGAAGTGGAGTGCCAGGTTGATGGCGTCGTCTACAGACCTGTTGGTTCTGTAGGCGAACTGCAGGGGGTCCAGCAGGGGGGAGGTGAAGGATTTGAGGTGGGGGAGGACCAGGCGCTCAAATGACTTCATGACTACAGACGTCAGGGCCACAGGTCCGTAGTCATTAAGTCCAGTGATCCGGAGACTTCTTGGGGACAGGGACGATGATGGAAGCAGGCTGGGATACCATTTAATTAATCATTTTCATGACCGCACGGTTTAAGAATGAGTTATGTCCCCATTGGCTTTCATGTTCAGTGTGATGTGGAGATTAAGTGCGCCAAATTTCAACTGTTTATGTCAAAGTACATCATCCCATTCAAAATGCTTGTAAACCAAAATCCATGCATCCAATTCAATGGCAATATTTGTCAGGTTGCCGTCTTAGAATGGCAAGAAATTAAGATAAGTTTGTTATCTGAATTCGGGAGCAGGACAACACCCCTTTCACACCCCTTCCTGCGGCTAAACTATTTAGGCATCCAGGTCACACAAATCAGCGTTCGTGACTTCGTGCCCCTCCCTCCCACACTCTTCTAATTATCATTCTAATTTGTAAAGCTTCGGTTGTGGTCCTTGCTAGTGAAGGATGTCTGTGCCAAAATGTATTTGTCTACGTCAAAGTACATTTTTCAAAGGCCGTGGCTGGAGAGCCGCGGCACTGCCAAATAGCCGCGCAGTTTCAGGGACCGCGGCATTTCCCTTATAGCCTCATGGCTAACCCTAACCCTAACCCTAACCTTAACCCGGCGCGGTCTAAAACGGCGCTAAAACGCGGTCAAATAGCGGCGCAGTTTCAGGAGCCGCGGCGCGTGGCCGGCACAAAAATAACATGGCAGTTTCGGCCGCGCGCCGCGGCTCTGCAGACACTCCCTTTTTCAAATGCTTGTAAACCAAAACGCATGTAAATCAATAACAATATTTGTCAGGTTACCACGGTAACATGCTTGCTGATGAAAGTATACCATACTTGGCTTTTTCGATCAGAATGGTAAGAAGAATGTGTGGGCCAAATTTGATTTGTTTATGTCTAAGTACATTTTTCAATCCGGCCCGCCAAGCTTGTCCAAGTAATATTACATCTGTCTGCACTTGTATCCTTAATAAATGTGACGTGAAATGAATTAAATAATAGATTCAATAGCCTATATTTGACAGAAAAGTGATATTTCATTTGATATTTAATTTTTGGAATTTATTTTCACACCAATGATTGCGGGCCGGCCCTCCGCTACTTGCCTGGATTCGAATATGGCCCTCAGAGGAAAATAATTGCCCACACCTGCACTAGCATATCAGTCTTTGTTTACTACTCGTTTTTTGCGTTCTCAGCCTACGGCTCGGGGCTAACTAACCGACATTGATACATCAGAAGAAGAAAAAAAATCTGAAAATTCATACTAGTATTTCAATGCGTTTTAGTAGGTCATATATGCTTAGTATTAGTATTAGTAGTATTAGTATTATGTGGTGTTAAAGTAAAAAAGCTTAATGTGTACTCCTATAGTACAATTAAAGGTTTTCAGTGTTTAAATCAGTCCCTTTGAATTTCCTTGGACTTTCAAAGAAGACAGATTATGAATGCGCTGGATTATAAATAGTGTAAAGTGATTCTAGTAATAAGTCAGGCAGAAAGTCAGTCAGAAAAGCATCTAGATCAGAGGATTTGATTTGACCCCGCTCCAGTGTGAATGATACCAGGAGGCATGTCAAGATTAACCGGCTAATCGATAATTGTGATTATCCAGGTCACAATATAAACCAAAAAACTAATAATCGTGACTATGAAGCAAAAATGATCAATCATTTATATTCAATCTGGACCCCAAAAAGTAGACGCATTCAGAAAGTTTGATTTAATAAAGCTGGTATTGTAAGTATTGTGAGTACAGTAATGATGTTAGAAAGATAGAAAATTAAGGATTTTCACTTTTATTTTGTCATCTTCCAAAAATATAATTTGTATAATATGATAATTGCGATGTTTCTTCAAACAATAACCGTTCAAATTGTGATGCTTCTTCAAACAATAATCGTTCAAATTGCGATGTTTCTTCACACAATAATCGTTCAAATTGCGATGTTTCTTCACACAATAATCGTTCAAATTGCAATGTTTCACAATATTCGCAACAGTAAAAGTTGATATCGTGACGTCCTAGGACAGGCTCACTCACTTGCAGGCTGCTCCAGGTGCACCATGAGGGCCTGCAGCGCGTACAGGGCCTGCAGCTCCTTATGCTCGTCCTTCAGGAACTTAAGCAGCAGCTTCGATCGCCCCTTAATCACCTCCGGATTCACCTTGTACGGGTTCTCGCCTGGGAAAACGTTCAACCGTTACTCGCTGTCACATTTTGGCCTTGCAGAGAGACACGGTAAGAGACAAGTAGCAAAAGCGTTCATAATCCTGACACACATTTTGGATTTTAATTTTCATCGACATATTGGTGGCTGGAAACAAGACAAAATCGCTTCCGGGTCAGTAAGCACAACCAGAATTAATCCATATATAAGGCGCACTGTTGTTTTTTGAGAAAATTAAAGGCTTTTATATGCGCCTTATAGTGCGGAAAATACGGTAATTGTCTGGGAAATTAAAGTTTTGGAGGAGAAATTCAGGTAATTATGGTAAAACACTAGTACAAGTCAAATAATATAAAAAGACTAAAATGCATGAACTCATCAATATAAAGGCTTGAAGCATTTGTGACTTACAAATGACGGCAGATTGACAGACGCTGGTCATCAGCGCTTTCACAAACATGGTGGATGAAGTCTGTTTCTCGTCCAGGTTGGCCTAAGAAGTCACAGAAGTACAACCTCATGAACTTGGGTGCTCACGCTTACGCTTCAGATCGTTTTAAGCGGCAAAATACCGACCTCAATCCAGTCTAAGATCCTCTGGTTGTCGGCCTGGTCCTGGATCAGTCGGTCCAGATGTTGAGTCAGCTCAAGCGAAGTCATCTCGGACTTTTCGCTCTTCTCAGATTCTTCTCCGAGAGTGAACTCTACATTCTGTAAACAGACGCGGTATTGAGAATTCAAAAGGTTTTCATTCTCAGATGCTCTTAACGAGCTAATATACTGAAAGTACTACTACTACTACTACTACTACACGTTTTGGGACTGTCTTGTTGCTCGGACATATTGGACTGAGATTAATAATACGCTGCAGACTGTTGTTGACATTGCTGTCCTTTCAATTTTAGAACTATGTATTTGGGCCTTAGAACATGGACACAATAAATGGATAGCTTTGGAATATACTTTAGGCAGCAGGAAAAAAAAAAATGCCATCACGAGGAAATGGATTACACAAACCTCACCAACGATCAAAGACTGAACTGACATAACATCAGACACATGGAAAAAATTACTTTCAGACTCAATTTAAAAATGGACAAATTTGTAAACTTTCTGCGAGATGGGAAGTGTACGCGGGTCTTGTTGTGCCATAAATGTAAATATGTCTCATCATATTGTGTCATTTTTATTATTTGTTAATTATTTGTATAATTTTTGCCACTGACACAGACTCTAAAGCAGGATAATCCCAGAAAACCCCTAAATTATGAATAAATAGCAGATCACTTTGGAGTTACTTATTCCACCTTCTACAGCTGAAATATTATCTTCATACTAAACAGAAAAACCCAAAAAACAAACAAACATACATTTCACCACTAGTGCAAACAAAACACAATCAAAAATAAACAAATACTGTTACATAGATAGAAATGCTGTTAAATATCTCATTGCGCTCGTCCTCATGTTGTTTGCTTAAGTGCTGAGTTTTTGAGTTACGTAAATGTTAAAAGCTTGGTAAACACACAATTAAAACAAGTAAGTTTTAAATATGACTTTGGGGAAATACTTGGCCAGTTCATCTAAAAGGATAATTCAGGACACTTTATACAAAAATAATAGTATTCGTTTGTCTGTGTGTTCATGATTTGTACCTTTTCTGTCACAAACTTATTAACGTCTTCATCTTCAGGCAGGTAGTCTTTCCATTTGAGGCCGGCTTCTCTCCACATCGCGCCGACCTTTTTATGGCTCTGGAAAAGTCAACAAAACCATTTTAATCACGCACATTCGAAACACAATTGTCGGAGTGTTCAAAAGTTGTCGTCGGAGGGCGGCCGACCGTAAACCACTCACCATTTCTTTGCAGAGTAAAGTGAGGATCTGGACCAGCAGGACTCCAGCTTTTTCCAGAGGGATCAGAGGTTTTGCCGCTTCCCTGTAGACGGACACGTGGCTTTAGTTTAGGCATGAAAGTCACAATACTGTATTTAAAAAGGGAACGGTGCCAGGTAATAAATCAGCGCGATAAAGAAACGAGGACCTAGCAAAGATCGAGGGGGAAAATTAGCCTACATTTTTTGTTAAAACTATAAAAATGTAATGTATTTGCACACTCAGACCATCAGTTTAATCTTTATTACTTTTAGCTTTTCCTGTTTTGGAATTTAAACAAACGCATACAGATTCGATTACTTTATCATCAGTCAGGCATTCTCTCATCAGGAATTAAGTTAGAACACCATCTACAGGCAGCCAAGGGGGAAATAGGCAGGGCAAGTTTGTTTGTAGAGCACAATTTGTACACAAGGCAGTTCAACGTGCTTCACACAACAGGAAAAAATTAAATAAACAACAGCTAGATTGTTCCTGATGTGCTAATGTGAGCACGCAGTTGTAATGAGTCACAATTTGACGGCAGAAATGCTCAGGACGAGTCTGGAGATGATTTATGGGTTTAAAAATTGCAAAGGAGATCTTGGGAGCTCTGATTAGCTCTAATTAAACTGGAAAACTCTGAAACACGCGTTTTTGGGAGGCTTGGATGACTCGGAGAGATGAATCACTGCACAGGCTTCATCGAACAATTGTGAATGAAGCTAAAAACAACAACAACTCTATGTTTTTGATGACGGGACAGTGTCAGAACCTGGCTAAAACCTAAGGAATGTCATGATAGGCAGATGTGTTGCAGAGGTGTTGCAGATGTGCTGTACCTGAACAGTTCTCCCATGGGGATGCCTCCCTCGTGGAGCATCGGGGTGACGAGCTCCGCCAGGTAGAGCCAGATGTGAGGGACGTCAATGGCCATGTCCTCAGCCAGCTCCAGGATCTCCAGAAGCCTGCAGACAACACGAGAGCTTACTTTAGCTTCAACGACCTCTACAGACACTCAAAAGCAGGTTTGAATCCGTCGCGTTGTTTATTCACTCCTCGGTCACACTCAGTAAAGCATAAATCTCCCTGATCTTTTTCATAGAATCAAGAGCGGTGGTTTTCCCCAGGGGCATTAAAACACACACAAACAAACAAACAAACAAACAAACACGCAGTAGGTCGTCTAAAATTACATTGGCACTAGGCGAGAAGGTGGTGAAAATAAAATTGTGATCTGATCCATGTGACGAGATGCTATTTTGGTCAAATCATCCACTCCTCTCATTGGTCAGTCTCCGTCCTGCTCTGACTGAGAGTGACGTGTAAAAATGTCTGAAAAGCAGAGGACTTTACGTATGTACCTCTTCCAGGCATTCTAGCTATCCATCATTGCATCATCTATCCATCCATCTAAATGTTTACATGCATCGCAATAATGTTGAGGTCTGATCCATCAGAAGAGGAATTTGAATATAAAACTACCCAATGTACACATATAATCAAGAAAAAAAGTGTTTTTACATTGTTGTTCTTCCCTACTTCCAATACGTGTGGGATAAATTCAAATGCACTGACCCTTTGAAATACTGTGGCTTTGGGAGCGTGCTGTTCTTGATGAGCTGGTGCAGCAGCAGACCCATGTGCTCGCGTCCGATCTTGCTGCGCTCCAGAGTTGACTCCATACCGTTTCGGACAAAAACGTACAAGAGCTGCGGGCTGTTCATCTCCTGCACGCACTGCAGGGCTTCCTGTGTGGACAAACATCAGTGAGCGTTAATAAAACATGAAACAGAGAGAGCACAAACAAACAGAAGTGTAGCTAAATCATCTAGAGAAGAGCATATGTTGCTTGGTATGTTCGATAATCAGCAATTACCAATAATAACATGTCCATTATGAAATTGTGAAGGTAATCGTTTCCATCTCATGAATGTCTGTTGTTATATAAGCCCAGTCCTTGTTTATTCTGTGTCATCCAGATCTTTGTTGCAAAGTATTTTTTCATCCCAGATCTTTTTAAGTCAAGTGGAACGTTAATTTGCTGCGCTTTATTATTCTCAGCCCTACATTTATGAACGGACTATTACAAACGTCGTGGCAGCGCATTAGTACACGTCTACATGCAGTCTGCAGATAAAGTTTAGATGCACACGATTAACGATTGCCTTTACGCACCTTCATATCATTAATATGCAGGTACTCCTCAATGATGGCGGTCGACTTCTTCTCCAGTTCCTCTTCCGTTAAGGCAGGTTTGGTGGGAGGCTGTGGAGGAGGAGGCGTGGCTCTCTCCTTTTGTACTGTGACACAAAATATTATAATTATTTGAATACATCAATTACATTTTTCTCTATCTTATTCAATGCAGTTCATCCCCATTTCTTTCATAAGGTTGTCAAAAGTACCGAAAATCTGATACTTTTTGATATCAAGTGTGCCATCAAAACCATGCATAATATCGAAACCAAAAAACAACATGAATAGGAACATTTTTGACATCATATTGAGTTTTATCAGTAAAATATGTCCTCCCTTCTCTCTCATCCCCCATTTCACACTTTCCTCTCCTAAATCTATTATTATTCTGTTATTTTGTAGGGTTGCAACAAGTTGAATTGATTAATCGCAACTAAATTACATTTTAACTAATTGCCATCTAATTTAGTCATCAAACAATCGCACAGTTGGCTATACATGGGTTCCAAAACATGCCACAAGCTGAAAAATGTTTAAGGACTCAAATTGAGCCTCAAAAATGATTGTGCTCCATTATTGTGCTCCACCAGGATGATCAAACGTCTTCATCAGTCAAATTCAGTAAAAATCATGTGACTTTTGCGTTCTAAAAAACTAATTGAAAGAAAAATCTAAACAATTCCATTAGCAAAATAATAGTTAGTTGCAGCACTATTATTTTATGTTGAAAATTGCAGTCTATCATCCAAACAAATTGCGCTTTTTATCATGATGGTATATTAAATAAAATAAAAACAGTATGGAGAATAGAGCCCATTTCTGAGCATGGAAATAGAGTTTAAAAATCAACAGCGCGAGTCATAGTTTGAGTTTAAGAAGAGCCGCACCATTGTCTTTGCTGCGGGCCCGCTCCCTGCTGCCCCGATCGTCCGTCATACTGGCCACCCGTCGAATGGGGTCATTGGATCCGCGGTGCTCCTTCTCTCGGCTGCGCTCCTCGTTCTCGCGGCTGAAGCTCCTCTTCGTCAGCTGGAGCCGGTTCCTGTCGCGGTCATCCCTCCGCTCGTCGCGGTCGCCGCCTCGGTCAGAGCGCTCGTACCGGTCGCCGCGCTCTCGGCTGGAGCTGTATCTGTTTCAGCGACATGGAGAACGGCCATTAGGTTTTGTCATTTGCGCTTGAGTTTAAATTATAAAATGGAAAACATCGGAACAATTCTGAAGCGTTTAAATCCGAGTTTAAATATAAGTCATCGCCACAAACATTTGTTTTTGCAACATTAAGAGTTATTCCAGTTAAATATCTGGGTCCAATAAGCCAATATATCAAATGTAATGTAAGATTCAACATGCTTTATACTAGTTTATTTGTATTTATTTATCCGCAATGATAAATTGTTGCACAAAAGTACCATTCACTGACAGCCTCAAAGTGTTTCTCAAGCCTCATCTCAAGCCTGCGCCCTTCGCCGTTTGATCAGCTTTTGTTCTTTTACCTTTGAGGAACTCTTCTGTCGGAGTCCAGAGGTGGCGCTGCGGAGGAAGACTGCTGAAGAGCTGAGAACCGGTTCAAAGTGACCGCTCTGCTGCCCGAATCTGGGCCTAAAAAAAAGAAACCACATGTTAGTTTTATGCCCGTTTAAGATTAGATAAGGTGTAATGACTATATGTACCAGCGTCTGCAGGTTTAGTGCTAGCGCTAGTGCCACCGCTGCTGCCTTTGCCCCAGCTGCCCCACGTGCCTTTACCTCCAGGGGCAAGGAGCTGATTGTTGAAGTCAAGTACAGGAGTCTAGAATGATAAAGAGGCAGCATGTGACATAAACTAAACAAAACAAAAAACTTTTTAAACTTCTTTAAAAAAGCATGGCTGTCAATAATATCGGATTTGCAAACTTCTTATCTGCATCTAACTAATATCTTAGCAGTCTAATAAACAAAATGCTGACTATCAATCAACAATACAAATTATACATAAAAAGAATAGAAAAAAGGGTTGAAATATGGTGACTAAAGGTTTCTAGATAAATAATATTAACAAATAAAGTATTTTGATGACAAAAATCTGAAATTGTTTACTATTTGATGACATTTTAATTTTATCTTTGTTATAAACAGGTATTTTCATATGTTTTTAGCGTCTGTACATTACATTATTATTGTTACATTATGTTTTTTGTTCGCCGTGTACCTTAGTGATCTTGCTGAGACGAGATGCGTCGATGGGTCTGTTTTTGGAGATGGGCACGGTGTTCCAGCCCTCGTCCTGAGGCGGAGCTCCGCGGCCCTGCTGGTGTGGTTCGCGCCGTCCTCCTCCCATCCGGCCACCGGGACCGCTCGAGTCCTTCTTGGAGATCATCGCATGTTGGACCTTCATGTGCTCCCGGTGCTCCTCCATCTCTGCGTCTTTGTGGATCTGGTCGATGGTTTTAGGGCCCTGGTCGCCTCGCCTCGACACCCAGTTGCACTGAAGGGATTCGCAAAATGAGGAGAAATAAGACATCTTTTTCCAATAAAAAATATCTCAGAACTTAGGAAACACATTTTCTACAACATAGAATTTGTTTTATTACATCAAATCCACCTGGTACAGTTCGTTTGAGCAACTGTGGGAGTTTAACCTTAGTCCACAGAGCTGTCAAAGAAAAAGAGACTTGTGTGTGCCGCTGGGGTCTAATTAGTGTGTTTCAGAGTGTTTTAATCCCCGCAAAGCAGGAAGTGTGCAGTTAACGTGATAATGCTCGTCAGCGTCGTCTAGAGTTGTAAAAAGCACTTATAAACTTATGGCGGTGAGTAATAAGTATGCTCTGAATGTGTCAAGAAAGTGAGAAATACATTTAGACTGATGCAAACTGTTGAAAATTCACTATTTCTGTTTTTTCCTGCTTTTAAAGGCAATAAAAACTCAGGGTAAAGCACCTCTAACTTGACGGCAACTATATTTTTGATTAGAAATGGTTTACTTTTTGTTGTTGTTTTGTTTCTGATAAAAAAGTAATTGTAGCAGATACTTAAAAAAGCAGATATAGTACTAGAATCAGATACACACCTTCTATTGATTTTTCTCCAACTTAGATCAGTTTTAACAGTTACTTTAAGTCTGTGATCTGACTCGGAGCAGTTTAGCTCGAGAACAGCGGAGAAACAGAAACATTGAAACCAGTTCTGTCACTGACGCGGGCGAGACACATGATATTTACCCGCCGCAGGTCCAGAACATCTTGAAGCATGAAACGAATCCTGGAGCTGGTCTTCTTCTCCTTGATAATCTTCTCTATTTGATTAAAATATTGATCCATACGAGGCTAGAAAGAGAGGAACAAAGCGTCAGGACAACTTGATAGATGAGACATTACGACTGCAGGAGAACTAAATGGATATATTCAATGTGGTAATATTTTGGGAAATATTATGTTAATTTTAGTGTTTTAGGTGTAGGAAAGTAAGAGTCTGACAAGTTGGTGAAAATTGTGATGCACAAAACCAGCCAAAAACTAAAAACAACCTATATAGCAGCTCTTCCGGTGCGTTTATTTGCAGTCCATTTATTACTCTGTGAATCATGGATGAATGAGAAAACAGCGGTGACAAATTAAAGAGTTTATTATGTATAGGGCTGCATATTGGGCAGTATATTTTATTATTATTTACCGGTAGTTATAAACTAGGGTGACAAATTGACAAATTGTGACTGGTTGTCTATAATTGAAATCATTCTCTGGACTGTACAGACTCTAAAGCACACATGCAAAAACACATTTTAAAGCAAAGACATTGCATCAAAATGTAAAAAAAGGAATAAACAATTTGTCATTCTCATCATTAATACACTTTTTGTAAATATTGTCCATCTATTTTCTTCAGTCACAATATTTCAACCTTAATTTGGATGGAAAATGCACTTCAACAGTCTATTTTGACTAGTCGACTACAAAATTTAGTTGCAGCCCTATAATTAACATTGCAAGTGTATTATTATATTATTTTTCCCCCGGTAGGCTTTAGTGCACGGGACAGGAAACAATGTGAAAAGAGCGTGAACACATCTCCATAACAAAATTACTAACTGTCTCGTGATAAACATAAACATCGCCGCATCTTCCTCACCTTGGCCTTCTCGAAGTCCAGGTCCTTGCCGATGGTGGACAGCAGCCGGCACAGGCACTCCAGAGATTCTTCGTCATGGTTCTTGAGCAGCTTGACGATGCAGTCGTGCATGATGACCTCCGTGAGCATCTTTAGTTTAAACAGTTCACCGATGAACTTGATGTTTCCCAGGGAGCGCCTCCGAGCTTTGTCTTTACAGTCCTCCAGCTCCTCCGATAGCCGCTGCTTCTCCTCGTCCTGGCACAGAAACACAAGTGTAATGCAGTTATTATCCATTGAGGAATGATGTAGACATTTGAACTCTTCTAATTTAATCTTAAAGAAAACATATTATGCTTATGGGTTTTAGTAATAAAGTATAGCGTACACAAATAATAATTTGACATGTTCTTTGTTGTAAACCGGTCATAACTGCAGAAATTTGTGGCGTTTCACCGGACCAAGAAGCAGATTTTCATTTACATGTTTTAATGATGTAAATTTGCTACAAGACTTTTAATCTCACATGTATGACTCAAACATGATGAGTCAAAATACAACTTTGAGTGAGCCAATTATAAGTTTAAACATATATTAAGAGTTAATTTCCTGTTTTTTTGTTGTATGCAAAATCCAATGAACATGAAAAAATATACATAAAAAGCCAAAAAGCATTGCAAGATAAATACATACTTCATGCAAAATTGTGTTGACAGTAGCAATTCTGATTTACACTTATTGATAATTGCCCTATATTTGAATGTTCAATACATTCCCCCCCACACTGCAGCACTTTGTTCAATTGTGTTTGTTTTAAAGCCATATAATAATGTGATTAATATAGTTTGGAAAGATTGTACAATTTACAACATATTAATTATTCAGTACATTTTCTTTCTACTAGATGTTTAAATGTGGGGATTCCCTTATAAAAGTTTAACTAAGATACTTACACCCGCAGCCGCATCCACCTCGCTCTGCTTCTTCTCGAAGATCTCGGCGTCGTCCTTGTCTTTCTCAAACTCTTTCTGACAGCGATTTAGCAGCAGTTTTCGGAAATTCACAGTGGCTCCGGGCTGATCCGTGGCCTGGACCTTGAGCTGAAAGAGCAGAGGGAGAGAGTGACTCAAACGACTTTGGAAAATACACGGGTTTGGGGTCAAAATAGCTCCGGTTCCTCGTTCCCATCGCAGTAGGATCAGCGGCCCAGACACGTGGCACTAACTCAAAGTCATCACTGGAGCCGGGCAGGACTTTACCAAACCACGATGAAAACAGCTGCCAAGAATCATGTCCTCACTGTGGCGACTTTGTTAAAGACATGTTTAAACAGTCTGCATAAATGTTTGTTTATTTTGGGGGCATAAAAAAATAGGGTTGGGAATTATCTCAAGCTCAAGCGTAGAATGATTTGGCAGAGGACGAGATTTTATAACTTCTAATTATAATTACATGATCATAAAATGTATAAATCACTCTGGAATATACCAATTTAAATTAAATTCAGCTAGATGTCAGGTCTATATATCTGGCATATTCTTGAAACTTTTTGTTTCTACATTTCCCATTAAAACTAAAATAAATATTCCTTTTTCAAGCCTCGGTAAATGTTTCCTGTGAGTTCAAAGACAGTCTTACATCACACATTGCACGACTTACCCCCATGAGGCAGCGACACATGTTCGCATAAGCCACAGAGAAGTCCGGCTCAGAGATGGCCTTTTCGAATGTCAGGTCGATCACTCCCTTCAGCCTCTCCTCAGTGTCTATCGTCAGCTCGGTCACTTGTTTCATGAGCTGCTGGAACTTCTGCGGCGTGAGTTTGTTGAGGATGCTGCGCACGCGTTTGAACAGGTCCTGAGTCTTCAGCTGGTCGGCATCGTCCGAGATCGGCTCTGGCTCCTCTCCTCTGCGCGTGGGCTTCTTCGCCGAGGGCTTCCAGGCCTTCTCTGCTTTGTTCAACTGGATGTCGTTGTTCAGGGACATGCTGGTGATGATTTTCCTTGGCTCTTTGCGCTGCATCTGCTGAGACCGGCGTGGACCGCCGATGCCCATTCCCATCCCAGGAGGCTGGAGGAACAGAGGGCAAGTTAACAGTTTATGCTATACACAAAATGTAAATAACCACAAAAGTGCAGTAATGTCACCCCAGACCATTGAATTAGCCCAAATAACCAATAGCAGTAATTTTTATTGTAAAATTGGAAACATTCTGCAAGAATAACCTAAATAACAAACATTTTGATGTTATACATATGTAAAATTAATGTTCCAAGCCTTATTAAAAGGTGTGGCTCATCAAAATGACCTAAAAGGCTATATTGAGTGATTAACTTGTTGTCATGTCGTCTGTGGCACTCAACTCTGTATACGTTTCAAAAGTTTGGACACACCTGCACGAGACGCTTCGGTCTATTTTTAACTCATTAATAATAGTATTAATGAAAGATTATACACTCTATATTCTGATTTTGCACATCTCTTGATATTACCCATTTTGCCATCCATTATATCTCCCACTTCTATCGGCGACTAAAGAGGAGGACTAAACAAAAATAGTACAATGACTCACTGGTCCTCTGCCTCCTCCTCCCATACCCGGCCGGCCGAGGTTGGCAAAGGAAGGCGTGAAGTCAGGACCACAGTTCATGCCCTGTAAACGGCTGGGGTCGAGCTGTCGTAGGGGAGTCTTGTTTGCCTGAGAGGAAACACAAAGCAAAGCTCAACAACATGTAAAAACAGTAGCGGTGAGAGCACTTGTTTAATATTATAAAATGTGTTACATTACACATACAGAAAAAAAAAGGAAGTTATCCTGCACTTGTACCTTATCCAGGACTACGTCGCTGATGGCGGGCAGACCTGTAGGTTTGTTCATACTGGCTGAGCTGAACTGGAAACCCAGGAGGAACTCGCGGTCGTATTTCTTCTTCTCCTCCGCGTTTATTGGCTTCCAATTTTCTGCAGGTAAACAAAAACAACATTATTAAAATGTAGAAATAATAAAGACAAAGTGGTTTCTTTGGATTATGTAAAATGTGCCATACTTTCAAATACAGGATTAGACCGCTTATGACAATGCTTATGACAAATGTGTTTATAAAAGATAATAATATTTTAGAGACAGGCCACTCCTCTGACAATGTTAAATTCTAGACTCGGTCAAAACCAAAATGAAATAAAAATGATTATTTCTGTTTGTATTGTGATTTGAATGCATCTTTCCCTTCTATAAAGCACTTTGAATTACTTTGTGTACATTTGTGCGCTGCAAATCAACTGGACTGGCCTAGAATATTTGTAGAAGCGTCAAAAATAAAATCCTGTCCCGTGAACAAGCGTATTGCTTATTAGACTTGTCCGACTTGTCACACGTCGCACCTACTGTGATGCAGTGCATATTATCTGCACAGAGCGACGCACTGATAAGGAGCAGCAGTAAACACCAGACCCACCCTCTTTGTACTGATACTTCTTGTCAGTATTGCCGGATTTCACTGGATCTGGCTGTATGTTCTCCGCGTCCATCTTGTCCAGTTTGTCCTCCTTGTCCTCCCAAGTGAGATCTGCCTCCTCTGGGGTGGGTGCGGCCGCGGGGGCCTCGGGCTCGGGGGTCGTGACAGGCTCCGATTCAGGTTTGACCACCACCTGCTCCTGTACAAGCACAGACAAGAAAGTGGGCTTAAAGAGCACACGACAAGATAGACTACACACTTCACTAAAACATACTGAAGTGGCGCCTATTTTTCACCAGTTTGACCATTGTGGTGAAGTTTGTAATGTTACTTCCTGGTCGGACATGGGCAGCAAATATGACACATATAGACAATATATTATATCTGTTACCTAGCAACCATACTGTAAAAAACAATACCTTTATCAAACAACACCTTTATTCTGACTGTTTAAGCGGTCAAAGACTGTCTCTGTAAATTGTCCCTGAATTTGAGATGTCTATTTTGTTGACAGAGGGATTCAGTTTTAAAACTCTATTCTACTTTGTGTCATTTTTTTGCACAAACTTTAACTTGACCGAGTTAAATATTTACCGCAGGGACTATCCCATGAGAACATGCTAAATGCATGTCTAAAATTTGGGAATCTCATTGAGTCAAAAGTTGTATGTGCTTTTTAAACATTTGTATATATTTATTATGTATAATTTTTTTTTAAAAGGTATCCAACGTTTTATTAAATTATGCAGTAAGTAATAATCATACGCATGTTACTATTTTATAAGAGCCATGCCGTATGTACCTGAAGACAGATTTACTACTGGTATAAAATAAATGTAATAACAATTTCAAAAATGAATGTAGTGAAAAAAGAAAGAAAACAGGCATCCATGTACCTCCTCCTTGAAGGCATCCAGGAGGTCTCCCACTGCTTCCTTTTTGTTAAGTTCCTTCATTTTCCTCTTTTTCTTTGGCACAGACACAGCAGCTGATGAAGGAAAGCAAACCACCAGTTAACACCCCACACGACACACAAACGTCTTAATTCCCGTGTACAGTATTGAATTGTGCAGCGCAGACTGACCTTGCATAGTAGTTTCCGCGGGGACGGGGGAGGCTGTGGGGGGAGGTGGAGTGTCCGCTCGCTCCTCAGCCGTGGAAGGGGGAGGCACAGTTTCTGGGACGCTCTCTGCTGGAGCTTTTGTCTCTTCCTCCTTCTCCTTCTCATCCTCCTTCTCCTCTTTTACTGCAGCTTGGACCTCGGGAGCGTCTGCCTTTTCTTCTGCAGGTTCAGGCGTCAATTCAGGAAGCGTTTCTTGGATTTCCACTTTGACTTGTAGGACCTCGGCTTCGACTACCGGCTCCGGGATAGGTTCAGGTTCCTTCTCCTCTGCTGGGACGGGGCCGGATTGTACAACGGGCGCTTGAACGATATCGACAGTTGTGGGCGGTGCATTGTCAGACACTTGAGCGACGTCCGGTTCGGCGATGGGGCTGTCGTCCCGCTCGGCCGTGCTCGCGCTGCGTGCCTCGGGGTCAGGCAGGGGCAGACCGTTGGGCAGGCGGAGCTCCTCTGGCTGTGCGATGGGAGACTCGAGTGGAGCGCCGATATGATTTTGTGGCATTGTTACAACAGGTTTTTCTGTTTCTACGACACCGTTCGATGACGGAACCGATACTTCTAGTTCCTCCTCCACATTCTCTTCCTCCTCTTCTTCAGATTCGGAGGCTTTCTGTTCATCTTGTGCGGGTGCGGATGGGATTGGGTCGGGTAGCGGGGCCGGGTATGCAGGGATTTCGGGGGCTGATTGTGGAGGTGGGCTTGGGTCCCTAGGTGCAGGGGGCGGAGCGTCCATTATGTCCGAAACAGGAGCAGGAGGTGAGGCGCTAATGCTGCGTGGGGCGTCCTCTGTGTCCGACACAGAGGAGATAGTGTTCGTTTCAGAGACTTCTGAGGGGACGGGACAAGGTTTGGAGAGCTCAGGCGTTTTCGATGGAGGCGGCGGCGTAGATTTCCCTCGATCATCTGTAAGGTACACATTTATAGTAGTTAGGCAAGAGTTGTACCTATACAAAACAAAATATTTCGCTAAACAAGCACACCACTTGTCACATTTACCAGTATCAAGAACTGAGAGCCTATAAATCCCGCAGTCAGAATCCATTAGGTCAATAGAACCACCCAGTCCCCCTTACTTGTTCACAGGGTCTAACCGGCTTTAACATTTAAATCTGAATAGTGTGGTACATTTGAATATACAGCAACAGTATTTTCCCCCTTCGTCCTTCTCTTTTTGAGCACTGTAAACCTGACATAAAACTGCGATGCATAAAAGCTCAATCAAAAAACAGAATGACATGAAAAATCAAACTCAATTATTACCAAAGTCAATCAGAATTTTAATTGCAAGCGTGTTTTAGGAGCTACTGTGTCAAGCCATTTTTCTTGTGGCTCAGTCAATTTCCGTGTGTCTCACAGTGTTTTACTTGTATTACTTAAAAAGGTTCCTGGTCTGACTGGAAAGTACACCAGAGCAGAAGTTAAAAATGTGTGGTTTCAAATGAGAGGCAGTGTGGCCCTAATTCCTAGAACTGGAACAGAAAAAATACCATAAAGTGAAAAAGGTCACTAATGTGCAAAAAACACTATTGAACATTTAACTCTTTTTTTTCCTTTTCTTTTTATCAATGCTTTTTGTGTCTCATTTTCTTTAACAATTGAGTTAAATGGACAGGTTACTGTATTGGTGACGAGTGAACCTGAAGTACACAGTAATAATCACAGCTGAAGCTCACCTGGTCTGACCAGAGGCGGCGCAGAAGCAGTCGGGACACTCTCACCATTGGCCTGTCCCACTGCTGTACCTTCTGATCCAGATATAGCCGACTAGAAAAAGAAAAAGCAAGAATGCATTTAGTTTAGCTGTAAACGTTTTTCAAAAAAGGTTAGACTTTCTTGTTAACACTGGGTCCGTTTCATGTTAAAGTTAAACCTCCCAACTTCATACAACTAGAACATTCATTTTCCTACTGACAGAGGAGACAACGCTGCCCCCATAGTCCAATCTTCTCCCCCCCATCGTCTACAAACAAACAAAACATGAAGGGACTCACTTGTGGTGGTGTTGGGGTTGAGCCACTTCGGCCACCGGACATAATCTCCTCTGTGATGTCTCGGCCGCCTTGGTTAGGGTCTCTTATTCTGATCTGTGAAGAGAGAACGGACAGTGTTCGGCGACGCTACGCACAAAATGCATGTACAACATAGGAGACAAAAAAAATTGCCAGTTGACAGTTGTTGATGACACATTCTTTCGGATCCTCTCGTCTCATTGTCGCTGCCTTGTATTCAGTGAAAGCAACATTTGTCAACAATGATTCCAACAGCAACGGCCACCATACAAATTCCCCTGCTGCTTTAGCCTCTTTACTTAGTTAGGACCTCACTTACAGTTAGGACCAAATTGTGCACTTAAAACATGCTCGAGAGCTCTGACATTTGATTGAAGACTGAAACATGGAATGAATGACTAATATAAAAGAATCCCATGCATTTCTAGATAGGATTAAGCTGGTTTTGTTCATAAGCGATGCAGGTTATTCTGTAATTTGCAGAGGGCATAAAATAAATTAAATAACTGCAACTTAAAAATGGCTACAACTTGTGATTTCATTTGCGATTAATCTCGTCAACTTTGGTCGAGTGGTGAGAAATGCTATCGCAATCCATAATGTTGCTGCTGCTGCTGCTACTGTGAGAGAAATGGAGTGCCTCTGTGTCCACTGCAAACACGTGTTTTCTATTCTCTGCTTTTCTCTCGCTCACACTCGAAATGCTTACCCAAGTAGTCGGGCTCATGTCACTAAACTGGTATGAACTAGAATCCTCCGCAGCACAAAACTATTTACTTAGCATGGCCTCCCCACATCTCGCTCACGTCTTCTCCTTTTCTTGTCAACACAGCATGAGCTTAATACACAACTGACCCTTACCTGCTGCCAAAAAGTGCTTCAAAAAAAAAAAAAAAAAACTCCCCGACAACTGGCGTTAACGGTAATGGCAGGTCCTTTTTGACCCTACTGCCTGGACTTTGGACACGGCAAAGCTCAACTCCCTGCTGAAAACATGGCTGTGTCTAGTCTTGGGACTTCAACTCCGGGCAAAATCCGAGCGTAGTCAGCCGCCGGACATGGCTGGGGAAGGGTTTTAAAACTTGACAGCGGCGCACGAGCTAACTACCAAACTAGCCCTGACTGTCCCTCCCTAATTTCCTACTGAACAGAGAGAAAGAGAGAGCGGGGGAGAAAAAAAAAAGGATAAAGCGACTGGCCTTGTAAAGCTATGGTATTGGAATGCGCACCCCCGCCCTCAGTCAGAGCTCGTGGGCTTGTGTGCAAAGGAGGAGCATGGGATGGAAGCAAGGAAGAGCAAAAAAAGTTATTAAATCTAAGCACAGAAGGAAACTCCCCATTTTCCCCATGATCGCACTGTCCAGGGTTGACAGAGAGCGACTAGGCCTTCGAAAAGAAGAAGAAAAAAAAGAGGCTAAAACAAGCAACCCCAAGCCCAGACAAACGAGTTAATAAAATACGCAATTAGTTAAACATTGCGTATTGAGGTGTGTTTGAGGTCATTTATGTTTTAAAGCAGTTGACAGAATGTGTTTCAGGTCTATTTTACGGAACAGGGAAAAAAATATCTAAAAATTACCTCTTTTATGATGTGAAAGTGCAAGCAAAAAGCAAGCAGCCCCCAAAAAGTTGCAACCCACGACGGTCAATATTTGACTTTCCATAAAAAGGAGCCCAAAGTGGCTATAAAGACGCAGACTTGGCAACTCTGGCGCTGTCACATTGTGCAGAAAGCCCCAAGTCACTCCTCTAGTGGAGAGCAGGGGGAGTGGTCGGCTAGCCTTTCCGCCCGGCAGGGGGAGGAGATCCGTGTCCACGTGGAGCTGAGCTATGTGCTGACATGTCCTCCAACCCCCTCCCCTAACTGTTTTTTTCTTTTCTTTTTTCTCCAGTATTTATGCAGTTTTGGTGGTAAAGAGCGGAAGAGGGGCTGAAAAGGGTGAAATGTTTGCACTGTGGGGCAATAACCGTGACATAAGATTGTACACGGCTCCAGATTCCTGGTATTACAGCAGCAGTACTAGTGAAGAGGCTGGACAGAATTTTTATAAAACAAAGCAAATGTTACATCTGGAGGTAGTGTGAGAGGTCCTGAATGATTAATGTATGCAAGAGGATTAAAATTGTTGTACTGAAGAATGCAACGGCGAGCAGAAATATTTCCCTTTGCTTTCAGTTCTGCTACTAACAATTATTTTACAACACAAGTAGTCTATCAAAAAACAGACAAGAAAGTGAGTGCAACAAATGGTCAAAAAAGGTGATTTACAGGTGCTGTGCAAGGATAAGGCCGGTAATATAGATACACAGATGAAAGTCTTGCTATACTGTTACCAGATGATGTGACAAGAGCAGTGAAAGAAATCCTAGGCGCTCTGTAGTGCCTCATCAGGGCAAACACGTTGGTGCAGAAATGTGTCTGTAATCCACGCTAACGAAGGACTTTTAAGTTTCACACTAGAGAGCGCCTCGGATTTCTTTCACGGCTGTTGTCACATCGTCGGGAAACAATAAAGCAAGACTCTCATCTGAGATAATTTCAATCAAATACAGGTTGAAATATGCTAATTGAAGGCTTCAAGATATTTCAAAAAGTTCAGAATTTTTTATTAATATGAATGAAATCCAGAACATTTGCACTTTTTTTGGGGACTTTTGATTTATTCATGTGACCGTATGTGTTATGAAATGTCTTTTGCCACGTGAGTAATGATTATCAAAATACATTTTCTGCAGCTCTTACTGTTCAAACCTGCAGACAATTAAAATCATTGATCGTTATGATGTAATTAAGTGACCGTATGAGTTTTAATTGATGTGTAAAAGTTTCCTCAAACAGTTAAACAACATACTTCTAATCCACCAGTGAAATCCCTGACAATGTAGCTTACAAAATGCTGACATAGCAAAAGAAAATGTTTTAAAAAGTATATTTGGAATATTATTGTACGTATGGCATCTGCATTAAAACCTCTCATTTGAGACCAGTTTACCGGTCTGCCCCTTGTACAGATCATTTAGATGCATTTGTTGAACTTGCGTGGGTTGTGGGACGACTGGGTAGACGTTGAGTTCAGGGCCCATGGGAACAGTTCAAAGTCCTCCCCAGACGACCACGGGCACTGATAAGCACCGAGTGTCCCATAAAACAGCAGAGCATTTAGGCAATATGTAGGTCTAACACACAAAGACAGGGTAATCTGAATTTACAACAGACATAACAAACGAACTACCACCATCTTTATTAAAGGAAGTTGTTCGAACTGGAAAAGCGCAGATTTGCAACGAGTGAAAACCAAAAGATTCAAAAGAGATTTGATCATTTAAGAAGGACAAATCACTAAGCCAGGTCTAATTAGAAGACTAAATCTAGTTAAAGCGCAAATCCAAAAAGAAAAAATAAGCACTAAAATCTGCTGTATTGGCCATTAGGTCTGATAAAGGAAACAAACTATTCCTGATACTGATTGATATGAACATTACATTTTATCGCATTCTATTAAAAAAACATAAAATTGATTTAATATCATTCCCTTAAATCACTTTTACCATTTAACACAAAAAAATAGTAATATTTCTTCCTCTAAAGTCTGAACTCTGCTCCAAACCACATGAGATCCACAGCTAATCCTCTGACGGTTAGAAATGACTGAACAGCGATCGCAATTCAAATTTAATTAATTACACAGCCCTCATTAGCCATCATTACCAAGTTAAAATGTACAAACCCTGCAGTTTAAATTCACAACCTTCTCTCAACCGCTTAACTCGACTGGAGACACGGGTCGCAAAATGTATCTTGGATTAAAAGAAAACAGATAATTCAAAACAAATCAAGTCCAATAGTCGGGACACATTATTCACTAATTGTTCAGCCGTAAAGGAGATGGAGTCAGTCAAGCTATCAATACGTGTGGTGTTAATCACTTGGACTACGTTTTAAACACTTGGACTACGTGTGTGTGTCACGAACCCGATCAGGAAACACGAGCGACGCAACGGTTCAGAGAGCAACGAAACACGACACCGGCAGCAGTGTGTGGCGGTGGACCCTAACGAGCGAGTTAAGGTCACGTTCACAGCAGTCTTCAAAAAGAAACAAGCAAAGTTAAAGCTGCGCTCATTTTCACAACAAGCATCGACGCGACAAACAAACAATGATTGATAAGCAACACTAAATAAGAGAACACTTTATGCTCTATATGCTTTAATAACTGAGCAAAACGTCATCTTCACCTAATCATGGTCTGTACTGTTGTTTTAAAAGAGAGAAGACATATTATGCTATTGTCCTGGTTAGTATTAAACTGCGACGTGTATACATAGATCCCAATTTGACGTTGCGTTGGTCGAAAACTGCAATATATTGATGTAAAAAGTTAAACGGCAGAGGAAATGGGATCATCGTAAGTTGCTCCTGAGTAAGGTGATGATGGAGCACGGTTAATGGTCGGTTAAAAGCTCATAAATGTATAAAATAATTCGACAACTACAGCATGAATAATGTACATACTAGGCATATAGAGGTGGGCAGCGCATCGGAATTTAGATAATGAATGAAGATATGCGACATTTTAATACCACGTGCATTGTTTAACGTAAAAATGCAACAAAAAGAGCGAATTACAAAAACAAAAATGTTACGTCGCAAAATGTCAGAATAAATGGTAATATTTCTGCACTTTTGTGATGAATTTTACAGACATTTCACATACGGCTGATGGTTAAACCTCAACTTACCTGTCCAATAACATGTTTTAACACAGTTCTATTGGAATAACACGATATCGTCCAACTTGACTGTTGCCCGTAGCAATATTTGTCAATGTAAATATTTTAAAACCAATGACCAGGTCCACAAACTGAACTTAAGTTGTTGTTGTTGACGTCACAAATATGTCATTAAAACAATCGTGTAAACATAGGGCCATCTCTTCAGCCCCATTTCTCTTTAACCGACGCAGATATATAAAACAAAACAAAAATTGAAACTAGTTCTCTTGTTCTAATGTCGGGTTTTGTTCTAATGGTCGGGTTTTTAATCATTTTCAGTTTGTTAACGGGGGTGAGAAAAGCACGTGTGAAAAGACTAGAACGGGTTATGTCACAGAGTTGTGTCAGGTTGCAGTTTTCTCATGCAAGAACCACAGATAAAGACAAAATAACGCTGATAAAGACTTTCCATTTTAAATAAGCCTCAAGGATGTATCGCTGATATATGGTTATCATATTTTATTTAGTGCCCACAAAAATGCTGAAAGACAAAACTGAACAAACACAAGCGACGGAAGGACAATAAGCAACAACTGTAATCGTGATAATGACATTTTACAGCAGATTTAATACTAGAGCACAGTAATGGATGTAGGTGCGTTACCGGTTTGCGTTCTCGTTTTGTGGGGATGTGCTGAGGCGGCTGAGGCTGCTGCTGCTGCTGCTGCTGCTGTTGCTGTTGCTGCTGTTGCTGTTGTTGTTGCTGCTGTTGCTGTTGTTGCTGTTGCTGTTGTTGCTGTTGTTGCTGTTGTTGCTGCTGCTGTTGTGGCTGCTGCTGCTGCTGTTGCTGCTGGGGTCCGGGGCTGATGAGGACCGGCGTGGGCTGCACCGAGGCGGGGAACTGCTGCGCCTGGAAGTACGCCCCCGCTTGAGCTGTGGAGAGGACACAAACACAAACACGAGATCAATGCATCATATTTGACACACTCATGAGGGATCCCCAGATATCGTATCGGCCCACTTAGAAAATGTTGCCAATATTTAGCACTGATATGTTCAATTCAGTTTATTTTTGTAAAGACCAAAATCATAACATCTACACATTAAAGGGCATGGGCTTTATTGACATGGTGTTGTCAAATTCAGTTTTATACGCAAAATGTAATTTAATGTAATGAAATACTGTATATGCACTGGGCAAACTCAGTGCAGAGCTCAGGGAACCATCTGATCTTTGATAATTTTGTCTCAGAAGACCTCAGTGGGGGTTAGTCCATTGTGCGTGCTTTCAATGGCACATTTCACAGCTGCTATAAAAGGGAATGTGACATCCTTGCTGCAAAGCATTATTTGATGCTGTATTAGTCAAACAAACACTCGATCGGCTTGTTGTCTGCAAAGGTGCTTCAAAAGTGGTGTTATTCTTACTTAATAAACATAAATCATGTTCAACTGTGAAGGAACTAAGCTTTGCTGTTGGAAACTGCAATTTGGATCAGAGACATCACGAGCAGCTTCCAGATGGGACAGTTTTTACCCGTTTTTTAAATCCCGGAAGATCCGGGACAACATGACCCAGTGGGAAAGAGTGGGCCAAAGATGGACAAAACAAGGTGACGGCAGTAGTTATGTGGTCGGGCGGATTTCCAAAATGTGGAGAAGATGACCATCAGTGCGTACTGTATATCAGTTCTCTGCATTTTGACGGTGGGAAAGGCCCGAGACCCGAGGACGATGAATTGGTGCTAGCAACGCTAACAGACGGGGAGCTTTCTAGGAAGCAGCAGCGTAAGTGGAGGGCCCCAACTGCCCACCCAAACATGGAAGGAAAAGGCGTTTAACCGAGTAAAGTGGGCAAAACAGATTTTCTGCACCAGATTATGGCTAAATGGACAATATCCATATGAACAATTTTGACTCATTGTTCAATAGAAGATGGAAAGAAGAATATTTGGGGGGCTCAATATTTATTTTAAATAGATTTTCTTTACACTCGTGGGGACATTTCCCTAATTGTTTTGTATTGTGAAATTTGAGCTGTAAAGTGAAACACAGTAAGTAACTTCTATGACTCATTATCAACAGTCAATATTCATTTTGCCATTTGTTTGTTGCAGCTCGTATTTTGAACAACATTGTACATTTAGAGTGGGATTTGCTGGCAATATCCAACTTTAGGGTAATTGTGTCAGTGGTATAAAGTCGTTTCATATTATCACTTCTTTCTTAAGCAATATATCACACTTCAAAAAAAAATCATGACCGGCTTGTGCACAGTCCATGAGTTATGCATATATCTTTCTGTTCTTTCTATTTCTAACTGATCTAAGGCTGAATAAAATGGGGCTTTTACATTAAAATGTAACTTAAAAAGCCTAAACGCTGCTGGAGAAGAAGCAGCACATACATTCCACTCCAAGAAGGCTTAATGAACTTAACATTTTTGTCACTTCTTAGGCATTCTAATTACCCCCCGGTTGAATTTGTTCAGAAGAGAGTTACTGAAGCTTCATAGAAATCTCATACAAAGCTTCTTTTTCAAATATTCATATTAAAAAGCGGCGTGACAGAGGCCTGGGTTGCCGGGGTCCCTCTGCGTAAATAAAGACCAGATAGAAGAGGCTCCAAATACTTTCAGTCACAAAATCCAAAACCCTGTCGGGGATTCACAGAGGGTTGCGTCACATCACTGCTCAAACTAAATCCCACCTTCCCAAAAGACGGTTCACAAAAGCGTTATACATTTACAAAGATAATCAAGTAGTTTTAAATATTTTTGTAAGGCATAAACAGCAGACTTCCTTCCCCTTAAGGAGCTTGCATACCTGAAGCTGTGAGCGTTGCCCTTTCCTTCAATAACACCCAGTAACTAAACAAGACACATTAAAGCTACAGTTTGACAGCATTCTTTGCGGCATATTTTTGTTCTTTAGCCTTTTTTTCCCCACTTTGCTCCACAGCGGTAATGTATCTGGGCCCCGCAGCACAGGTAGACCTTGCATGCAATGACAAAGCAGTCTTTCGCTGTTAACACAAAACTGTTTTCCCTTGAGATCTGGCAGTACAAAAGCAGCTGTTTTTCATTTGTCATTATTTCCAAAGACTGAACGAACAAAAAAGATTTACAGACAAATGCCAACAAGAAAGCAGACACTTATCATGACATTACCTGCTGGGCTTTGAAACTAGGTACAACCCATTTTGATAAACTTATTTGAATAGTAAATCCCAAATGTATATATTTTTTCCTCCTCTTTTCTCCTTTCCCCCCCCTCTGCGCAAGGCCTCGCTGTTTTTTCCTGCCCGGTGAGCTCTGCCTCTTTCTCTCCCCCTCCTCTGCGTGCATTTCAGTCTAACTCACATTACTGAGTCTACATTGTTGACCAGGAGCAACACAGCCTAAATATAGTCAAAAACCCACCGCAGAGACCGTGCGCCAGAGCGAAAGGGAGGGAACGCAAAGGAGAGAGAAGAGGGGAACAAACCACAGCGCCAAAAAAAAGGAAGACAAGACTTTATTTCATCTAAGACGTTCAAAATCAAAGATGACTCAAGAAGTGCAAAAGTAAATGGGTTTTTGTCTTTTTTTTTGGAGGGAGGAGAGTGAAAAGAGAAGAGTAGACCGGGTGAGACCTACCCTCATTGTCCTCCTTCTCCTGCTCTTGAGAGGCTCGGTTGCCCATGTTGAAAAGTTAAAAAGTAAAACTACAGGAGTGTGTGAGAGAGGGGGCAGTGCTGGGACCCCCTCTCCGAAACGTCGCCCTGTCGGCTGTACAGGTGCCCGAGCTGAATGAAGTCTTTTAATGCAGAGAGTCCTGCCTCTTCCAGCGTGTCTGGACCCAGCTCCGCCCCCTGACCTTCTGAATCCTCCCTCGGCTTTCACTTTTTTCCTGCAGTTTGGAGCCAAGAATGATCGAGGTTCAGGCATGACTTAAGGGATGCATGATTAATTGGTTTAAATCGACCGTTATCTTTTCCTAATCTCGTCTAGGTTTGGCGCTTCCCCTTAAGTCTCTTCGAGCAGGAAAACCTTGAGGACGTGTTTTGCATTTTCGCATTCTGTCTGTGAAATGACAATTACAAAAGCGCAAAAATATCACCTTGTATCCATATATGAAAGATTTGTTTTAATTTCAATTTTTAATCAGCTCTTTTTGTAGAATTTCGTACTATAAACGTTAGACTATCAATGTTCAAAGTTTGCGGTCTTGAAAACCACATTCACTACAATCCACGTCCAATTGTATACATTGTGCAGTATTTTGTCATTTTCTGAAACAAAAAACTAAAACAAGTACACTGAATAAGCTCACTCACTATTGACGTTAAAGATAGGTAGTTACATTTATTGTATTTCTGTTTTCAATTGAAAGTTGAGACATGGTGGACTTTGGAAAGAGATTTACTTGACCATTGTCAGTGATATAATATAGTGGTATAAAACAAAATCAGTTATACAGATACAACAGAAGAAAGCAAGAAAAAGTAGGACTGTAAGCCTTTGATTGTTAAGTCTAGATAAATCTATGGTGTCTCAGTTGAGCAAAATTGTTATTAGTCGACATGTTTTATAGGAATAATCAGGATTTATAGGGCCCACGGCACCAAAGAGAAGGCATTGATTCAGCTGGAGTTTTGAGAGTGACTGAACAGTTTGTTATGCCTTTTCACTTTTGTATATGCTGTTGACTAGTACTTCTTTGTGTACGGAGTTGTTTTGGCGAGATTCTAATGATTCTGAGAGCCGGACATGTCTTAAGTTGACCAAGAACTTATGTATTGTATTTAGTATATTTGCATAAAAAGGCAAAATAATCTTGAGCCGTTGTGCATTTATTCTTATAATCCTCGACCACAACACCAGACAGTAAACGACTAAAGAACCCCCCCCCAATTTAGTCGACGAAACGAAAAGCGTGTTTTAAGTCTACTACTACTGAAATTCTTCACTCGACTACAGTCCTAAGAAAAAGGGAGCGTGACACTAAAAAAGTGGTGCAATATAGATATATATTTACAGGAAATTACCTACGGATATCTATTGCGTTGTAAATATCAAATTGTAACAGCCATTTAGAGCCAAGATAACTAAATAAATGTGGTCACAAAGCTGTGGTATGAGTCCAGCTGGCTCCCATTTCCTCTCTCCTTCCCTTTGCGGACGAGTGATAGGAGACATCGCTGCAGCACAAAAGGGAGGGCTGCCCTGTTTGTAGAGGGTCAGTCAAACTGGTGGAGGGGTGGGCGTCTTAAAAATACCCCGTCACCATAGTCCGTGAGCGAACCAGGAATTGACGAGCGTGGGGGCGTGTCTTTCTACCTGATTTCTAGGGAAAGGGGCCATTTGGACTGACGGGGCTTATCCCCTTAAAGGGCACGGAAGAAGTGGAGGTGAAGGAGGTGAATGCGAAAATGTATGCGGTCACTTCACAATCAAAACTAGACCTTCAGTCGAATCCCATTAATTGAAAGTTGCTTACAAAGTTTGGTCTCTTTGGAAAATCATTCAAATTTAGTGTTTGATGATAATGACAATAAACTGAATCTTGAATAATGCTTTTGATTTACATGGCTTTTTGATGTATTGACAGTAACATACGCTCTTGCTGGTTTAAAAACAAATACAATCCCATCTGAACCTGGGATGACTAGTTAAGTTAGTCGTATATAAACCGCCCACCCAAACCGAGGAGCTCATTGTGCTTGATCACTGGCTAAAGAAATGAAAACAACCAACCGTCACGTCAAATAAATGTTCAAATGAGGTCATTTAAACTTATATCCGAAAATAACAAAATATCCGAGCGCTAAAATAGGTCATGATTAGGGCTGAAGTCTTAAAAAGAAAGAAGAATAGAAGTAGAATAGAGTGTATTTGTTATCGTCTGGTAAAAAAAACAATGAAATCCAGATTAGCTACTCCAAGCACTAAACAGCAAATGGAAATTACACGACAAAAGTGATTGCTTTAACAACAACAAAAACTTACTCTGATGCAGCAGCCCAGCTCTCCTCAGTTTTAGGCCGCTTATTATGTTTACTGTGCATATTTCAGACAGAGGTGCATCTTCATAAACAACTCTCTCGTGCCATCTTCTCATTATACAAATAAAAAAATAAGTCGACACGTAAAACGACTAACAAAGACACCACTGGCTGAGTAATGGACAAACAATACCGATATAATACCGGTAATTAATAATCTTTATGAAAAAGTTTTTTAATAAAGTCCTTTAGACATACTCAGTCTTTGAATCTCCATTCCCTTAATATCATAGTCAAAAAAGTTTAAAATAATCATTACAGATGCCGCAGCCCTAAGTGAAGACCTGAGAGCATAAAGACAAAAGTATCCCAGCTCCAGCAGAACTTCTTACAGTGGCAGAAGGTGACGAATGATGTGAATGCAGAGAATGCATTTCCCTACAAGGTCAACAACTTCAATCCAAACTGTTTATATCGATGAAATATCAACAAACCCCAAAACATGATCAACACTGATGTATTTATAGAGACGAGGCTAAAATGAACCACGTCTCATTTTCATACCAGGCTCTAGTTTGGGTCATGTGAGCAGATCACAGTTTAGTGTGTGTGTAATTCATACTGCTGTCAAAGGGAACGTGTTAACGATTGATCGCGGAAAGATTTACGCATTAAGCATGAATTGACATGGATTAATCACACGGCCCGTTTTGACCAAACGCGCTGGAGGCTCACCTGAGTGACGGAGGAAGGCATGGGAGCAACGCTGCTTTCACGCAGGTAATTTTACACATAACTCCCTTCAGTCCCCTCGTGTACAAGCGCAGATCCCTCAGCGTTTGACGTTTACGAGCGGTTCAGCTTTGCTCCGCGGGCAGAACAAACCAAAGGTGGAGATCTCGAGTAGAACACCGAGCGCTCCGTGACAAAAATAAAGCTCACGTGTGGCGAAATGTTCAATGAAACTACGTTGTAACACTTGCAGACACCAGGCCAAACAGCAAAGTGAACCCACCGAGACTGTTGTTTGGTCTTGTACATTTACGTGACACGTGTGAGCACACAGACTCAAAATAAAATCCAATGTCTGGACTTGAAATAATAGGCCTAAATGATAAACGCGTTTTAAGAAAATGTGCAAAAATACTTTAAAATAGACATTTGAATAATGGCATTTAAAAAGGGGCGCAATGTGATTAATCACATTTTAAAAGTGTGATTAATCTGGTTCATATTTTAAATAATGTCAAATTCAGGTGCATATAACTGATGTAGTGTTTATTTGACCGTTATTATTAGTATTATTTTGTCTTATGCTAGCTGTTTTTATTTTATTTTATCTCTATTTTTCCCCTCCATTCCTTATTAAGAAATTAGACGTTCTGGCAATGAGTTTTTGTTTATAAGAGTTCTTCTATTAAGAGTGTTTTTTTAACTTCCTATAAGTTATCTGTCCTTTCCCTCTGTATCTACCTGCGTTGCAACAATGAAATTACCCCATGTGTGGACAATAAAGGAATATCTTATCTTAAAAAAAGAATGACATCATTAGTAATCAAGTAAATTTAGATTTGCTGAATTTTACAAGCTTACAATGTATATTTTTAGTTTTGAGTTCCTAAAGTATTCAAACTTCAAATGTTTCAAGTTTCAAGTTGTTTGATTGATCAATATACACACAATGGCCCTTTAAAATAAAATGACGTATACGTTGGTCGGTTTGTTTATTTTTTCATTTATTCACTTTGTAAAACGATCACTGACTCTGGGCTCAGTTTAAGCAGGTCTACTTCGAGGCCTGGAGTCCTGCTGTTTGCGCTGCCATTCAAACAAAGACACTGCATTGCTCGGATGCCAAAAAACTGGGTTCAGCAGGTTTGATTTCAGGGCAGCAGCAGTAACAGACACAGCACTAGCCCACAGTCACCTCTAGAGGGCGAGGCAGCATATGGGGAAAGCAACATGTGGCATTAGTTGCACTGAATGAGGAAGAGCCAAGACCACGTGTAACAAGACTAATGTCAAGAGGGGAATAAAAAGCACTTAAAAGTGTTGAAATAGTGAGACTTAAGTTGTGCCAGGGCTTCAACGAGTCAAAGTAATGTTTGTTACTCCAAGCTGACCAACAACCTAACAATGGGAACAGCCAATTTACTAACTATTTTCATCACTTTAATAATCATAAAGTCAAAACGTCTCTGTGTACAATAGAAACCAACCAATCTACCGTAATAACACATGGGAACGGTCCTTTTACCTTTTTATTTCCAACTATTCTACTAAGACACTTGGCTTGAATGGTTACATAACCAAACTTTTACCTCAAATGTATTTTTAACATTATCTGGACCAAAGTGGAAATACTTCTCTATCCCACAGTCAAAACAGTCTGAAGAGATATGCACTTCTCATTCCAATTCACACTTACAAATCAAAATGTGGACTAAATCTGGATTAGACTAGGGTTAAACCAGGACTAGAAGAGGCCAAAACCCAGTCTACATCAGGAATAAACTGGGCTCAAAACAGGAATAAACTGGGCTCAAAACAGGAATAAACTGGGCTCAAAACAGGAATAAACTGGGCTCAAAACAGGAATAAACCAGAAGGGGGAGTTAGGCCCGTCATGTTCAAGTTTAAAGCGTGATTATGTTGCTTAAGAAACTATCACATGGCTATTGACACAAGAAACCTAAAGCATGTGCAATATTAGTATAATAAATAAATCGCACAATGAAAAACCTCTGTAGTTAAAGTTCGTACTCCAGAAAAGAAAGTACACGACAAATATTGAGTCCTAACTATATCAGTAAATATCGTAATCATGAATTCATTACCCATGAATTTGTAGCGCTCAGAAAATGTTATAAAATGTGCTTATTTGAGTGGCAGAAGTCGGTTCTTACCAAAGTTGTTAAATTCAGCTGGACTGGTGCCTGGGTAGAAGCCCGGTGTTCCCGCAGGTCCAGGATATTGCTGCGCCGCGGCGATGTAGCCCGTCGGTCGGTACTACAACAACAACAAACAGATAAAAATTACACTTTACATACAATATTTTGCCATTTTTAACTTGCACAGTCATCTGCCCGTTTTACAGAAATGATTAATGTAACAATACGTTTATTTTTTTAGGGGTAGAAAGAAAGTTGTCATTATCTCGTGACATTCAAGTGACAAAGACTCACATGGAGCTGATTTGAGCTCTGTCGGGGGTTGGCGTTGGTGGCTCACGTCCAACATAAATGATACGAACATCTGCCTGTTTGTTCAGCTGAAGTTTGTGCAACATGTTTGGATAATAAATAATCCAGGATACAACTTGACATCACAGAGGAGGTCACTTTTCTTGAACTATTATAGTGTCAATAATTTGCCAGTGGCTGTGGATGCCCGAAACCTTCCTTCCCACAGAGAGTTGAAGTGCTGATTGTCTTAATTTATAAATAATAAAGTGCATGTCTAATGGAAATGTTATTGATTTGATTTGTTACAGAGTATGGTAAATCTTTCACCATTTCATTTCAAAGAATAACTTGGGAAATCCTTTATACAATGAAAAAATTGCTAAAATTGTATGTTTTTCCCCATTTAGGGTTCAAAGAAAGAGCTCAAGAATAATGCCCTTTCCTTCCTCTCCTTCTACGCTCACAAGCCACAGGTTAGGACGACGTGATCTGGACTCCAAATCCAGATCATCATTTTTCGTATTGTTTTTCTGGTCCCGTAGTGTTACCAGACCTGTGCCTTTCTTTTATTCTTTGGGATTAAGTGGCTCAAACGATGATTTTAAAGCCACATTTTGAAGCAGAGTTGTGGGTGCGTCATCTCAATGCGCCGCCATGACCGGAAGTCCAGCAAAAACTCATCTTGATCCATAGTGTAACAAGACATCTAATTTTCTGCCTGTGATGCACGGCAGGCAAACCCACACGAGCTGAGACTCTTACCTGTGGTTGCATGAAGTAAGGTCCCGGCCCGGAAATCATCATCATCTGTGAGCCCGGCGGATACAGTGCGGGGGGGACGGGCCGCGGCCCAGTGCTGGGCGGGACCCCGCGAGGCCCGCTGCCGGGGGGGAGGCTCGCCCTGCTCGAGTAGTAGGGCTGAGGAAGAGGAGAGAGAGAGGAAGAGGGAGGGGGCAACAGGTGATGGAAAAGGAACAGCGTGGCGAACAGTGAGAGTGAGGGAGAGCAGCCAAGAACAAGAAAGGAGAAATTGATTAGTTCAAAGTTACGTATTCAAACATTCTCTTGTAACAGGCAAACCTATATCAGAAGGAAAAACGATGTGACAAAGGAGCCTATATTTCTGAGGTTCAATTCCAAACTTTAACGCAGTATTTTCTTGGGCTGCAACTAATTAGTATTTAGCAGTCGTTTGAGATTTTGTAACGCTGCCATGTTTGTTATAAAAATGTCTTTTTACATGTATTTTAGAGTGTATAGTCCAGGAAACAATTGAAACAATTATCAAAATATGATTAATTTTTTTTTTAAGCGTCGACAAGTCACGATAAATGGTTAGGATTAGTCGTTGCAGCCCTAGAATATTGAAATTGAACTTCCTTCTAAAATCGGAAAATAAACTTCCAGGCAAAACATTCTACGCATTGTTATTTTTAGGCTTATGGAGTAAAAAGTTAGGGAGCCTCTGTACAATAGCACTGAATACTCCTTAGTACCCAAAAATAAGGGTTATATACTGTAAAGACATAGATGTTTTGGGATTTATTTTATATGTTCCAGTAATGCTGCACAATTTACTTTGTCTTAGCAAGTCACTCTCACAAGCTCATAGTATTTGACCATGAATCAGTGGCGCGTCTCCAGCTGGAAACATATTGGCGCTGCCCGCTACCAGAACAGATAAAGCAGCTAATACCGGTTCATTCAGAGCGCCTCATTGGCATTCTGCTGCCGCGACGACGTAAGCCGGCGAAATGACACCGGGCCAACGAGGCGCAAATACAGGAGGACATGCACGGACTGTACTCGCAAAACGACAGAGAAACGAGAAGAGGGAGAGAAGAGGAGTGCTGAGGCATGGAGGAGGAAAAAATGGGTTACCTGTAGCGATCTGAAGTTTCCCTTTAGAGCGGCGCAAAAAAAAACACAAATCACACACAGAGACACATCAAACAGAAGCAGAAGAAAGAGGAGGATGAGAAGGAGGAAGAAGAGGGCAGGGGCGAAGGAGACAAGAGCAGCACAGGAGTTAGAGCAAAGCAGCGTCTTTACAACAATCCACATGCAAAGAACCAGAGGGAACCGCTCAACTCCAGGCTAAAAATGATTCCATTAAACACCCAACTAATACGAATAGGGATGTCGCGATTGACCCGTTAATTGAGAACAGTGATTATATAAGGAAATAACTAATAATGACTGTGACAATTACAGAACCAAAACATGGTTGCATTAACTTCATTCAGAAAGTTTGATTTCAAATTGGTCACAGACTTGACCAATGGTGATAGGGCAGAATTCCACGATCGTTATGGTGTTAGAAATGGGGAAAACTTGTGACAATTTTTTCATATACACCGTATTTTCCGGACTATAAGTCGCACCTTTTTTCATAGTTTTGGCCGGGTTGCGACTTAAACTTATGTGTGATATTATTTGTTATTTTCACACTGGCCACCTTATTTCATACTCCAATGTGACTTGTATAAGTTTTTTTCTTCTCTATTATGCATTTTTTGGCTGGTGCAACTTACACTCCAGTGCAACTTATAGTACGGAAAATTTAACAGATGATGGGTTCTGGATTTGTTGTTAATCAATAAAACTATACTGTGTGATAAAAAGAAGCCATCTGACATTTGACATTAATATGATTTGCAAGATTTAAAGACTGACTCCTCAGAAATACATTTAGATGGTACATCGCCAGCATAATATAATATACTTTTTAGATAATAGTAATTTTATTTTTATTACGCTATCAATTGATTTATTAATGCCACTGTTTTTGTTATAAAAATGTCTTTTCGTATGTGTTTTTTCAAGTCTGTATAGTCCAATTACAATGATCAAAAAACACCAAAACAATTACATTTTTCATAGTATATTAGTGCAGCCATATACAGATACATTCAGATACAAAATCATACAATCCATTCATTTTTCAAGGTAATCTTTTCTCTCATTTTAAAACTGTCTCTTAGTCTTCTTGCTTTATTTATTTTGTAAACGCAGTGTGTATGTGGTTAGTACCTGTTGGTGCAAAGCCCGGGGCCCAGCGGTGAACTGGAGGAAAGAGGCACACAGGACAGAGGTTATAGACAAAGCAGAAGTGCACGCTCCAACTCAGAAACAAACACAAGTGCAAAAAGATCATAGTTGTAACAAACCTGCCCTTTCAACAGCTAAACCACCTTTTCATACAGAACGACTCTTGATCTTTTTCAGACATGTTTCAGACAGTACAGAAACTGCTCTCATTAATGTGACAAAGGTCTCAGTGCGGGTTTTGACAGGGTGGGCATCACTGGCACTGCCCTAAAAAGGTTCAGGTCCTATTTGGAAGACCGGAAGTACTTTGTTGAGATTGGAACTTGTGTCTCAGACCACATGGATTGACCTCTGGGGTGCCCCAAGGGTGAATCCTGGGACCTCTTCTATTCAATCTATACATGCTGCTCGTTAGGTCAGTTGATGCGTAAAAGTGGTGTGTCCTATCACAATTATGCAGGTGACATTATGTCTCACTGACAGCGTGTGAATATGGACCAATAGATTCACTCCGTCACTGCATCGAACAGATCAGTGTGTGGATGCAAAATACCTTTCCCTAGCTTAACTCAGACAAGACACAATTAATTGTTTTTGGCCCATAAAAAGAAAGAGAAAGTGTTAGCAGTTACCTTCAATCTCTCGCTCTGAAACCTTCAAATCAAGTGAGGGATTTAAGACTAATATTGGACCCAGATTTGACCTTCCAACAGCCACATAAAATAAATATCAGCAGCATTTTACTAGATTATTTTGCCAGAATCAAAGGCATAGCGTCTTAAATGGACTTGTAGACTCCTACATAAATTTGTTTTTTATGTGTGTTTATGGCTGTGAAGCACTTTGGGTTAATTAATCTTCATTGATTGATCCCCATAGCCATCACTAGGTCAGATTAGGGCTGTGCAATTGATGACATTTCAATCCATTATTTAGTTATTTCTAATTATCAGTTTGAGTGATTTAAATCTATGTAAGGGGTTCAGAATGACAATTATTTGCAAAAACTAATTTGCAAAAAACAGAAGTGCCAGTTTACTCTTTCTATAGCTGTGTTTTCAAACGTTAAATCTATTTAGTGCAAAAAAAAAAGTACTTACTGCCAAATATACTGTTCTATTCATCATGGCAGGTTAGTGATTTGAACAAGGCCGTTTTAAAACGTTGTAAAGTGATGCCTGGTCTTCCTCTAGAGATCATTTTAAACATTAAAACCTGGGTGTAAATAAATATAAAAAAATAGGTACATGTGGTTTTGGAGCAGAGTTCAAACTTTGGCTTTTGTTTTTAAAAGAAAAATAAATATATCTTTTTTTTAATCACAATTGATCAATAAGAGTAAAATACCATAGGTCATTTCTTTCCTTCTCATATTGCAGATGGAATTGTGCTGTATTATAAATTATTTGATCAAAATTCATGAACACAACAACAAAATAACATTCACCTTCATTCAGCCTTAACATGGAGAGTTATTTTGAGATTTGGGGTTGATGTCATTGGGTTTAACAATCAGGCAAACCACCATTGTGTACCGTCTACTACAGTTTCTAGTTTATTTAACGGGAAATCAGTTTTAATGTGAAACAAACACTTGGTGTTTTTAACAGTTGCACTCGGCTCTTAATGTGTTGGCAGAAAGTGGTTTAATTACTGAAAACCCAACAGGAGCAGCTGGGACAGACATGCACCACTACACAGACCAAAATAACCACTGCACCTTTCGCTTGATGTGAAAGCACAGATTCTCACTGCAGTAGAAGCGGCGGGTTGAACTGATCATTGTACATTATTACATGAATCAAGTAAGATAAGATAAGATAAGATATTCCTTTATTGTCCCACATGGGGAAATTTCATTGGTGCAACGCAGGTAGATACAGAGGTAGATACAGAAGAACAGATCACTTATAGGAAGTCTGAAAAACACTTTCAGTAGAAGATCTCCTATAAATAAATAAAAACTCCCATAGACAAATAAATAAATAAATACATAAATACCATTGCATGTGATCACGACAGTAATTGCACATGAATATGTGTCACGACAGCACATAGGTTGCACATAGGTTGCACATGAATTCCAACAGCAATTGCACATATGACAGAATTGCACATGGTTAGGTCAGTATTGCGAGTGTTCAGTACTAACAGTTTTTGTTATAAAGTCTGACAGCAGCAGGAAGGAAAGACCTACGGAACCTTTCCTTCGCAGTATAAGGTTAACATGTGTTCTAATTGGCTCGGTGCACAAAAAGTCTGTTGGGCTGTTGATTTTTAAATTGTTATGCTTAAGCGTTAGCAGCGAGACACGAACAAGGCCCTTTATAAACCGGGTCCTTTGGTGAAGTATTCAGCTGTTTTGTAAAGTGTTTTTGTCAGAGAAATCCAACATAACTTGCTGTTCATTGTCTGATCCCAGCTACTCTCAGCTCTGATGATTTTCTATTTTTTTAAACAATAAAGTCAAAACAATTAGAGAAACTAAATTAAATTACTCCCACTATTGGCACTGAACAAATGCCCCATATAAATCCATCAGTTATAGAGGACAGGTTTGCTGCTGTTGATCAAGCAGAGATAAATTCAGCCATTATGTCCTCTAGAACCTCAACTTGTGTCCTAGACCCGATTCCAAGCAGACTCCTCAAAGACATTCTCCCCCTAATTATAGATTCTGTTAATATAATAAATGACTCATTAAGTGGTTCCACAGTCCTAGAAACATGCATTCATTAAACCACAATTGAAAAAGCCTAATCTTGATCCTGATGATGGTAAACTATGAACCAATTACAAATCTTCCATTTGTCTCCAAAATCCTTGGAAGATTTGTAATTAAACAGCTTTGATGCCATATACAGGACAATCATGTGAGGTTTTCCAGTCAGGGACTCAATCCTGGTTCTGTTGACAGCGCTTGACATCATCGACAACAACATTCTAATGCAGAGGTTAAATGTAATGTAGGCGTCAGAAGGACAGTCCTCAGCTAGTTTAAATCTGATTTATCAGATAGGTACCAGTTTGTTAAACCAGAGCTCCTCACCTCGTTCTAAAGTAACCTCCGGCGTGTTTATTTGCTTATTATTACGCGTGAAGAGAATACATGAAACTACTGCACAGGTAGAACCACAAACAGCATCATTTCCACTGTGAAAATGTCAGATAACACTGAGTCATCACTGCGGAGAAGCCAAACACTGAACATGAAGCAAGAGGAAAGCTTTAGCACCACTGTGTACGTTTGTGATAAGATAGTTTAACAAAAACAAACATATCCACTTGTTAGAATGTGAAAAAAGTTCCACGTCTCATTTCTGTTCACCCCACCCACTGAAAGCCACCCTGTAGAGGTGGTAATTTCTGTGAAATTCATGTGCAATCCATGTGCCGTCGTGACACATATTCATGTGCAATTACTGTCATGATCACATGCAATGGTATTTATGTATTTATTTTTATCTTTATTATTTTTCCCCTCCATCCCTTGTTGGGAAATGGGAGGTTTTGTCTATGGGAGTTTTTGTTTATAAGAGATCTTCTACTGAAAGTGTTCTTTTCCTCTGTATCTACCTCTGTATCTACCTCTGTATCTACCTCTGTATCTACCTCTGTATCTACCTCTGTATCTACCTCTGTATCTACCTCTGTATCTACCTCTGTATCTACCTCTGTATCTACCTCTGTATCTACCTCTGTATCTACCTCTGTATCTACCTCTGTATCTACCTCTGTATCTACCTCTGTATCTACCTCTGTATCTACCTCTGTATCTACCTGTGTTGCATCAATGAAATTTCCCCATGTAGGACAATAAAGGAATATCTTATCTTATCTTATTTCCAAGTGGCCGTCTTGTCTCAGTTGACATGATTAACAGCTGCAGAATACTCTTGCACCGTTACTACCGGTTAACTCAAATGTTTGAAAACCCCTTTCAACCTAAATTCTACCTTTACAGTGTTATCTCAAAGCTACCACAAAATAATCAATATTCAAAAGATTACATGTCATGAAATGCATTGGGGTTAGACTGTGTTGGATGCACTGAAAATAATATTTTTGGTCTTGACCCAAGTGAAAAAGCTGATGCAATTTGAGAAACTAAATTAAATTACTCCCACTATTGGCACTGAACAAATGTCCCATATAAATCCATGTGTTCGCTTATCACAAGATCCAGACAGGCTTTAGATAGAGGGCAGTCTTCCCGTATTTTGGACGGGGTATTTTAAAACGTGGACGGGCATTTTTGAGTGCAGGGACGTCGCACACGGAGCACGCATGGTACCCGTGCGCTCGTTTGCGGCGCACGCCGTAACGTGAGACGGTGCACAGTGTTAAAAGCGTCGGAAAATACGGCGCAATACGCTGCTCCTAAGTGGCGGGGTGTGATCATAATTTTGGCTTTCCATATTCGAAGTTTATTTGGACGGGGTGTTTTCAAATCTAAAAGCCTGGATCCAGAACGCGTTTCGTGAGAAATTTGAAATCTGCTGAAATTTGCCGTTTTAGTTTTTTTCATTTTATTTCACTCAAGTCTGCATTCTCTCTTGTCCAATTATCTCGCAGCTAAAGCGTTCTGAGGGGCAAAAGCAAGACGGTACGTTCTGGGAGCTATTTCCTCTCTGCCCCCCTCAGACCCCTCGAACGCAGCGGTACGGTTCACTTCTTTAAAAAGAGAAACTTTCGGACCATCATGATCGGCACCAAAGAGAACCAGTCGAAAAGTGCATAACTATAAAATACATAATTAAAGGTGGAGGGGCTTTATGGACATTTGAGTCAACCAGCGGGATCTGCGCATTTTGCAACAAGTCTATTGAAACATTGGAGGAGGCAAGTGAACAGAAACAAGACGCGAGCTGTGAGTGTGAGAGCGGTGTGGGGAGTTACCTGTCGGGGCTGTGGAGTGGGATTCATTGGAGAGGTGGCAAACATGACAGAGGTGGGCTGCCCAGAGGGGAAGGACGGCTGCAACAGACGGGATAGAGATCAGAGAAGAGCAGAGGATGGTGGGACAGCGGTGGAGAGGCAGAGCAACAGTGCCAAGTGAAAAGATCCAACACAAAAGATTCTATGTTCCGAGAAGTTTAGGCCGAAGCAGTTGTTCCACTCATGGAGATGAGATGGATTGGAAAAACGGATAATATCACGAATATTCAAAGAAAAAAAAGAAAAATAATAATCTTTCTGAATGTACGTACTTTTGTCTGTGTTTTTACACATTTATGCCAGTGTTTCTTTTCCTATCTCATATTGGATCCATAAAATAGCTTTTCCATAGCTTTTCACAGACCATAACAGGCAGATGTTATTCATCTAAGAACTGAAGGCTCAAACGCACATAAATACTGATCGTTTGTGCAGTATCTGTTCATACTTTTTTTGGTTTACCTTTGTTAACAGTAATAACTGAAATACATTTGCTGTCAAATGGCAAAAAACATGATGGATGGCTTCAATTAACACAAAATGTTTTTCTCCTTGATAAGGAACATGCAGTAACTTGTAAAAACAATTAAATTATTTTACCATTTTATTGGACGAGAATCGCATAGATCATCAGCATACAACCCTGATGATCCATTTTACTACATAAAAGTTGTAAACTTGTCTCTGCCTCAAGTGGAGGAGTTCAAGTATCTCAGGGTCTTGTTAATAAGTGTGGGAAAGAGTGTGAGACTGACAGTTCAGTGCAGCGCCTGCAGTGATGCGGTCGCTGTATCGGACTGTTGTGACGAAGAATCGAAAGCTCTCGATTTACCAGGCAAACCATGTACCTATGGTCATGAGCAGGATGAGCACTCATCCCCACCGGGAGGAGGCCCCCGGGGAGACCAAGCTGGAGGTATTATGTCTCCCTGTGGCCTAGGAACGCCTTGGGACTCCAGGGAGGAGCTGCAAGAAGTGTCTGGGGTGAGGGAAGTCTGGTGGACCCTCCTGTTTAAGACTGCTGCCTCTGTGACCCGCAATACAAGACGTACAAACCTATTTGAGCCTCAGTCTAATCAGACTCCAGTCCTTAGTGTAGCTCAGTGTAGTGTGGTGTGGTGTAGCTCGGTGTAGTGTGGTGTGGTGTAGCTCGGTGTAGCTCAGGTCAGCGTCTTACCTGTGAGAGGCCGGGGGAGGGGGCAGGGTGAGGGGTAGTGGGGGGTCCTGTTATAGGCTGCGGTGCTTTATTCATTTCATTGAGATCTGCATGTGGACGCAGATCTGGACCCGTGTACGGATCTGGACACACACAAAACAAATGAGTCACGCTAAAATCTCCAGGCAACAACTGCGTTTGTGCAATAAATGGAAGAGCTAATACTTACAATTAGGACTTTGTAGGTCCAGGTGCTGTTACGCAGAGACGTTTTCCTAAAAAAAAAAAACACTAATGCACAGTATTGTTATTATTAGCAGCAGTACATAATACATTATATTAAAAAGCAGTTAACGGATGGCTCTTGTATAACAGCTATAGACGTTATTCTTGTGCATTGAAAAACACCATGAACAAATATGGCTCTAATCACTGTTTGCTTTCCACACTGAGGGCGTAGTGTCAATAACATGTCCAGTGATTTTTCCAGACGCCATCAGTACAGACCAAGACTTTTATTTCCTTGTGAGGATTTGAGTAGCAGTTAGCAGATTAATCTAAAAAAAAAATGAGCCCTGAGAGGCATAGTGCAAATATACTCAGTTAGGGCCAATATTGTAACGAAATTGAACTTAAAATCAATGCATGAAATTAATCCCGTTTACTGTGCCTTGCAAACTCATCTGAGGCGTTGTTTGAATCTAACTTGGCAGGCTTTTTTGGACATGCCTGGCTTAACATAATGAGATTGCCTTGAGCTAAACCTTCATAATGCAGTCAATGGGTTAAACGAGGACAGTGCAGATGAGGAGGAGCTCAGTTTATTGACATGACTGAATCGTTTCATTAAACTGTGACCAATTCCCCAGCTCAACGCTCAAGACGCATAAAGTTAAGAAAAAAGTAGCATTTTACTGGGCCGTTACCCTACTGATAAAGTACAGTGAATCATGTTTTAAGTGGTGAATCAAAAGTCTCCAAACTGTGCAACACTGATTATCAACACGCCAGACCATTTCCTGATCCAAGGTATTATCGTTACGCAGCAGTTTCTCAATCGTCCTGTTGAAATAGTGACACAGTATTTATAGCATTAGCTCTGGGCCTGACACTGTCCCGGTCCGGTCTTTTCCTGTGACCCACAGAGCGGCCGCAGCGCTGCCAGAAAAAACACTGAGTCATGATGAATTGGGAAATAATCTCGTTTCAAAAGGAGGAGGAAATAAGGCTTTTGGACATGGCTGTAACTGATTCCGAAGAGACAAATTAAGGGTAACTGGAAACCCACAATGCCTTATGAGGGAGAACTGTTGACACTAGGGCAAGGCAAAATGGTGATAAAATGGAACTCATAATCTCATTCCTGTCACAATTTGCTATTCTGAAAGAATGACCATATTGTGATTCACAGATTTCTCTTGTGAATGCTCTATGCGTCAACAAAGTCACCTTTCCTCACTACCATCTCCTATTGATAAAAGGAGTTACAGTTGGATTTAACCCATCACAGTGTAGTCTGAATGGTCAAAAGAAGGATGTTATCAAGAGTTCAGACATTTTTGTAGTATAAATTTGACTATTCTTTGTGTAAAATGGCAACAGAGTCTGTATTGTTGACATAAATATTGAATGTCATAATTTTTATTTAGTAAGAAAAAAAGTTGGTGACTGAGCGGAACTTGTTTTTAATTTAAGTTATGTAGAGAGCCTCCTATAGCATTATTGCAGCACACTGCCTTCTTGCTGAATGAGTGTTAACAGTAGTTGTGTTGATTGTGTTAACTGCTGCAGTTAAATCTGACAAGCAGATATCGAAGGGGCAAATGTCTCTTGTTAAAATGAACTGAAATATTCAGAGTGGTAAAATACTTCATGTAGCTTTAAAGACAGTCACAGGCTCATGAGCCACTGACAGGAGCTATGGCAGTGGCACTGTGCTGCGGCAGAAGTGCTGAGTGCACAAGCTCAAGGCTAAAAGAGGGTCCTGGCCTCACAGCCTGCACTCCCTACAATGACGGCCCAAAGAGACACTGTGAAAAATTACGAGGTGTAGTTAGGGAACACACTGAGAGTATATGTGGATTTTTAAAGCACTGGATCAGTGAGATGAGCATAACTCTGCTTCACTAAACTCTGCACACGTTAAAGGAACAAGCCATCAGCACAAATCAGACACGGCACTGCAGAGTTTCCAAAGGAGCACTCCAGGGGCCCCCGGTGTTTTTAGCTACAAAAGTGGAGGTAAAGAGGCGCTTCAATCTAACACGCTAATCACACACAGGCTGATCATTCAAGCCTGTGTGACATGAAGCACAGAGGAGACCTCGCACTCACACGTACAGCTCCCGTGTGCACTTGTGACCCGCTCGGAGTGAGAGGCGAGAACATTTTCAAGTCTGCAGAAACACGGGGTATCGGGTCACTTCTTGATGATCTGTACTGTACAAATATACTGTAGGACGACATCGTACTAAAACAAATAGTGCTGCCAAAAGTGTGATATATTGAGATAAACAATAATATTGAAATTTCTTTATGCCACTAAAACAATAACCTTAAATGTACAGTATTGCCACAATGAGCTGCAACAAATAAACAATAGAATTAAATAACAATAACAAGCCACAGTTACTTGTCACTCAACAGATTTGTATTTAATGTCGCCATTTTCCCTCTACAGCGTGAATCTTAAAATTGAATAAAAGAAATATCCCTGCTATTGCAATAAATATTATGTTTCAAAATATATGGTTCCATCTATTGAACAATAAGTCATGATAGGCCTAAAAACACAACTTTGTTTCTCAAATTAACTGTAAATCTCAACAACTGATTCAAACTGCATCTGTTAAGGTAATCTGGCCTTCGTTTGATTGCCTTGTGGTCCATGTTTACTTCAGTAAGAGCATCGCTTTGAAAAATTTCAATAAGACTTAAAATTCACAGTTTTAACATCTTAAAATATCCGTTTGATAATTGAACAAACCATCTCAAAATGTAAACTTTAATTTGTTACGGTTAACTTTATTCTCCAGCAGAAAAGCCTGTCCTGTCACACAGACACGGATCAAACTCTGGTGAGCGTTTTGCCAAATCACTAGCACTATGTACATAACACGCTAGGACTTTGAGGTAAAAGTATTTCAAGTCACACTGGTATACAATTAGATCACTGTTTTTGCTCTCTTTTTATTGGTAATGTACTTACTGGTAATAGTACACAAACGACTGTAAGTGATGGCAGATCACAATATGAACATTTCTAACTTGAACTTTAATACTAATGAAAAGGCTCAAAATGTGATACATATTTTGATACCCTGATGACAATAAAAACACTTTTTGCATGGTAATATTTACCATGTGCACTTATACTTGTTCTGATATATTCTGGAAAGTGAAAATGTGTAATATTTGTTTCGATGTTGTTTTCTTTTAGTATTGCACAAATTAGCATCTAGTTTTGGTTGATGTGCTGCCAAAATCTTACTCAAAAACGTAATTGCATTGTTTTATGCCGGTTTCATGTCACATTAAGACAGTAGAGATTTGACAGTATAAAAATAGGTGTAAATAATGCCACCGATTCCACAGCTTTGCTATAGATCTACGAACGCGCTCTAAAATAAACAAACATGATGATGCAATGTTGTAATCATGCAGAAAAAACAGGCACGTCTTCTATGTAATGTGTGAAGAGCAGCACCCATTTTGCGTCCATTCCACAGAGCAGGTCACATGGGTGCTGTCCTCCACAGCAGCAGCACCCCTCAAACACATACGACACTGGCGTCACATGCTACACAAACTGAGGCTCTCCGGCGTGTTCACAGAGCAGCTTCTGCGCTAACACCCCATAAATCACGCATGACACCGGTGTTACGCACGCGCGCCTCGAGTGTGGGTCACTGTGACACAGGGGCGTGTCTGAGCTCGCGCATTTTAAACCGACAAACAACCTCGAGCAAAGCACAAACACGCGTCAGTACATTTAACTCACTTGGTTTGGGCGTAAAGCTGTGCGTCGCTGTGTTAGCCGCGATGCTAACTTTCCTAGGCCCAATCCGGAATAACCACGTGGTGTGTACCGCTCTGGGCGCGATGTGCTCAGCTGCCGGCTTCATGCAGCCACACCTCACCACAAGCGCAACGTGACAACTACACGTCCATGTACAACAAACCCGAACGTGACGACACACACCACACACACTGACGCTTTAAATAGCATTCAAGGGTGAGCTGTAAAGCGTGTGTTGCCAAACTGGCCCTCGGCATCTTAAAAAGCGCAGCTCTCCCGTATGTGACACACGCTGACGGTGAGATCATGACTCTTACGTCATAAAGTCTACATCATAAATTAGATGGCGGTAAATGCACATTGGCAACAACAACAACAACACCACCACCAATATGCGTCGTAATTACACGGATCACGCACAAATATGAGATTATAACATGGAATAAAATGCACATACTTAGCACCTGATCATCAGTGCCACTGGAGCCAGCGTGACAGCTCTTCCAGCACGTGTGACATGTGGCACAGGGGAGACCAGCCCTCTCCCTCCCGTGTATTTAAGAAGATATCCAAACAAGACACGCGGCACTACAATCCACAGTCAAATGCACTAAAGCTATTTGCGCACCAAAATGTCAAAGTATATCTAAAAGCTGCACATGAGCTAACCACATATTTGCCACAAAAAAAAAGAACGATGTCTCACATATGCATTAGTGAGACACATTTCTTTTCATCATCACTAAATTTACATGTATTAGGTTAAATCTTTCTCAATAGAAGGGCTTTGTACAGTCACCTTAACAACCTTTACATACCACAGGTTTCACAAAGGTAATCATAAGGTCACATCAGATGAGGAGTGTGGCGATTCTTCTTCTGTGGCGTTCTGTGGTGGTTGGAATCAGCGTTGTATTACCTTTGTTCTTTAGGCTTCTACCCTTTGGTCTTCTACCCTTTGGTCTTCTACCCTCTACCCTTAAGAGTCTTCTACCCTTTTAGTATTCAACCCTTTAGTCTTCTATCCTTTTAGTTTTCAACCCTTTAGTCGTCTATCCTTTTAGTATTCAAACCTTTAGTCTTCTATCCTTTAGAATAATTCTTTGACTTTAGACTTCACAATATCATGAGTTGACATATTGTGCGTCATAAAGAAATAGTAAGCGTCACATAGAGACGAATATCCAACAGCAAAAGTCTGGAAAATAAAGTCTAAAGTCTAACTACAGTAGATGGCAGTAATGTAACGCTTGGATACCAACCGCCATAAAACGCGAAAGAAGAAGTGAAACGAGCAACCGCCTGAAGACTACAATGCGTAGACATCATGGATGTAGGTAGACATATGGAGCGGTGCTAGCAACATGCTTTGCAACAACCAACTCCTGTCAAACTAGAGTTTAAGCGCGCTCTGTAGCAAAGGTCTCGTAGCACATATTTTAATAAGCGTCATCTTGCTGTTGATGATACAAGTGCCTGTTTACGCCGGGATAGTGAGTTAGCTAAGCGTGCTAACTGAAGCGAAGAAAGAACACCTACGTCGGTATCGTTGCCTGATCTGCGCCGCTGCCTGATCTGCTTCACGTAGCGCTTTACGCATGTGCAAGCCGGTCTGCCATGTTCAATACGGCATAAACACTTGCACAAATATTTGATCACGCTTGATCTCAAAAGTCACACCGACGGTCTTACAGTTATCTATGGATAATAAACCAAAAGCCTGCTGATTATTAAGGACAAATCTGAATAATGGGGCACCTTCGATGCAAATAAAGGAGCTAGTAGGACAGATAATAAAGTATTATGTGATGGTTTTGACACAATTTAAATAAGCAACAGTTCTGCGTATAACATGTACACTATCCCGAGCTGTTACAACATCGATGTTTAAAAAAAATATAAGGATTCGTGTGACTCAAATCGGGCAGTGACAGTTGTAGCTTGGAGTGCTAATGAGCGGCTAGCGGCTAATCCCTGAAAACACAGCCCGAACCAGTCAGCAGAAACCGCGTTGTAAAGTCCACATATTTGCGGTTATCCTTAATCTAATCATGACAGAACCCACTGGTCTGAAGCCTAACGCGTTTACAGCATAACAACACCACAAATAAATGTCCAGCGTGTAGTTTGGAGGAATTTGGTTGAGGACAGCGGTATTACCTTTCTCTCCTTGAGTCCGCAGAGCCGGACGGACGGAAAGTCTTCCCGGAAGCCGGTAGAGGTAATTCCGGCAAAATCCCATCACGTGAAACTGCCCCAGCGTCCCAGGGTTTGAAGGGGTGTATTTTATGTTTATGAAGGCTACATCAATGACTTTGCGTTTTTGAGAACATATAAATTCACCTTCACTGTCTGTTATCTATGTTTAACGTAATAAAACTGTTACTAAATGGGACTGCACACCACTTTCTTACAAATTTTGGTCCTTCTATTTACTTATGAAGCCACATTTATAGGTTTGAATAACCTTTGTACAGGTTTGCCACTATATGTGTATTATCCTTTGTATTATATTAGATCTAAGCAGTAAATCGGGGCATCCACTTTAGTGAGACCTGTTATGGCTACATGGCTCCCCCTGGTGAGTACAGTGAAAACAATTTTCACATCAGATGGAAATAACTTTTATTATACCGTGTACAGTATTGTAACAAAAAAGCAAAACAGAAAAATGTGAATACGTATTTTATTTTAATAACAAAACATGATCAAGGTTGCAAATGTTTGGGCAGAGCAGAAAAGGCTAATCTTGAAGACAAGATTAGAAAAAGGGAGTTTCCCCAATTCCTCAATTGTTTATTTGAACAAGGAACACAGACAAAGTAATTGCAGAGGGAATGAGGTCATACTGTGCTCTTATTGTACCAAGTCCAATTGTAATGGCCTCAGTTTTTTAAACATACAATAAAAGAGTACAACATCTGGGCTTCTCTTCAAACACAGGGGAGATGCCAGTCAGAAAAAGGAGGGTCTAGGTTTCATAGTTGGGATTCTTGCGGAGGATGACAAAGCCCTCTAGGATGGGGGTGACGGGGAGGTACTCTTCTGTGGCCAGCTCTGCCCTCTCCCCGTGCGCCAGCAGCACCGGCGTGGTGTGCGTCTGGAAACCTGTGATGGCCTTAGGTTTACCGGCCTGGCCCACAACATCTACAGCCTGAAGAGAGACGGACGAAACAAACAAAAACTTATTGATTCTCTCTCCAAAGTTCAAACCTCCAAATGCCGACTTAACGATGGGCTGCGAACCTCTCGATTTAAAAATATCAAAAAGGTCAAATGTATGGAACAAATTGTGCAGATGATCTTAATCTTTCGAATATGGAATTCTACACCCCCAAAATTCTTCCCATTTGAATGACTAAAATACCCAAATGACAAACTGAGGCTAAATACTGCTCGAGTTTACCTGTCCGACTCTGACCGACACGGGGAGCGGCCTAAGGTCCTTGTCGAAGGTAACGAGCATCCGTGGCTGCATCGCTGCCACCAGCCCGTAGAGAATGTAGTGAGACTTCCCCAGAATTACTGCAAGAGACGCATCAAAATAAACATTAGCACTCCATCCATTTATTTCCATCATAGACAGTTACGACTCAAAACTATGCATTATATATTTTTTTGAATAACAGGAAAAAGCAACTGGGGCCACATTTGGGGTACATTAAGGATTATACACGTTCTCAGCAGGGGATATTTTAATCTCATTAATTGTACCTTGTATGAATGGAAAAAAAACAAGTTAGTATATACATTGAAGGAATATATAGTCTTCCTTTTTAACCTGCAACGACTACACTTAAGTCTCAACCGTCCTTATCTTTATCTGACAGGAAAATAATATCCACAGTCGAGTCTCGTTTTAGCTCCTGTGGAAAAAAAAAACAAAAGGTGAAAAATGACTCACTGTTTTTGACGTCAAGGAAAGACACGAGAACGGTGAGGAGTCCGGCCACGGCCACTTGACTCATGAGCTGCCGGTCGCTGTGATACGGGCACAGTGTGAGCGTGCCTTTGCCCAGGTGTGTCAGGCCCTGCACGCAGAGAAGAGCCACTTACCACACAACATCTCACCTACTGGGTTTTAATTGTTCACCTGAGGATAGAGGTTATAGATATAGTGCGTGTGTGTGTGTGAGCGTCACCCACCTGTGCCAGACGGACCATGAACAAGTTGTTGGGGTCTTTGGCGTGATACTGAGCCAGCTGCCTCAACATGGCGGCAAGTCGGGCATTATTTGTACCTATTTAAGAAAAAATGATTGTCAGTTTGAGTGCGATGAAGCGAAACAGTTTCATTTCACGACAGTAATTGAGTAGATAAAGAATGCAAATTATATCCGAGCTAGTTTTACTGGCATCGTTCAAGACATAGGAGGACTCGTTACAAAATTAAGGAAACACAGGAATAGATGTTTTGTGTATTGCATAAACATCTTTGCTGGGACTTTCATAATTACTTTACTTTAGTAGTACTTCACGCTCACGAGGAACAATATTTGGGGATTCTTTTTCTTCTTCTAGTACAATAAGAGTTGAACTGCAGAGGGTTGAATGAGGAACTTACCTTAACTCTAGCATCTATAATTAGTCATAAGTACTTATTAATTCTGACAGTTCTTTATTGTAGCTCATGGTTTTTAAATAATACTCTACATTTAGAAAATGGTTTACTGGAATTATCCTGCTTGTACATCAGTGACATATTTCTAATGAATGTGTATTTTGAAGACAGATTAGTAATTCAATAATCTGCTTTGAACCATGTGACCTTTGACTCACCGCTGCCCACCATGCCCATGGCGAAGATGGAGTTATGGGAGACCTCGGCGTCAGCGTCGTGGGAAAACTTGCTTAGCGTGTCCAGGATGTTGAGCCGAGGATTGGAGACGGAGATAAGAGCCAGGGCTAATGGCACGGCTCGCCTCAGTGTGGGCTCACCATAACGGAGCTGGAACACGCGTGAACAGACTGGGTTAAACACAGTTGCCAAGTCTGCTTCTTCTGTGTGTGTCATAGAAGATCCTTTTTCAATTCTGTTTCATGTTAAAAGATCCAGTAATGCTCATATTTGTTCAATGGGTTGAATTTTTGTCATCTTATTAACAACATTTTTGGGTTTATTTTGGTGCTTGGGTCACTTATTTTGGGCTGTTTTACCCCAAAGGTTTGATCGCTTGTTGCTCTATAAAAATCTGGCATCCCTGAACGGAGGCCAAGCAGTACGTTCGAAAGCCGTGCTAAAACCAGTCATTTTAATGACTGGTTCGCCTCAGTCGGTCCCTCATCTGCCTGAAGAGTGGGTCCAGTTCGCCTCAGTCGGTCCCTCATCTGCCTGAAGAGTGGGTCCAGCTCCAGTCTCCCTCGTGTCCGTCTGTGAGAGTCGGATCTCTCCTTCACTGGAACTCCTCCAGGTTTCTACGCTTTTTTCCCAAAGAGGTTTTTTTTGTTGTTTTTCCTGGCCGAGAAGGAGAGTCTAAGGACAGAGGACCCTGGGACATCGTCCCTCGCCACCACAGACATTGTCTGACTTCATCGCCACCACAGACATTGTTGATTCATTTCTCCCTGTGGCCCTCAGAGGCAACTGTTGTTGTGATTTTGGGCCTTACAAAAATAAATTGATCTGATTTGATTGCGGCGATACGAGTATTAGTCCAATTTATGATGTACAAAATGTCTGTTACTCACCAGATGTCCGAATGTCCGCAGGGCCATTTCAGAACCGATCTCTTCTCCCATTGCAATGAGCGCAATTCCAAGAACAGCCACACCCTGAACATAAAGACAGTTTACGTTTTTCTACCTGCTTTAATAAGTTCATATTTAGGAAAACTAATCTTTTAAATTAAACACAAATAAAAAGCAGGCTACCCTAATACGTATTGCCTTAATGCAGCATTATGATTAAACCTCAAACATTGCCAAAAATTAGGACCTAAATGTGTCCCAAAAGTAGAAAAGGTATATACACCGGTGCTACATAATAAATGAAGCAGACATTGAAATAATCCATCAAAATAAAGTCAAACAAACACTGACTGATAAAAAATGGATCTAAACTAAACAAAACTGCTGAATAAATAGACGCCTTTGTACTACAGTTTAAGAGTTACAGCATATGTCACAAACCTGATGTGAGCCCATGTCCGCCGGCGTCTCCTTTTTGTCTTTGTCCTTCTTGTCCTTTTTGTCCTTGTCGTCCTCCTTGTCCTTCTCTTTAGCTTCATAATGTTCACTGCAGATGTGAAGCAGCTGTTGCACTTTCAGGACATTACCGGAGCCTGATGAAAACATGAAGATGAATATGGGCTAAATTGCAACTCAACATTCAACGCACACAATGGTGAGTGTATTCAAAGCTGACCTGCATATGCACAGATGTCCACTAACGTGTTGGCAAAGCTGCGGAAAGGTTCGGGGACGACTTGTAGAGCTGCAAGAGTCGTCTCAATTGCCTCCCCTTTACCTGATGAAGGTAAAACAATACTTATATTACAAGAAGGTTAACAGTATGCAAAAGCATCCATATTGCAGTAATGAGTAACGTAACAATCAATAGATCACAATAACACCCAAGACCTCCACCCTGACAGAAATTTAACTGTTGAAAAAGGCAGGTTTTTATTCATTATTTGCGTTATCTTTATTCAGTTGACGGCAAATTATCCTTGATTTAGTCTTGGGTTTAAATCGGTCAAGTTCTTTCAAGAGCAATACAAAAAGTATATTTAGATACTGCAATAACACCACTATTGCAGTACGCATCAGCCATAATTTTCCAATATTGTGCAGCCCTTATATTCAATTACCGGTAGTTTAATTTGAAGAATAAGCCATTTCAAACAATACTTTTCTTTTATTCAAGCTTTGAACAGTGTTTTTCCCGAAGACTATTTATGTCGTGGCACTGTTGCTACACTTTAATGTCTATATACACTTTAGTAATTAATTAGATGAGCCTAAATAAATACTGTAAAGGACAAAACAAATGCACACCCGAGCAAACCTAAGAACCTACTACTACTGACCCACCTACACTCTGTCCAGATAAATATGGGGAGCTGGACAAGGTCTTGCTTACCGAGGTGGTTAAGTCCCAGACCCAACGGCAGCCATCGTGCGTAGGTGTCCTTCAGCTCCGTCTCGTTCTTCTCCATAATGGTCTGAACGATGGTGGAGGTCACATCCCCGTTACAGGAGCCCACGGCAATCATACCGCACGCAATTGCAGTCACTCCCACAACCTATAAAAAGGAGACGGATGTTTTAAGACAACAAAAATAAAGCAGCTTAGTATTCTAGTCTGTCGTTATAAACCAAGTTACAGAGCTGGATACGTGACAGGGCTCAGAATAAGCGGTATCGCATCGCAAAATTTATCTCAAATGCAATGCATTTGTCAGAAAAAAGTGTTGTATCACAGCTTTTGCGATACAAAAAGTGTGTTCAATTGTATAATCACAGCGCCTAAAAAGCGCTGATCAACAACTGTGCGTAACACAACGTCTGTGCGCGTTACACAACGTCTGTGCGCGTTACACAACGTCTGTGCGCGTTACACACCGGCTGTGCGCGTTACACACCGGCTGTGCGCGTTACACACCGGCTGTGCGCGTTACACACCGGCTGTGCGCGTTACACACCGGCTGTGCGCGTTACACACCGGCTGTGCGCGTTACACACCGGCTGTGCGCGTTACACACCGGCTGTGCGCGTTACACACCGGCTGTGCTCGTTACACACCAGCTGTGCGTTACACAATAGCTGTGCGTTACACAATAGCTGTGAGTTACACAAAGTGTATTGTCGTGAGATTAGCGAGACGCGGCGCTTGTGAAAGCCCTAATCATCGCTCTCTGCGCGCTCTCCCGTTTTCACTCCGAGAACCCAGAGGATGTCGACTTCAAAAGGGGTCAAATACACTTATGTCCAGGATAAAACCAAGACGTGTTGAGAAAAATCCAAACCCGTGAGAGAAGTCATTCTGATACAAACAGCTCATCATCATCTGATGACGAGTCTGGTGGTGATATGCAACTTGTGAGTGTAAAGACAATTCATGTAAATTAGACTCATGCTAATAGTTATCTGATGATGATGATGTTGAGGAAGAAAGTTGTAAATAAAGGCCATCTGATTTGGTGTTAATTAATTTGTTCAACAACTCATTTTATCAGCACGTTTTATTTTATTTTGCAATTATTTAATTTTTTAAGTGTTTAAAAGGTTAATTTGTTAAGTTTTTATTAAAAAAATATATATTTACAAATACATTTGAAACTAGATAATTTGCATCTGCGTTCTTGCGTAAAAGTACATGTATGTAAGAGTACTACATGTGTAAGTACTAATTTGTTGAAGTGTGAACTTATGTAAAGTAGTTTAATTATGTAAAGAAGTGTAATTGTGCAAAATTTGTGGAAAAAGTACTTTTGTGTGTAAAAGTACTTTTGTGTGTAAAAGTACTGCATGTGTGTAAAAGTACTGCATGTGTGTAAAAGTACTGCATGTGTGTAAAAGTACTGCATGTGTGTAAAAGTACTGCGTTAGGGTTAGGGTTAGCCATGAGGCTATAGCCGTGCCGCGGCTTCCAAAACTGCTGGGCTATTTGACCGCACCGCGGCTCTGCAGCCACGGCCAAAGAATAAAGCCTAAAGAATAAAGTATGAAGAATAAAGTCTATAGTGTCATTACGCAGACACTCAATAAATAATCTTGTTACATCAATTGTAAGTCATTTTTGTGTTTTGCTATACAAATTTGAAAAAATTAACGGATTGTTTAGCAGCACTGCTATACAAGAGAAAACCCTTAATCTGAGCCCTGTGTAATAAACTTTACCTCCATGCTAGATTTGGAGTCTCCCATGACAGGAAGAAGCAGAGAAAGCACATCTTCTCTATTGGATCCAGCATAGGCCAAACCCAGGCTAAATTAAAGAAAGAAAATATGTTACTATTCTGTGCACGCTTCAAGAGACAAGCGGTTGTTGTGGAATTAATTGCAGTTGTTTCTTACCCGAAGATGGCCCCTATCCTCATGGTGTTGCTGTTGTGAAGTACATAATCCGAGAGCAGGGCGAGGGCAGGGTCGCATTCATTTCTTACACCAGAGTTTACAATACCACAGGCCAAGAGGGCACCAGACTACAGGTAACAGGAGAAACATTATTCATATTTTGAAATTGATAAAGAAATCATACCGTTTCGATAACCACCTTAATGTAGTCTTCAGAGGAATACAGATATTTGTCTATTTGGGTCAGACCACCATCCACATCCCACAGAAGGATCATTCCCAGTGACGCTGCAGCACTCAGCATGCCTAGAGACATTGGGCGATAATTGAATTCCTTTCTTAACATGTTTGTTATATCTCAAAATAAATGGGCGTCGACTATACCGTGGTCTTTGTTCTTGTAGAGCCATTTGTTGCCGTCGTCTGTGAGCAGCTTGTCTTGCCCAAAAGCAGCGTTGACAAAGCCGTTGACGAATGAAGAGGCCAAATTCATACGAGCTGAGTCCACCTGAGAGCCACTGCCTCCAAATCCTGACAAACAAATAACAGATTCATGAAACAGGGCAAATTGTTTTATAAAATACTACACGAGACAAACAAGAGATCAGATAATACATTTATAGTCTCAAGCCACAACTCACTGTTGTTTTCCAAATGTGTTTTGTAGATGTCATCAGGGACTTTTGGTTCCATAATGTCCAACTATAAAAGAGCATATGATTTATAATAAATTGTGAATTTAAATCCACTTCACTTTCTACTGGTATTTCCATTTCTTACCTCACGAGCCAAAGCCAGAAAGTTGCTGTTTAGCTGCACATTAGACATAATTTCTGTTAGGTCTTCACAATCCTCCACATCATCGTTCAGCTCCAAGAACATGCCATGACGACCAAGCATGAAGGCCAACTGTTTCTGAATTACACTGAAATAAGCACAACTATTACCCCAAGTCCATTCATGAAAGCACACAAGTACAAAATACAATGGACAAATGACTCTTACAGGTCTTTGCAGGATGTGAAAATGTTTTCTACAAGCTCCACGTCATTGAGCATAAGTGCCAGTCGCAGCGCCTCTGGATAACGGTTGAACTTCCTGAAGATGTTGAGCGCACATCTCAGCAGCGCCGAGTTCTCCGGTTCAGGAACATAACTCACACAGCTGAGCAAACAATTACAACAGCAATTAAATCAAGAGGGGACAAAAATATATTTACCAATTATAGCTGGATTCTGGGTCAGATTTTAAAGTACCTGGTGAGATAGAGACAGACTTTGCCATAAGCGTTCTCATCAATGTAGTTCTCCAGCATTTCCAGCCTCTCGATCTCCATGAGTAGATCACACGCCTCATGTTCAGCATTGTGTGCCATGTTGTAAGGAACAATCTCCTTCACCAGTTTGAGCAGAGTCTCCTGTTGGGTCTTGTCATTTTCCTCTACCTCCTGCCACTCTTTAGCAACTTCACCAGAAAGGTGCCTGAGAAAAGAATGTAGAATCCAAGAATTATGAAACAGACTGAAAACCCTAACTACTTCGGCCAATGATGTAGTAGCTCAGTGCATTTATGAAATACTATTGTTTAGCAAGATGCACCAGAACTGTGCATGTTTTACCTGACGTATTCATGTCCCCACGAAGCCAACTCTTCTTGGGAACCCAATAGTCGGTACTTGAGACACTCTCGCTCACCACTCATGGTCATGGCCAACACAGACACAACATCAGCACAGAACCTCTGAAAATGAAGACATAGTTAGAGACCGATTCACACATCAGAAGCAAAAACATGCAACATTTACGCAGCATAATGACAGCCAGAGTTTTCAGAAGGCAGAGCTATAATTCTTTGGGGCATCACCTTGTTCTCTCCAGCAGCCATGCTGTCATATATTTCTTTGAGTTTGCCATAATGAGGACGAAGGAATTTCAGGGGCTTGGGAACTGAGGTCATGGAGGTGGTCGACGAGCGGATTAATCTGCGCAGCTCCTCCAACGCAGGTTTATACAGGGCTGTATTCTTTTCCTGGGAAATGAAACAAATAAATAATTTGTTTAAATGGCATTTCTAAAAAAAAAAAAAAAAAAAAAAAAAGTGCAATGTTTTGAATATTTTAATACTTACACCCAATCGCTCGACCATCATTTCCAGATCCTCTTGTAACTGCTTGTCCTCTTCAGACTGAAAAAAAATAATTTGTCATGCATTTAGAACACTATTTATAACGTGCTTATAATAGTAGTGTGCATCAGTGCATGACATTGACAGGCACCTAACTAACCGTAATATAACTTATGGACTCTACAAAACAAACATCGTGAGACTCCTCAGTCACCTGACATACATACATCATACATCACATAATAATGATCAGACTGTTAATAATGCAGAGTCACCGTTTTGCTGCCGTGTCATACACTTCTAAAGCTACAATGCTAATAACGCTACCGTTTACCCACTAAAGACAACGGTGACAACAACTAGCATGCTAACGTTAGCACACCGGCTCTGTTAGCATAGTTTAAAGTCAACAACAGCACTCATAACGCACATTTAGAACGTGTTCATAAAGGAAATTAAGAGCGGACATCTAATGCAACTCATAATAACTTTAAAATTGATAAATGTCGGTCAGTAATGCTAAAATGTAAGCTAGATAAAGCTTATGGTGGTGTCAAAGCCGCAGTGACTAAGGCAAATATGACAACAGCCTGCGCTTTTGAAAAGGGAAAAGCGCTTGAATTTACCAGTTCCTGCTCCTCTTTCTTGTCCTTATCCTTTCCAGAGGCCTGTTGCCCCTTTTCCTTCTCCTTGTCTTTTTCATCGGTCTTGTCTGTTGGCTTATTTTCTTTGTTTTTTGCCTCCTCCATAGCTGCAAATGTGTGAAACAATCGGCGAACGGAACAAACTGAGAGGAAACGAGTCTGCTTCACCGACAAAACTTCTTCTTCTTTGATCTTATTGGCGGCCCTCAAGCCAAAAAACATGTATGCTGCCACCTACCGTATGCCCTTAAAAGCGTAAAGAATTATGTTTATGTCCTTTTTGATTTAATTTAGCCTGATAGTCCAACTAACTATGACGGAAATCATCGAACTAGAGTTAGTCAGGATTATTTCGATTGATTATTGCAAAGTTGCTAATATCTAGAGCAGTTTCTGGTTTATTTTATCTATGTTTATTCTAGCGAGGACTGTTGTAACTTGACTTGTTCTGTGGTGTTTTATGGCGGTTGGTATCCATAGTGTTACATTACCGCCCCCTACTGTAGTTTGTGTGCATTTATGCTATAGACAAGTCAGATTATCAAAAAATAAATATGAGTAGAAAAAAAAATAAACGTGTGTATTTCTATCAAATGTTACATGTACACACGATGGATGTGTTAAATTATAGTTCCATGGTGCACACACTATCTTCAAGCAGTCAGAATACCGACTGTCTTTGAAAGCAGCACAACTTGTCATATGACCACTTTTTAAATCACATGCTCTTCTACTAGTTCCTTATTATTCAACATGGCTTTTCACCCGAGATGTTTGTTTCTTTTAAAAATATTGTTTCTATTTTCTGCCGTTGCGGTTGCAGTCGGACATAAAGGGTTTGGAAAGTTTTTTCAGCAAAGACATGATGGACAAATCCACAAACCTGAGGCTGAGGAGCAGTGGTTCATTCAGAAACTGGATCATTTTAATGGCCAGGACAAAACAGTCTGGAAACAAGTAAGAAAACAAATGACAACATAATTGAATCCTGTATTTACTATAAGGCACAAGCTAAATTATTATACATTTGGAGTATGTGTAGATAACCCATCCATATTTTAATTTTTTTATTGGCCCTGTCCTGTTTCTAATTGTTCATGGTTACTCAAGGAAATTTAACATTTTTATTAAATGAGTACTATACATTTGTATAAGGAAATTTCGGACTTTCCTTTTAACTTCATGCCTACATTAAAATATATATTCTAAATTAGATCATGTCAACATTTTATAAACTTGTAAGCTTAGGTTTATGATAGTAGAAAAAGCTTCAGTTGTTGTCATCTGGACTCAGTTAGAAAAAATAGACGTTTCGACTCTCATCCAAGAGTCATTGTCAATAAAAGAATTTAGATCGAGAACTCCGATATTAATACTGTTCTGTGGTAAGACCCGCCCATTGGGCGGAGCCTTCCTGAAGTAGCAAGAGTTGTTTGTTTCAACAGAAACTCCCCCCTTGTAACTACCGAGCTAACCTATTCAGAATCTTAATGGGCTATTAGAATCCTCTTTGTCTTTGTGAGACCCTGGCTCAACCACCCTGAGTACCTGATTAGCATCTAAATGTCCTTGTCCTGGTCCTCTACCTTTCCAGGGGTTCAGTATACCATTATAGATACCAGGAAGATTAAACCTTAGCCCTCCATTTCTGTTTAAAGAAGGTCTTTTTTTTTTAACAAAAATAGCTTCCTTGACTCCTCTTTCAAACCATCTTTTCTCCCTGCTTAAAACCTTCACCTCACCCTCTTCAAACGAGTGATTAGAAGCTTCAAGATGGAGATGCACGGCGCTCTGTGGTCCTGAACTTGTATTTCTTCTGTGCTGATAAAGCCTCTGGGTGGGTGCCCAATGGGTGGGTCTTACCACAGAACAGTATTAATATCGGAGTTCTCGATCTAAATTCTTTTATTGACAATGACTCTTGGATGAGAGTCGAAACGTCTATTTTTTCAAACTGAGTCCAGATGACTACAACTGAAGCTTTTTCTACTATGGAACACGCCTGGACGAATGAGGGATTACACCGACTTAGGTTTATGATGTAGATTTAAGAACTAAAAGTTAGCATTAACGTTAGATGTAATGGTTGTTGTTGTTGTTGTTGTTTCTTTGAAGTATTGTGGGTCTGAAATTAGTTCACTATGCATGTTAATTGCATTAACTTTCCCAGTAGCTAAACAAAATAATGAATGAACAATATTCAAAAAAAGACATTCAATGCACTTTTTATTCTTATTATTTATTTATCTTGCCTTTACTCGTGTTGTTAAACAATTTTACAACACAAAAACGGGTTAGTGTTATATTATGTTTAAATTATCACATATAATATGATCACATTATGTTATAATATATTGCAAATAGATTGACTTGTATGCCTAGTTTTATGTTGTAGATTTAAGCACTTCACGGATGCAATTGTTTCTTTGCAGAGGTATTTTGTGAACGACACATTTGCCCAGCTCGATGGTCCGGTGTTCTTAATGATCGGGGGAGAAGGCCCGGCCAACCCAACCTGGATGGACCATGGCACCTGGCTCACATACGCAGAGAAACTGGGAGCGCTTTGCTTTATGCTGGAGCATCGCTTTTATGGGAAGAGTCACCCAACGCCGTGAGTCTCTTGAATAAAGTATATAGTGTGCTCTAATTGATGCATCGAGAAAAGCTTGTCATAATAATAAACCTTGAGGGAGATATCTACATGGACCTGGTTTGGTGATGGATCTGGTTTGGTAAGTGCCCACAATCATAACCATGGACCAGACGGACTTTTTATCAGTGATCAAATACGTTCGTCCAAAGTCTGAACTGCCCTCCAAACCGCACGCTTCAGCTGAAGGAGGATTGACTGTAGATCTCTCCACTAAAAAGACCCAAGCTGATCATTGATGATGATCATGATGGTAATTTAACTTATTTGGCGTGGAAGCGTGAACACAAATATTATTTTGAAAACGAATGCACTCGCACTGATGTCAAAAAGGTTAAACGCTATAAATGCACTATGATATTTATTGTGAATTAAAGTGTGTTGGCCACTAGATGGAGATATTTTACGGAAATTAAATCACAGCCACCACTGTTATACTTACTGAAACTTACAGGTGTTGTTGTTTATGAAATGTACATGATATATTTGCTCAACATTAAACCCACAGAGGCTCTCTATGATATGATGTGTCCTCCTCAGCATAAGACGGTTAATGGATTAATATTGGATTCCCGGTTCAGTTTTAAAGCAGTTACGCCGTCTCCTTTGCAGTGACTTGAGCACAGACAGCCTGCGTTTCCTGAGCAGCAGACAGGCGCTGGCAGACCTGGCACACTTCAGGACGGTGATGGCCGAGACTTTGGGGCTGAGCGACAGGAAGTGGGTGGCGTTCGGAGGCTCGTACCCGGGGTCCCTGGCTGCCTGGTTCAGACTGAAGTATCCTCACCTTGTCCACGCCTCTGTGGCCACCAGCGCACCAGTCCACGCCCAAGTCAACTTTCCAGGTAATGGGGCCAGTTGTGATCAACAGACAAATGTACCGTAAGGCCAAAGTGACTTATTTATACTCTTACGCTCTTAAGTATCTGGATCGATGATAAACTCTCTTTCAACAAACAAACTCACAAGAACTGACGAATAATCTTACAGCCAGAGTGTCATTCTTTTTAGAAATAAAAAAAATATTACTTTTGATTGTCGAAAACAGTTAATCCAGGCAAAATTTCTCTCAGTTCTAGATTATGGTGATACTATATATATGCATTCTACAGCAACAGTGTTAAAACCTCTGAACTTGGTTTATCATTCAGCTCTGAGGTTCAGCTCTGAGTTTCAGCTCTGAGTTTCAGCTCTGAGTTTCAGCTCTGAGTTTCAGCTCTGAGTTTCAGCTCTGAGTTTCAGCTCTGAGTTTCAGCTCTGAGTTTCAGCTCTGAGTTTCAGCTCTGAGTTTCAGCTCTGAGTTTCACCTCTGAGTTTCAGCTCTGAGTTTCAGCTCTGAGTTTCAGCTCTGAGTTTCAGCTCTGAGTTTCAGCTCTGAGTTTCAGCTCTGAGGTTCAGCTCTGAGGTTCAGCTCTGAGGTTCAGCTCTGAGGTTCAGCTCTGAGGTTCAGCTCTGAGGTTCAGCTCTGAGGTTCAGCTCTGAGGTTCATTACAGGAGAATGATACAGGACTCACCGCTGTGAATTATATTCTGAAGTAGAATGGCAATAATTAGATGCCAGAAGAGAACAGCACCGTCTTTTGTTTGTGTATAACAAACAAAATATATTGTGTTTACAGCCAACACAGAGACAGAAAAATAGGCCTTTAGCAACTTAACTCCCAGTCTGTGGAACAAAACACAGAGACTATTTAAATACATTATTTTATGAACCTTTTAATGATTTTAAAACCCGGTTAAGGAAACAGTGCTGGTGCACTTGTTTTACATGATTTTATCTCATAGTGTACCGGTATGTGCAAGTGTGTTTTAATGTATTTGTTAATATTATTGATTGTTTTATTAGCATTTAATTTAATCTGTATTTTGGGCACCCACAAAAAAGACAGCTTTTCTCATTGGGTTTTCCCTGTGTGAATAAATTATAAATAAGATAATAAGTACAGTGTATCAACGGTTGCTGTGGTCCTATACAGAATACATATACATTAAATGTGCACCTACGTGTTTCCATGGAGATGTACTTGCTTTGCCAGGAGGGTTACTTATCTTGCATTTATCCAATTATAGGTCTTTTTATTGCTCCAAAATGCCATAAAAAAACTTCATTGTTGCTGTGAACTGCTGGCCTATAACATGGCCTTGTCGAAGTTTAATACCAGATATTCCAGATAAATAAATACATTGAATTGAAATCCATTTTGTTATTACAACATTTATACATTTATTTAAAAACAAATTATTATTGCATAATGTTGCTGCCCATATTTTATAAATCCTTCTTTGCACTTTTGCTTTTTTTATTGAGGCTGTATTTGTAATTGACTATGTCTGACTGCCCAGACTTTAGGTTATATTTTCTTTGAATGAACTTTGCTCCTCACTGTTTCTCCCACACGCCTAAAAAACTGTCATAACGTTCACACTGTATTTGACGTTCACTTTTTTCACTAATTTAAGCTTTGGGAGCTGTTAGTCATAAGAATTGCATCATAGACAATAATAGAAATTGTCCATGATTTTGCAAAAGGGAGTTTTTACTTCTGTTAAACTTTCACTGACTCATGCGGTTACAAAATGGCATTACACTTGTTTTTGTTTGTTGAAATTCATTTAAGATTCAGGCTGTGCGGCTCTCGCATTGCACAATGAGTTCACCTGCTGGTAAACAAACGACTGTGGAGTTTGTTCATCGTTTAGCTGTGGTGACTCACCGTATTTTTCGGACTACAAGTCGCTCCGGAATATATGTCGCACCAGCCCAAAAATGCATTATAGAGAAGAAAACAACGTATATAAGTCAATTTTTTTGTGAAATTTATTTGATAAAATCCAAAACCAAGAACAGACATTTAATCTTGAAATGCAATTTAAATAATAACGGATTATAGAACATGTCTGAATAGGTGTACATATGCTAACGTAACACCTTCAGCTACATGACGTACAGACAACGAACTATGGTAAGTGTCTGGCATGTTAATGTAACATATTAACAGTTATTCATAGAACTATAGCATAAAGAACATGCTAACAAGTTTACCAAAGCATCAGTATTACCCCAAATCACTAAATCCATTGAATTCCAATGTGTCACTTCTAAACAACTCCACAAACTCCGTGGAAGTTTGGAAGTGGAAGTGCAGATTCTTCTACTGCGTCGCTCAGAGCCTAGAGCGCCCTCTTGCGGTCGTCAGTGTGAAAATAACGTGATAACGTTATCACATATAAGTCGCTTTTGGAGTAGAAGTCGCGAATTATAATTATTAAACCTTACTTTACATGCTACAGAGGCATTTAGACTGTTAATACATATTTTTTACAGAGTACCTGGAAGTTGTGAGAAGATCTTTGGCCTCAGAGAATGCGGCATGCCCCCTTCTGGTCAGAACGGCCTCAGACACTCTGGTGGAGCTGCTGAAAGACCCCACAACCTACGGCAACATCACCAAAGATTTCAAGTACAGTTTAAACAAAATGGTTAAACACTCAGTTAAGATTGCACCCAAGGCTGAGAAAAGCTGTGTTTACTGTCCTACGACATTCACGCTTTTCGTATCAGACGCCAAATATGCCAACAGCGTCCTTGTTCGTGTAAATATATCTCGGTATAACTCATGAAAAGCTTTTTAAGTGACATGAGATAGTAACTCTAATAGAAAACTGCACTACAATCTGAAATCATGATGTGCAATGTCACTTTTTTATAATTTAGTTTGCAGAAGTTGCTGGTATGCTTTGGAAACTGTTTTTAGCTTATGCATAACTGAGAAAAATACAGTCAAAGCTGCTCTTCTTCCTCATAACACTCTTTGTATATTAAAGTGTAAGTGTCTAAAAACTATTGCTATTAACTATAGTCTACTCTGGCATTTAGGGTTGCTGTTTAGAGCCAGGATTAACATGTTTTTCAGGTCATTTTATTGCAAATTGCAGTATAAAAAACAATTGCACAGCGTTCAACACTAACCACAGACAAACACCACAGGCATCTATAAATGCATATAAATGGTAGCAAAATCGATTGTTTGTAGTTATTGAGGGAAGTCGGAGGGAAATGTCACTGACAGGATGATGCAGTGGGTCATTAATAATCTATAAGGCTCCAGAGAAAATAAGTTTGTGTGTGTGTGTTTTTATAAATCTCCTCCAGGGCCATCCGAGCGGACTGTTCTTTGTCGAGCTCTCTTTTCTTTGGCTTTAGCGTTTCCAAATCGCACTGTTATTGAGCTTGTGAGGACCGTTTCAATAGCACGGCGATAAAAGTTTAAGAAAATCTGTTTGTTTGGAGTAAAAACATGCCATTTACATAAAAAGAAAAGCAGCTGACAATCGCACGTGTATCTGAATGCCAATTAAGGTCATTTGAAAAGGTTACATCATATAATGTACAGTTGCACCTCTGTGGTTTTTTTTAAACTAAAATCAATAAACGGCTCACAGGTTTTTGAAGTATTGAGTTTCAAATTGTTCTTTTCACTCCAACAAAGGACTTTTTTCACCTTCAATCTACAGCGCAAGTCACAGTTTGCATTAATAGTACCAATGAGCGCGGGATCATCTGCATAATTTATGATCAGATTGCTCGGATCAGACGCAGCTACGTTTTTTGTTGCTCATTAGCCACAATCGGTGTAATTAAATGAAAACCATTCAGTTCAGTTTAATTTATTAGTGTTGGTGTAACTGAAGTCAATCTTGGGTCGCTGTTAATTCAAATGAATGAGCTCCATGAACAGAATTTGCGTCTGCACTGTCACAACTACAAAAAGACAAATTACCTTTTATTTTTGTTTCTTTTGAATCATGATACAGACATGTCCGCACTCATAAACCACACTGGTCTGAGAACACAATAACTGCGTCATATACTTAACGGTAAGGAAGTAGTTTTTCTATTCGGAGCTAAACATCTGTCTCAAATGTACGCGAGTTCAAGAGTGCGGCATGACTTGCGCATAATAAGTTATTTTAAGAAGGTTATGGACGGAAGGCATTGCAAAACAAAGCACAAACTTGGGTTGCATTCCTGAATTTGAATAGTTTTGATCTTTACTTCGCTGTATAAGTTTTACTATACCAAAAATCCTTAAAAAAATGCTTAATTTTCTTTCTTTTTTTAATATTTGTTGTATCAAAACTAGTCCTGAGGTAGACCTGGTTTGGTTTCAATAATTTTAGTCCTGGTCTAGTCCAGGTTTAGTTTTGTATTTGCTCCGCCTTTAGGTGTAGTGCGTGTCCAAGTGTGAGTGCATCCTTAGATCTCGACTCCACTGGTCCTTTTGCAATGAAGAAAGTTAAAATCTGAAAGAGCTTCTAGTTCAGTGTAAATTCTCCATTGATCCACAAAGTCTTCAAGATATGCAATATATTACTATTAAGTTTAAGTACATTTGGGGCCTTATCTCAGAATGATAGTGTAAACCTGGATCGTTCCTCCCATTCAGGTGAACCTTCTTCTTCATTGTGCCAGAATGGAAGATGCAGATGATGCATGTGCTAAAATCTTTCTGCAAATGTCATGGTTGAGGTTGAAGTACTAAGTCACAAAAATGTGAATGAATCATAAGATAAGATAAGATAATCCTTTATTGTCCACACATGGGGAAATTTCATTGTTACAACGCAGTAGATACAGAAGGAAAGGACAGATAACTAAATAAAATTAACCACAAAAGGGAAGAAAAATAACGTTGTACCTTTTTGTTTGGGAGATTACACTAGATGTCCCTGTCTCTTTTTGCAGTAATTTTAAAAGTCTTACTTTAGATACGTTAAGATAAAACCTCTACTTTCCCACAATGGAGAAATTTCAATGCAATGTACTGGTAAAGAACAGCAGGAGAATAGAAACATGCAATAAAAGACAATATACTGTATTTTCCGGAATAGTTTTGGCCAAGGTGCGACTTATACTTATATTTATACTTCCATACTTATACTCATACTCTGGAGCGACTTACCGGTATATGTGATATTATTTTTTCTTCTCTGTTATGCATGTTTTGGCTGGTGCAACTTATAGTCCGGAAAATACGGTAATTAATTTAAAAATTGTCTTAAATCTATCACAATGTGCAACAAGCGTAAAAATATATATCATATACATTTATTATAAATGAATAAATAAATAATACATTTAAAAATGATTCAAGTATTGCCTGTGCCACCATAGTCTCGTAAAGCCTGTTGGAAACACGGAGAATATTATTATTGCACTTTGTTAACCACATTTTGACAGTGTACCAATGTTTTCTGTATTTAATAAGTTATGTTTAGGACATTGTGCTCATGCATCTTTTGTAATTTCCTCCCTTCAGCTTGTGCTCCAAACTGCAGATCCAGACAGAAAGCGACTCTGCCTACTTCCTGGAAACACTGGCTGGTAACTTCATGGATGTGGTCCAATACAATCAGGACAACAGGGCGTTTGAGGTAGGAACATTGCTGTTAATTGTTATTTCAAAACAGTCACCCATTTCAGTAACAGTGGAGTTTATATAATGACAGAGCTAAACAACTTTCCCTCATAGTCATAACAAGGCACAACGTACTATAATTATACTTTTAGCTCCATTTTTTTTTTTTTTTAGATTCTACAGTAATAAAAAAATATGTTGTCATCTCTGGTCCAAATGTGTGTAAAGAAAGATGATACATTTTGCACATTTTATAGAACTCAGAAAATGTTGTTTTTCACATGAACGCTCGCACAATTCAGAGAAACGACTGGATCGGGTCAAAAGCGGACTTCTACGATTGACGTCACCTGCACCTCATCGTTTGAGCTCTTTGACGACACGTTTATACTGTTAAAAACTAAATAATCTATCCTTAGAATGGGCAAACGTCCTCAAAATATATCACCTCAAAACGGCTGAAATCCGTGAATATTGCGATTTAAGCAGAATTAGCTGTTTATGGTGGAAATAAGACGACTGAAGGGACATTTTGGGTCTGATTGGGGCCCTTTTATGTGTCTGCTTGGCCCACTATCTGGTCTTGGTTGAGTGGAACTGAGTTATGAGGTGCAGGAGGGTCACAGTCTGCCCTGGTAGTTAAGTGTAACATAATAAACCTCCATTATCAGAGCGAGGGGCCCAGGGACGCTGCCTGCAGAGATGAGTCAGATTCTCTCTTCACCATTTTAACAGCGCAACATGTAACTTCTTTGGAGCGTAAACTACTTCTCCACTGTCTCACCTGTAATGTTCCACAGTTTGTTTATTTTCATGGACTATGACCTGGACTATAGTGGACTTCAGCACACATCATAAAAACATCTACACATTTGCACTAAACTTAAATAAAAATACAGCTCTCTGCACAAATCGGAACGTGCACTGCAAAGTATTTAAAGATTGTCGGTTCCATCCTCTTGCATTACAGGTGTTTAATTGCTCAAAACTACTTCTAAAAAAAAATCATGCATTCTTACTGTGAGCGGAGGCACCTCTCCGCAGATCTGACCTGTAACTTGGCCTACTGCTGTCACCTGTTTGCCGCCGTGGACATAGTTTACGTGTAATTCCACGACACCATCTCCAAAAACAAACAGACCGACAGAAAAGTTACATAGTGCACCTTTTAACTTCATTAAATGTCCATTATATGACTTATATGGCCATTTTAGTTTGAATTAAGAGAGCAAAGTATTAAGATAACGTCATTACCAGACAGTCAAAACATAATAGAAAATAAAAGGTCCAACAAATTTATGTCTGATGTGATTTAGAAAGCACTTGAATTGAATTTGAGCATTGTAAACGGTTATTAAACTTGAAATAAACATTGATTTATTGATTGATTCATTCATTCATTCATTCGGCGAGCTCCTCATAATTCCTCTTCTTGCCGGTCCCACGCCTTGATAAATCGCATTTTACTGATTAGATCCGTCTCAGCCCTAGAAAGAGAAGAACATTTTAATTGATCCAAAGCAGAACTAGGCTCCTTTCCTAGTCGTCCATTTCTTTGTCAAAGCCCTCTCCTCCCAGCGCCTCTCGGTGCCTGCAGGATACGTGAGTCCGGTTACCAATAAGCTCTTGTGAGAAAGTAACAAAAGAGCCTTTGGTCTCTCCGGTTTCCTGTCGCTCGGGCTAAAAAGACCCCTATAAAAGAACCGAGAAACTGTCCAGCCACTATACGTCTCCAGTTCGACAACAAACTACTCGGGTTCAGATACCGCTCCGGAATTTGGGTGAAAACAAGTCGGTGCGAGGTGTAACTCAATGAAAGTGTGAGTGCAACGGCTTCACAGTCGAGAGGTTATCAACGGAGAGCTTTATGAGATGCTGAAAAGGACTTTACGTAACACAGAATGCCAGGAAAACACGCATCCACGCTGCTCGTTTCTACGGCCTCGTGTGCGTTGTAGTTTTAAAAGAGCAGCAACATTTAGGCATGTCCCAGCCTGAACGCGTGGCGAACTCGACACGTGTGATTAGATAAAGATAGACTGAACCATTTTGGCAACTAGAGTCGACTTGTCTGGCCCCCTGACTTCTTCATTTGTATTTCTTTTTGTGTTTTTGCTTTGTTTTGTTTCGCCATTTCCGTGTAATTCTTATTCTGATTCATTGACAGCGAAGACGACGGCGGCCTCTGCCTTCTAACTCACTCCAACTACAAAAAAAATCAACAAGGAATTGCTCACAGATGTGTCTTGCCCTTGTACTATAAACAATTACAAGTAACTAGACTGTTTAGAAAAAAATAAATGACTGCTTCACCTTTTAAAATAGACGAAATAAGTGACATTTCTAAGCCGAAAATTGAATAATATTAGTATTTATGTCATTTATTTAGTTAAACACACTTTTCCTGATCAGAACATGCCATTTTCTCTTTTCAGTTTCTTGCATTGCGTTGTCAAACACTGGATTTTATTATTTTTTTAACAGGAAAGTGTTTACTGCATCTCTTTACAGGAAAGTTTAACCGTAAATCCAAGTAAAAGTTACCCCTGTGTGTCATACGCTTCCATGGACCGATGATTCATCTGTTTGTGTTTAGTGCACTAGCTCCTTGTCTAAACATGAGTGAGTTGTGGCTCAACAGATTTACTTCAATGAACACGGTGAGGATTTGTAATAAAAGCACAACATCATTTCACTATTCGGTTGATAAAGAAGTAATTAGCATCCGTAATAGATTTGTTTTCAGCTGCAAACTTTCTAATCAGATCCTACAATAGTTTTTCTTAGGAAATTGTATTTTGCTCATATTATTCCTTTTTCATCAGATACATTTCTATGACAAATCTTTGTGCATCATTTGTTCACGAGATAAAAACGGCCTTAAAATAACCTGAATCAAACACAACATCTAATTAAAACCGTGTCTTTTGGCCTTTCGTTCAATAAATCATAGACAAAACAGTTTGTTTTTCGGGCTCAGTAGTTATCTTTTTTTTACACTTGTCGGACATTTTGTGTTATTTCTTTGTAATATGAAAAGATTTAAACTGTAGAGGGTTGAATAAGACTCATTATAGACACACATCAACTACAATTTAACTGTTGCAGCATTACATTCAGGAAAGAGTTTACTTGGAATATCCTGCTTTAAGAGTTAATGTATCAGTGGCTTTAGGTAGTTTCAATATTATCGTTTTTATCGTGAAATTAAACTGTGTTATTGTGTCTTTTCTCTTTGCAGGGAGTGATCGGGACCAACATCACGATTGAGGTGCTCTGCGGTGTCATGATGGACGTGTCTCTGGGGGATCCTTATTCCCGTTACGCTGCCGTGGCTCGTCTCATGATGGAGACTTTCTCCATGAAGTGTCTGAACGTCAGCTTCAATAACTACCTAAAGGACATGACTAACACGGCGTGGGACGGTCCGGCTGCAGGAGGAGGTGAGCGCGACTGTGGAGGAAGAGAAGAAGCTGCTGGAAAAATAGTCCCTTTACCAAAATGTACTATTGTGTTATATAAGAGAACCTTTATTTGTCCCACAATGGGGAAATTCCAGAACTCTAATCTTGGACATAACCATATTTAATCTACTAAACTCCACTAGTGTTTAAAGATGGGACCAGGACCGGACCAGGACAAAACCAATACCAAAATTGGGCTAAACCAGGGCTAAGCGAGGGCCAGTTGGTGAGGATGACTAAAGAAAGTAAAAATAAAGCATAGTGTCTATTTTTTTCCCTTTTAGATTTGACAATAAAATTATAGCTTCACACTTAGAAACATGATTTACAGGAAGATCATTTTGAGACTAAAATAGTCTAGACCTCGAGACAACTTGGCATTGTCACAATAATAGAGCAAGGAAACTGTGGGTTCTTAAATATAGAAGAGTTGCTGCAAGTATGTAATCACTTTATTGCCCAAACAACATAAGGTAATATTACACTCTGGACCATGGATCTTTTGTCCTTCTAACAGTCAGTATGAATCTCACTGGAACTGAAATGAGTTTAGTCATCGGGTCAGTTCAAGTTAAAGCAGCCACAGCAAACAACAGCTTTGTATCTTTAACCAGATGTTGTCCTGGTGTCCGTTTGTGGCTCTGTTTCCCAGTGTCAGAGGCAGAAGGGCTGAGCGTGGAGGGAAGTGCACTGAGAGAGTGGCTTTTAAAAACAGTGGGACACATTCATAAACATGGACAATCAAGGTCAAGATGGAGCCACTTTATTTTAATTTGTGTGTACCTCAAATTGCCTGCATGTGATTTATGTAGGGACTGGCTACACTGCTGCTACATTTGAGTTTATTTCACATGTGTTTGTCATATGATATGGTTTGTTGAAGTTGATTCTGACTATTTTACTGTTGTTGTTTTTTTTCAATACTGGGGCTCATGTGTTTTTACTTGCACTACAAATAACTACATGAGACCAATGTTCTGTTTAATGGTTTAGTTGCAGACAAATAGTCACAATATGAAATTGTAATAGTCACAATATGAAATTGTTAAAGTAAAAAGTTTAAATAAAACCTTCAATATTCAATAGAACTCTTGATAAACATTTGAATATTTGAAGTGTGTGTTTCTGCCCTTAGGGAGACAGTGGGTCTACCAGACGTGCACAGAGTTTGGCTTCTATCAAAGCACTGATTCACCCCAACAGCCGTTTGCTGGTTTTCCTCTGGAGTAAGTAGACTAAACACACTAATGTCCGATTCCACTAGATACAAACCTGTCGCTGTTTTGCACAACACTTCATACTTTGTTTTGCTGCAGTGGTGGACTAAAGTCTAACCTCATTTAAGCTTTACACTTTACACATTCCATAGGAACTAAACCCAGAACTAGAACAGGATGAGACTAGGACTAAAACCAGGACCAGAAGAGTCTACATCACAACTAAACTGGGACAAAACCAGGACTAAAACAAGAGGAGTCTGAACACAGCCTTTTGTAGGTCTTTAGTTACTGAATTCATCTGCTTGTTCCATGGAGCTGTTATTGCTCTGATGGGCATTAAACGGGCCGCATTTGCATTTATTCAATCACAGCTATTTTCATCTCTCCAAAATACGTTGGAAAAACGCGCATTCTTACTGTGAGTGGGCTAGCCTCTCCACAGATCTGACCCCTAGCTGTCACCTTCAGCAGAACATTTACAAAGTGCACCTTTTTAAATGTAGACTGAATGTCATTTTTAATATTTGCGAGAGAAATAACACACTTAAAGGCATAACACAAGCAATAAATAAATAGATAGTATAATTAAACACTGTTTTAATTTGTTCACAATGGGATCACAGTGAGATTATGTCATATGAACACAAAGGTTTTAGATGGAGAAGTAAAAATTGTTTGTTTTTTCAGATATTTTGGTCCAATTATTATGTGTTTTATCACTTTATTGCTCTTGTATTTGTCTGTTTGTAAAGCGAGTACTTCTTTTTCACAGTTACCAGGTGAAGCAGTGTGCAGCCTTCTACAATGTGAGCGCGCAGCAGCTGGCTGATGCCGTGGCTCAAACCAACGAGCATTACGGCGGGTACGACGTCCGCTCGTCCAGAATCGTCTTTCCAAACGGCTCCATAGATCCGTGGCACGCTTTGGGAATCACCGTGGACATAACGCCTGATCTCCCGGCAGTTTTCATCAAAGGTAAAAGAAACAAAGCCATTGCTATGGAAGAAACGCATAACTGAAAACTATTATGACTTTAGAAGCTATTCCTGTTTGGAGTGAACAGTACGACATTATAAAATCTGATTTGTCTCTGGTACGAAGTGGTTGTTTATCATAGACATTCATTGTATTTCAAGTTAATGTGGCTCAAGCTCACACATGGCATCTGCTTTTCCCCACATGCTCATTATTTTGGTCAGCTGTGTGGTTTAATTTGGCATATGTCACGCTTTTAATGGAGACATATCATGCAAAAGACTTTTAACCGTGTTATAATGGTTCCCCTTTTCATAGAAAATGTACAAACACAGATTTTTTTAAGGCCGATGCCCATACTGATGTTTAGAATCCAGAGAAACGTTTGGCTAATAAGTCCTGCTGATATTTTTGGGCCAATATGTAAGAATAATTAGATTATTGTATTCCAAATTAAATCATTTTAATTTACTACAAATTTGTCCACAATCATGTTTTACTACAAACTTGATGAGAGAGCCATGTTGTCATGTGTTGCGTCACGCCCTCTTCGAACTTAAAGGTCCCATATCATGCTAAATCAACTTTATGTGCCCAAAGTGTTTTTTTGATTGATTCCTGCAGTCTTTAGCTTGAGAACAGTCTCTATCCTTCCCCTCGGATGAGCAGACGAACAGGGCCTACTCACCAGTCAGCCTGGTGAGTGCTGCAGCACGCTTCCCTGTTTCAGCCCATCCTCCAGGAAGCACTCAGTACCTGTAAATAATCTGCAGGGGGCTTAGATCATAACTAAATACCAGAAACAAAGTGTAAAATGACTTCTTTAAGTGAGTGACACAAAGAACCAATCAAACAAAAGTGTGTGGATGAAGCAGTTGTCTCTGAGTACCTTTTATAGCAGGGCTGTCTTTTGCAGTTTAAGTATTTCTTGTACACAAATCTACTTTTTTGTCCACCTTTGGAATAATCAGATATTGGCTTGGGCAGTAGTCAAAATTGAAAAAGCCTTTCGTCACCACCGCAGCAGATTGTCCCCTTGCTCGCAGGGCCTTTCCTCACATTACTCTCCATTTGTTGGGGTAAAACGGTGTTGGCGATGACGGACAAACTGCAATAAATGATTTACTATTGGGAATTTGGTCCAGGTGCTTTCTATTTCTTGGTTTTATTTGGCCAACAGTTTTCTGTAAACCGACCACTACATCCGTGTGGAATTTATATATATATTTTTGTTCATAAACCCGAACTCCAACATAATCATTACTTACGTCGCTGCCAGGAAACTGAAACAATGCTTGCCTCTAAGACAGCGCTGCTCTTTGTCAACACTGCACTTTATTTAGTGGATAATTGCTCTTGTGACGTGGTATTTTCCCTTTTCTAATATTTATGCATGGCCCTCTTTCCGATTCAGGAACGGCCCACTGCGCCAACATGTACCCGGCGCGGGCCCAGGATCCTGTTGCGCTGGCGATGGCCCGTGACCACGTCTTCTTACTCCTGCAGCAGTGGCTCAAGCAGTGACCGGACTCGCCGTGACACAGCTGTTTGCATGCGGAAAGAAATACTCATTTTGGTGGCAGGCATTGGGACACCGCAAGTGATTTTGTTTTCATGGCCACTTCACGCTAGACAAAGCACATGTGCACTATGAATCTATGAAGTTTGAACAAGGAATCAAGGAATCAAGAGTTTCTTTTTCAAATATGATGATGTTTGGCTGTATATTTTGTTGCAATGGATGAATAAAATAGTTCCTTATGCTTTAAGTATTATTTAAATGTTAGAAATTGTTGCCGGGAGATGTGGCAAAAACATTTCAAAGATTTACTTCATATTGCGCACGTGCAATTCTTATTCAATAAAATGTTTTCCACATATTGATTGATCGTAATTTTCCAGTCAACAGTGTCATTTAACACAAACAAGAGTCAAATGTCTTCCTCCAAAGTCAAGATTTTCCCCAAAAACCGAATGTTTTTACTCTTAACACAAAAAACAAAAAAAGTGATCGTATCATTGACACTTAGACGTGACTGAATCTTGATTTAAAATGCCAAAACCGTTCATCAAATCAACAGAGCTCACAATGCAAATAGACTGTATTGCCCCAAGCTTCTGTATCAGTGTTTACTTTCACCAAGCCTCGGGGCCTTTTCCTGACTCGTGCTTAATCTACACTCTCTAACTACGTGGGCTTAAACGTTTTTGTTGTTGCGTCTTAGCAGTAAAATGCCTAGTACAATAACAAGTCCTTTCATTCTCAGCCCAACACTCTGTAGATTTACAATTGATTTTTACTTGCACATTTGAAAATAGTCGTATAGAGGTTAATCCGTGTAATTTATCCCACCATTACTTCCCTATTTGGCAGGATGGAGTGCAACTTGATCTCTAGCCAAGTGGGTGTTTTGGTTCAACAGCCAAATGTGCCACTTGTAAAGGATAGAGAGGATTACATTTAGTGGAAAAGTGACATTTGACGTTTCAATTTGCTTTGGAGAGGGCATGGGAACTGGCTGCACTCAGAATGACAACAAATCAACACAAAACTCAAAGAAAACATTAAAACGTAAGCTGTGTATGCGTTTAACAAACTTAGGTGGTATGTATACATTTCTGTAGTTCAATTAATTGCTGGTTTTAGTGTGAATTGATTGATACTTTTTTTTTTTTTTATCTCCAAGGCCAGAAAAAGTTTGAGAAGCTCTGGGTTAGTCCTTGTTTAGAATTACTCTAGTCATATTGTTTGCTTTATATCTGGTTTAGCTTGTACGTGACCCAGAATAGTCCTGTTTTTTCCCGATTAAGATCAATTTAATTTGGTGTGAACAACTTGAAAACCACCGATTGCACCATCTTTCCCTCAATGTGTTTTTTCTCCATCAAGTTACCAAACCGGAAATGAGCCAATAAACATGCATTACACTGCCCATTACGCTTTAATAAAAACAATTGAACCAACCGTCTATCGAACCCTTCAGTTCATAATGACGACGGCACAAACATTTGAAAGAAGTAAGAGCGCTTTTTTATTTTTTTTATTTTGAAGCGCTCTGGCGCGTTTTAGTTTGAAGGCCAAGCGGAAGTGCAGTGCGCGTCGTCTTCTGCAACAAGAGGCGGAGTTCATTTCAATAAAGTCTCGCCTGGAACCAGCCGCCGCTCACACTGTGGCGTTTGCGGCAAGTTGACGGAGCTGTGCGCGCTTTCTTTTGCAGAGGACGTATGAACTGCGCATTCGGATAAAAGCCACGGGGATAAACAAAGCATTGCACCAAGGAGAAGAGTGACGGTGAGTGTCAAAACGTCCTCGGCTTTTTAACGTAAAAATGTAAACATGACGCAGGCGCTGGGCTCAATTTACCGCAAGCGAACGTTTTACTTCTGCAAACAAAACTGCATTTGCATTTGGAGCTTTCTACATATATGTCAACAGGGTTATTTTTTTAATTGCAGCACATCTGGTATGAAATAAATAAAACACAATTATACATATTTTAAAACATTTGAGTGGAAAATGGTATTAAATGTAAGTTATTTTTTTCTTTGCAAAGGAACAACACTAGACCCTTCTACAGGACAAAACAGTCCAAATGTATTTCGCGAATTGTGTTTTTACTGCTTAGAAATACCTCAAAACTCCAATGTGCAAGGGTTCTTACTGCTCGCCTCTCCACAGATCTGACCTGTAAGTAACCTGACCTAAACGGATACTTTTAAAGGGGCACTGCGGGGGGTCTGAAATTGACTTTTCTCCACTGATATGTTGCCGTTTTGCACAAAATGTTCTGCAAAATGGTGTTAAATGTAGCGGTCACCATGGAGACGAGCAAACTCCGACAAAGTAAACCAAGTATGTTTTGGCGATAAACATGCCTGTAATCGAATCATTAAAATAAGTTTATTCCATGCGATGTGGGACATTCCTGACGGGTTCATGAGACGAGCAGATGAACAACCCTCCACCAGAAAAGTTGCATTGTGCAGCTTTAAATTAATCTAATCTTTAACTTGAAATCGTATTTTGAAGGATCAACATTTAAGAAAAAAAGGACATTGTGATAATTCTATGGTAAACTGACAACCACACAGTCAAATCCTGTCTTTGCTGTAGACTTCCCAATAAACTTGGCGTCTCAATAGCCTCGATGAGATTATTTAGAGACATCGTTTTATGTAAATTAAACTTATTTTGAAGCTTAATTTCCCCTTTTATCTGCATCAGGAAAACAACAACTCTATTTGTATGAACTTTCTGGTCATATTAAAGCATTTTAGGACCTGTAATATTCTACTGAAGGGCATTTTGCGTTATCCACTGGCGGCTTGAGTGCATCATAGACTGAGTGAATCACTGTAATTGTCAGTCCTTGTAATACTTTGTCATCATGAAAGCGTTTGGAGTTTCAGATGTAGTAATCTGAGATGAATCCCACACCAGGTATTTGCACTGCTCAGAGCCTCTGCTTATTACGAAACGCTCTGGACAAACTGAAATATAAAAGCGGCTATTGTGCTCTTGGAAAGTAGTGTTTACGTTTGCTCCAGTTTTCTGCCTCGCTGCGTTTGATTACATTATATTACCGCTAGATTAATCATTAAATTCACCAAGGGAAGTTGAGATTATTAGGTTAATCGATAATTGTGATTTATTTAGGATGCAATATAATCGTAAAGACAAAACAAAATGATGAAAATTAAGGAAAATTGTGTTTTTTTTCTAATTCAATTGATGGAAAAGTCAACATTTTTAAACCAAATTAGGTCATTTTTAGTTCAATTAAAAGGAATTTGACCATTTTATTTGCAAAATCAAGCAATCCTTTCCTCAAAACAAGCTAAACCTAAAGTGCTTTTTTTTTATCTTGCTGTCTATGTCAAATTGATTAATCAGAAAGTGTGATTTCATAAGAACACATATTGAGGAGCGGTAGGTTAAGAAAAAACAAAAAGGAAAGAACAATTCTGATTTGTATCGTTGTTTCGGTCAAATTATCGTCAAAAAAATCGCGATGTTCATCCTCACGCTGACATGATCCCTAAATCCAGCCCCTCTTTGTGCGCGCGCTCAGGTCGAGATGAAGCGAGCGTCTCTGTGGCTGAGCGCGGCCGTGGCCCTGTGCGGCCTCAGCGCTGTGCTGTGCCAGGCGTCGTCGTACGGAGAGCGCGGGTCAGATTTGGGCATCCAGGTTTTCCAGCAGGTCGCCGGCGCCAACCCCCAGGACAACGTGGTGCTGTCTCCCCACGGCGTGGCCTCCATCCTGGGCATGCTGCTGAGCGGGGCCCACGGGGACACGCGCAAACAGATCATCACCGCCCTGCGCTACAAGAAAAATGGTGACTTGGATGCGTCATTTAGTATTTTTTTATTAGTTTTTTTTATAGCTTGACTTCATGAATAATGCTGTTATTTTAGATCAAGAGTATGGTAAATATAGTAAATTATCTGTAGCAACTATAACCTCAAAACACACAAGATAATCAAGGCATTATAGGTTTTATATTATAATGAACAGATGTAAAATTGGGTTCATATGGGCCTTAAATTATGGAACTGGTACACGATTCTAGAGCTGCAACTAAAGATGAATTAAATTGTTGGAGATTATTATTGTTTGATTAATCAACTAATTATTATGACTTTTTAAATACATTATCAACCAAATAAAGGTTGAAATTATGTGACAAAGCTTTTAGATGGAGAACATTTATGAATAATATGTAAATAGCTCATTCTTTTTGGACATTTTGATTTGATAATGCCACTTTCTTTGTCTTTTATGTGTGTTAGAGTCAGATTACGATGATCAAAATACAGTTACACATTTTTAATAGTCACGCTTACTTGACTAATACATACACTACACACAAGTAATGGATATATAGACATACTGATCCAAATTTCAGCACAGTGGCTATGAGAATGTCACTAATCTGAATCTGGTTTTCCCTTTCAGGCCCTTACAAGATGCTGAGGAAGCTTCACAAAACTCTGACAGCCAAGTCGAACCAGGACGCGGTGGTGATCGCCAATGCCATCTTCGCTCAGGAGGGATTTCCGCTGGAGGAGGACTTCGTGGAGACCAACAGACTCAACTTCCAGACTCTGACCAGCAGCCTGGACTTCAGCGACCCCCAGGGGGCAGCGGACCACATCAACCAATGGGTCAGCAACAACACACAAGGTAAAATAAGTGTGTGGTGTACAGAGGGCAAGATTGTGCTTCATTTCCCTCCTTTTTCTATACAAATATTACTTGTATTTAGTGACCAGAGTGTAGGAATGAATAGACTATAAACTTTATAGTGGACATGAAGTTAATTGGCGCGTGTTCATTTTTGTCAACGCAAATGAGCGAAAAATAAATCCTCTTGAAGTGCCTAGTCTGTTCTCTCCTGTTGACGTTTGACTTCTTCCTAAGTCCATCCATTTTTGAACTCGTGTCTCGAGCTTATTATTATCATTGCAGAAAAAGTTGTTGTTGTTGTTGTTGTTGTTGTTTTATGGCGGTTGGCATCCAAGTGTTGCATTACCGCCAGACTGTAATTGCAGAAAAAGTTTCAGTTGCGTCACCTGGACTTTAAAGAGGGGTTCTCTCTTTCAACAAAGGAACCAAAGAGCAGAATAAAAGGGAAACGGAACCAAGACGAACTGTCATCTTTATTCCTTATGTCTCGGGACTGTCGGAAAAACTGCAACACAAAATTCCTGTTTATTTTAAACCAGGCAACGCTTTAAGACAAAAACTGGTTCACCCTAAGGACAAGATGCTGACACAAAAACAGAGCAATGTAGTTTATCTAATGCAGTGAAGAAGAGTGTCATATGAAGAGACGTTCATAGTGAGACTAAGCAGCCACTGCACAAGAGGCTTTATCAGCACAGAAGACACTTGAGTTCAGGACCACAGAGCGCCGTGCATCTTCATCTTAAAGCCTCTAACAACTCTATTGAAGACAGTGAGGGGAAGATTCTGAGCAGGAGAAAAGATGCTTTGAAAGAGGAATAGGAGGCAATCTTTGTTAAACAGAAATAAAGTTTTAAGATTCAATTTCCCGGTTATGTGTAATTGTGTGTTGAAGCCATGGAGTGGGAGACAAATGAGGGATTACACCGAATTATTATAATTAACCTTTATTCAACCAGGTAACAAACTGTTTGAGATTGAAACCTCTTTTTCAAGGGTGTCCCGACAGTGGGGGACTTGCAGCACACATTTATAAACACATCGACACAATAAAACAAGAAACATTTAAGAAAGTACATTTAAAAACACAAACAATGCTGCAGTTCACACATCCTCAGCTCAGACTGGAGAGAGGTCCAAGCTGACGGAGGGACTGTAAAGAAGGGCGAGTCTACCACAACCTGTTACAAATCTAAAGCACGATGATGCAGAGTTTAGAGACTGAAGACATTTAGCTGCTGCATGAACATAAAGAACATCACCATCATCCAGCAAAGGTGAAAGTGTGTCAGATACCAGACATTTACATAAAAACAGAAATGATCCTTTACATGTTCATTCTTGGTAATTGCTCAGTCTGTGACATTTCATGCGATGGCTCTTCTATTTTCTATTAATAAGAAAAGTGAGAATTGAGAAAATTGCAATATGAGGGAAATCTGTGTTCCTTCTTCTTGCCAGCCCTGCTCCATGTCCTGGATCATTTACCCAGTGACCAAACTGAGCTCCTCTTTGTGTCCTTGTGATCTTGACCTTTCCGGCTTCCGCTCACTTTTGTGAAACTGTGTGCGAAGCGGTGGTTTTATTCTCCCGTTTCACTTCCGCGCAGGCCACATCCCGAGCCTGGTCAAAGCGGAGATGCTGAACTCGGCGCTGACGCGACTCGTGGCGGTCAACTCCATCTACTTCAAAGGCCTCTGGAAAACCCGCTTTCAGCCCGAAAACACGAAGATGAGGCCGTTTAACGCAGGCAACGGCAACGTCTCCAAAGTCCCCATGATGTCCCAGCTGTCGGTCTTCAACATGGGTAAGAGTGTGTTACACAGTATGACTAAAGTAACTGAACTAGCAGCCTGCTTGTGTGTGGGTAAAGTTACTAATTATTATAGTTAATCATACATTTATTCATTTTGTTTTTTAAATTTATTTTATTGTATTATTATTTCATTATATGATTATTTTATTTTTATTATTTGATTAATTTGATTAATTTTATTTATTTTTTTATTTTATTTATTTTATTTCATATTATTTTATGATATTTATCATTTTATAATTGTATTTATTTATTTTTGTATTATTTTATGTATTCATTTATTTAAAAAAAATGCTTGGACCTTATGGAATATAGAGAATGGGATGTGTCGTCAGAGTTTGGACCAAGTTTATTGTTTGGCGAGTCTCAAGTAAATCTAAGGTCCAAGTCCTAATTTTGATTAATTTAGTAAATTAAAGAAAGCCCTGGTCACAAATTGAGACGTGGAGACAATGTTCCAGTTTGTTCCCATAAAACTAAGCTCTGATCAGCCCCGTGACTCGATGACGCGTCGAGTCCAAGCTGTCGTCATCAAAATAGTGACTTTAGTCCGACTCAAGTCCCAGTCTCGACTTGTAAATCCAAACCTCTGCTCGTCTTCACATCATCAGCCTGAAGATTGACCAATAGAGATTTTAAGATGACAAATACCAGACTTGGCGTTTGTTCAAAAGTATTCTGACACTAGTGTGAGACATCGTGTGATAGAAGTATTTACCAGCAGTGACCCGGTGTCTTATTGTGTTGTTCTTTTGTTTGCTTTTCAACATGTTTTTCCAAATCCATCTCTGTGGATGTCTGGAACATCCTGTCAGTAATGTTCAAAAAGTATGTTCAATCCTGAGCTCTTTTGCGATTATACTGTTACAGTCCAATCGCTCAAAAGAGTTGGTCATTTTTCCCCGGCTGGTTTAATTTCGTGTGTTTTTATTTATTGACAATGTAAATACAGTTGTACATTTCCAAAAGCAACACTCTGAAGACCACTGCACAATGGAGTTATTTGAATTTCGTGTGCAGTTTCTGTGGCTTAAAAAAAAAACAACCTGCCCATTTAAGTATATTTTTTTTAGGAGAAGTTATGATCAAATCCTTTCTGCGAGCCGTGTGTGAGAAATAAAAGTCTGCACGTCCGTTCTGCTGGTTATATTTAGAAGACTGAACAGCACGTGGTTCACTTACAGTATTAGATAAGAGGAAATGCCACTTGTTGCATTTCATTTTGCTGTGTATTTCTGTCTAATGCTTTTGTCAGACATTTGTGACGCTGTTTTAATCAAGGTGCACCATGTAACTTTTCCGTCTCCATGGAAACGTTATTGTGTCACTTGTGTTCTTTCTGTGAGCGGAGCTGCCGTTCCACAGATCTGACCTGTGACTTGACCTGGTGGAAATGGATAAACGAAAACGCCACATTATGCAACATTTCATGCAAAGTAATTGGGGCTGCAAGGATTAATGGACTATGAAAAATAATTGTAGTTGTATTGTTTGATAATCAATATCTGGATTATACAGACTTAAAACACACATAAGAAAACAGTGGTATTATTAAATATTACGCTTTATTAAATATTATAAAAAATATCTATCTAGAAGCCTTCAGTCTCCATATTTCAACCTTTTTATTTGGTTTGAAATGTATTTAAAAAGTCTATGTACAAGAAATAATTGTTTAGACAAGTAATTGAACAAATATTGGCTGACTTGTACTTAAAGTGACCTAAAAATAAATACAATACGATTAAAGGGGGTTTTATGGAATGACCTAAATGTCTTGTATTCATTTAGTTTTCTAGTCAGTCCAGTCAGTTAAGAAACTAATAAAAGGTAATTTTATGCCGTTTATGATTTACGGGTGGGCAATCTCCAAAAACGAATATCTTTCTTTCTTCTTTTCATCTGGAAAATGGTATCGGGTCATTATTTGAACAGGAATGTGCTAAAATGTGAATGTAAATGTCTCTGTTGATGTTCAAGTCCAATAATAACAGTGAATGCACCAAAAAAAGAACCACAAACATCACTTCATTATCTTAAATGTTTCGATAATTTTTTAACAGTCAAAAACGACAACATTATGATCTTTTCCCTCTACATCTCCCACCTTTTGTTTGTGAAGCTGCAGATAAGTGTTAAACGTGTGCTTCTGTTCGCAGCCGCAGCCAGCACGCCTCAGGGCCTGAAGTACAAGGTGATCGAGCTGCCGTACCACGGGGCGTCGGTCAGCATGTTGATCGTCCTGCCCAGTGAGGAGAACACGGCGCTGTCCCAGGTCCTGCCCCACATCAGCACGGCAACGGTCCACAGCTGGGACAAGCTCATGCACGCCAGGAAGTTCCGCCTCCTCATCCCCAAGTAAGAAATGTCGACCCTCATGAGTGTGAGATTGGCCATTTATGTTTTAATAATGGGATTCTATTAGTTTTAAACATGTCCAGGAGAATCCACTAAAAGACTGAAATGGACCTTTTTAAATGGAAACTAAAAAAAAGAATCTCAGGAGCAGTTTTTATGAAGAATAAGATGAGATATTTTGTTGTTTGTGGCAGCGCTACAGAAACTAATCTTAGTATTTTAATAATCCTGATCATTCTCTGGACTCTAAAACGCATTGAAATGAACTTTTATATCAAACACTGGTATTATGAAATCAAAATGTCCAAAAACGTATTTAGGATTTTCATCAATAAAGTTAACCATATTATATTTCAACCATTTATTCTGTAAAAAGCCTCAATTCCCAGAAATAATCGCTGACTAGTCGAAATACTGAAATAATTGAGAGATAAAAATTGCAGCCTGTTCAAGTGGAGTTTAGACTGATTATACTGCCTCAATAAACAATAATATGGCTAATTGTGATTTAAAAACTGAGTAAAATGTTTATAATACATTTTAGCTCCAGATATTGCTGTAATACAACTCTGTAATATTGTTCCAACACAGAACCTCTCCATAATAAGAAATGATTCATGTATTTTGGTACTTTTTAAGGATATAACCTCAGCAGCTTCGTCATTTATTACAATATTGTTAATAGTAATGAAATCATTGTTGTCCCGTGCCTTGTAGTATGTAGGAATAACTGACTGTAGTATTGATAATGTGATGTCTTTCGTTTTGTAGGTTCACGGCTGAAGCAGAGGTGGATCTGGAGTCTTCTCTGACAGCTCTCGGGATTAGAGACATGTTTAGTCAGGAAAAAGCTGACTTCAGGCATATAAGTGAGTTTAATATGACTGCAGCACCAGCAGAATTCAGTTTATTCATCTTCAGTGCAGTCTACAGACAATCAGTGCTCTGGCGCCCTCATGTGGTGACATTTAAGACGACTGATTTATATGTATTATATTGTATTACTTCAACAAAAAGCAGCAGCAGAAATCCTACGTAGTGAGCATTAAAAGACATTTAAAGACGACGTAAATGTTCTCTAATGTTAATATTTGGTTTGATTAATGATGTCTTTCGTCGTGAACAGGTTCTGAACCTGTGTACGTGTCCAAAGCGCTCCAGAAAGCCAAAGTTATTGTGAACGAAGACGGGACAAAAGCATCAGCAGCAACCAGTGAGTCTCGTCTGCTGTTCACAATGAAATCATTCCAAGTGAAATGGTTCATCATACAATTTAAAATGTATATCGTGTCGTTAAATCTTTCCGTTCTCGTACAGCGGCCATATTGCTGGCTCGATCCTCTCCTCCGTGGGTCATCGTGGACAGACCTTTCCTCTTCCTCATTCGTCATAACCCAACAGGTAATTTAATTTAAATACATAATTCAATAAAAGCCATTAAAGATAGTTATTCACATGTTTTTTAGCTTGATCAGTCGGTTAATACAATACGACGAATTGTTATAAGTTGACTATAAAAAAAAGAATCTTTGATTATATAAGATGAAAAGACATTTTGATAAGTCAGCAGCATTATTAAATCAAAGCATCAAAAAAGAATCAACCAATTCAGATTTTAGTCAATATTACACTTTATTAGTAAAAAATCTCCATCTAGAAGACCTCAGTCATCATATATCAACCTATTTTATTTAGTCAAATGGATCGTTTGACTAATCAAAAATTAAAATAATCGTTGACTAAATACAAAAATTGTTTAGGTGGTTTTGGAGAAAGTTGTGTTTTTTATTTTGAGACAATTGACTAGAGGAAAATGTTTTATAATCAGTGGTGTCAAACATTAATCTGCTCACCGAACATAATAGCCCTGCTGCTTAATATGTCGTACATAAAAATAAAGCTCCACATAGAACTAGGCTAAATAAAGCCATTTATTTCTACTAGACTTTTATTTTTTACATCATGGTCGGCCCAAAATGAGTTAGACACCCCTGTTTTATATCCTCGAAACAAATAGTTTTCATCCGTCCAATGCATGATGTGATTAATGAACTGTGCCTGTCTTTTCCCTTAGGCACAATCCTCTTCATGGGTCAGATAAACCTGCCTTGAACTCACTTTCGGGCCACGACACAAATGTTCACGTGTAGAGTTGTGTACAATGTTTATATTCTTTTGTTTTAAGTGTTCTTTGGTTGTTTTCTCTCCTGCACGAGAAGCATTGTTTTTTGCCAACTAAATGGTTCAACTTTTTTATTTTTTTTAAACACCATTTGTATGTCTGTGAAAACTGTAGTAGTACAATTGGTTTATTTATCATTTTAAGTTCAGTTTTCTCCTGTGTTTCTCAGACAAAGTGTAAACCCTCTTTTCTGGGCTCTTCTGTTGTCAGACTTTTTCAAATAAATACACATTTGTCGATAAAGGAAGGAAAAATGATTTGTATTCTGTCATAATATTGCTTACAGTGTTAATTATAAGCCTCTCATGTCATTATCAAGAATTACATTTTTCTAATTTTGACTTTTCAGTGTATTTGTAACTGTTGTACATATAAATGATAGTTTTACACCAATCGAGCAGGTATTTGTGGAGAAAAGTTGAAAAATCTTTTTAAAATGACAGGAAGTGACACTCATTCCAGTCAGTTTATGCATCATTTACACAAAATATACTTTGACATTATGAACATTTACTGTAATAAACTGAGCTCTCATACATTATTTGTCAAATAAAAAAAATTGGATAATTTCCTAGTGTGATGTCATCGATTACAAACGAAGTGAAATTATAAACCTAAAAATATACTATTTGTTTTGCAAAATTTTAAATATATAAATTATATATTTCAGTTCAGTTAATCAACATGTCAAAGGCACATCAGTAATTTACATCCTTTTTTTAAACTAGACAATCGGGGCATTATAGGCTATGATTTCACAGTAAATAAATGCATAAATCCTGATTAAAATGATCAGGATGTCGATTTTAGAGCACCAATTAGTCAAGTTTACAGGTCCATGATCAGGAAATGTCTCGCCTTGTTCTCTGTAGTAAATCCTTGTGAAACGCAGTATCACACCTTCGCATCGGTCTGCGTTACATCCCTGCACCGCTCGTCTAAAAAGGTTTTTAAATCTTTCATATCAAAACGTTTCATATCTGATTAATACGATTGTGACAATAAAACACTGCACTACAAAGAAGCGCTGGCTTTATTTCTAATAATTTACATCTTGGCATCATTTCAAACAGATTTTCTGCAGAAGACTATTGTACATGCAGTTTTCAGAGATCGTACTTCATATGCTGCGCTTTACAGAAGTGTGTAAAAGGCATTTTCAAAGAGTTACTGTACAAAAAAAAAAGTACTTTGACTGTGGAAGAAAAAGGTGGAAAAAAAAGGTCGACCTGAGAATAAGCCACGATTTAGTTCATAGTTTACATTACGCTCTGGTTTAGTCCTTTTTTTTTTCGGTCAAAGTTTAATCCAGGAAGATCTGTTTTTGGGCATCAATTTACAGGTATTTCACAATGAATTTCACTTTTCACAGAACACATTTGCGTCGTACGATGTTCTCCGCTCTTGTATTTAAATCAAAAGGTGCACTGCGGAACCTTTCCGGCGCGAAGGGTCCGCCAGACGTTTTTGTTCTTCACAGAATGTTCCACAGCACGGCATTAAACCGGCTCCAGGGAGACGAGCGGGCGACAGGTCAGGCTTCTCTGGTATTTTTCATAGGACAGAGGTTTAACGCCCTTACTGTGACATCCCAGACAACGCGTTTACATCTCCATGGAAACGATCTCACAGACTCGATATAAAACCCTGTGTGTACATGGGCTTCAAGTAATCCAAACATGGGGCATAGCAGGACAAAAAAATACTATTTGAACATTTGTGTTTGAGCTTTTGAGTCACATAAAAGTCCTCAAAATGGCGTCCAAAACGGAAAAGTCGTGCAACCAAAAATGTGTGTATTAAGTCTGAGATTATATATTTTTGTCCTTTTTGTCCAAATCTCGGGACCTTTACGTACAAATTACAAAGTATTTTACAGGACGACTCCGGAGTCACAATTTAAATAGTGCAAAAAGCAATACTTTCAGCGTTCATTCAGTGTCACATTTCATATGATTTATACGTTTGCTTTGGAAATTTGACTTTTTTTTGGTTGTTTTTTTTTGCGTTACAACAATTTAACATTGACTTGAACAATTGTTTTTTTTGTTTTTTTTCATGCAACTGATTTTACAGAACATTATAAAAGCTGACCGTCTTTAAAAAGGTCAGTTTCTTAAATATTAAGTTAAGATTAAGTTAAGTTACCAAGTTAAGAGTCAGCGACCACATTATTGTTAAACGTTTTTGGTCCGATGACTTATTTCATTCAATTAGCAGAAGCGTGATGGTCGTTCTATGACGTGTGGGCCGAGTGTCTTGCCCAAGGACACAACGACTGCGCCCAGAGAATAATAAACCACAGTACAGTTCCAACTTTACTGCAGTGATTTCTGGATAAAAACAATGGAAAATATTAGACCAGTTGTATCTAATAATGTGGCCTGTGACTTTTTGCTTCATTTTTAAAATAACAAATTTGAGGAGAAAAAAAAGTCTGGTTCAAAGACAACTACCGTGTTTTCAGGGCTATAAGTCGCACCTTTTTTCATGACAACTGACAACCACAAGAGGGCGCTCTAGGCTCTAAGCGACGCAGAAGAAGAATCTGCACTTCCTCTACCTCTGGAGTTTGTGGAGTTGTTTAGAAGTGACACAGAGGAAGAAGAATTCAATGGATTTAGTGATTTGGGGTAAAACTGATGCTTTGCTAAACTTGTTAGCATGTTCTTTATGCTATAGTTCTCTGAATAACTGTTCATATGTTACGTTAACATACCAGACACTTACCACAGTTCTGTCTGTGCCTCATGTAGCTGAAGGTGTTAGCGTTAGCATACGTCATGTAGCTGAAGGTGTTAGCGTTAGCATACGTACACCTATTCACCATGTTCTCTAATCTGTTAATTATTTTAAATTGCATTTAAAGATGAAATGTCTGTTCTTGGTTTTTATCAAATAAATCTCTTTTACTCCAGTCCGACTTATATATGTTTTTTTTCTTCTCTATTATGCATTTTTTGGCTGGTGCGACTTATAGTCCGGAAAATACGGTATATGAACAATTAAAACGGCTGAAATATGCTCATTATTTTTGGTTAGTGCAAATCTCAAACCTCTCTGTTAAATCTTCATTTTACAAACGGTAATATATTAATCGTGTCATAATTACAAGTCCATGTTTGATCTTGGCGTTTTACTGATCGTTCCACGTGTTAGAGAAGTCCTTGTTTGGCAGGCGCCGCGTGGCTCGCGGCCCAGTCCTGGCTCCCGTCTGCGGGCCGCCCACGCCCTCCTGCGCCTGGTGGATCCGGAAAGCCTCGCGCAGGTTCTGGATCCGCACGTCTCTGCTCTGGATCTCCTCCACGACGCGGCTCGGGAACCAGCCCCGCTCGCCGTCGTGAAGCCGCTCGCCCATCATCCAGCCTGCAGGACAAAACTCAGGGGTCAAAACACGGGCTGTGAGGATTAAACTAGGACCTGAAGTAGATTGGATTTGGAGGCTGAATATTTAAACAAAGACAAGAAAGAGGTCCTAAGAATCGAGGACCAAAAAAGGACCAAAACCACAGCATCATGGTTTGACATTTTGGCTGAAGTTACAATCATAGTTTTGTCACTAAAGCTATAAAGTACTGGTGAACGCTGCCAAAAGACGCGTCATTGCATATGTCACAAAGGTGCCGGTCCAGCTGGCTGCCCGGTGTAACGCTCCGCTCTTTTCTCACACTTTTTTCACACTTCTTGTGCTTTATCTTTTGTATTTTGTAAATATTTTTTCTACTTTACTTGTACGATAGGGACACGCACTGGAATCGCTTTAATTTAACTTGTTTTGACTTTGTTTGGCTGGATTGAGTGTTTTCGTCGTGTCGTCGCGATGTGCCCTGGCTCCGAGCCCCCCCCCTTTTTTTTTTCAGGTTTCTCATTTTACTTCCTGATCGTAAATCACCTCTTCAACCCACGAAGAAATAACTACAACAGTAGAAGGTCATAAGTGTCATACGCACTTTAGGTAAATGAACAGACTTCTTACCATCGTCCGTCCGCTCCAGTAGATTCAACACGTCGGCCATCTCTATGGACAGCTCGTCCGACTCCTGCGAGGAGTACGACTGGATGCACTGGACCTGAGGGGAATCTGCAACAACACCACACCCTTCAGTTTACTCCCTCATCCCCAAAAAGGACTGATTCTTAGTACTGTCGGTCTCAAACCTGATTGATTGACATGGCTGGTGGACATGAAACGCGTGCGGCGACACGGGGTCAGAGCACACATCCATCGAAGTTTGTCACTCCTACACGGACAAGGAAGGATATTTATTATTAGAAACAACAGTATCGACCGGCAGTTTTCACACCAAGCTCTAAACCTGGACTTTATTATGGCTAAACAAGGGCTAAAACCTAAAATGAGACTAAGGAGAAAGCGTCACACATCAAAATGCACAAGCAGGAGACATTGTACTATCTTTATCTCAAACACTAACTTCTGAACCATCTGAACGTGATCCTCTGGTCGGGCTCAGATACTTCAGATACTCACATACTGGTGGTCTTCAGCATGTAGTTGGCCTCCCGATCCTCTTGGTTTTCCAGAAGCCTGAGGTTGAAGACGTTGGCCAAGAGCTGCCCCTGGTCCTCGAGGTCGTCCGTCCTCAACATGGCTCTGGTGCAGGAGTCCAGCACCTGGAACTTGTCTCCACTGGGAACGGAGAGAGACGACCGTTTATTTTGCATCACTCGAGCTGAACATAACGAGCACCCGGACATTGTGGGTGTAAAATATGCTCGTTGGTGTTTTAAAGAGGCAAAATCTGACGGACAAACTAGGAATGACACACAGACCGGTGCACAACACATGGAGGATGGAAGCTTGGAAGCTAAGCAGGTTTTAAAAGACATTTGTTGGCATTTTTAATCGGTTGTTTACAACAGCATCTTGAGACATTGAGCCTTAACGGTGTTTTAATACTTTAACTGGTACATTTAGCATACTCCTCTCGTCCGCTTTACCTGGAGTGGCGCTTGGTGAGGAGCAGCAGGTTGTTGAAGAGGAATAGGTAGACGGGCTGGTACAGTTTCTTGCCCTTTGTGGTTCTGGTGCTTTTGGGCCCCGACATGAGCTGCACCTCTCCTTTCTTCAGGAGCCAGCGCGAGTGGGAAATGATGGGAATGGACTGGGGAGGGAAAGAGGGCGGGGTCAACACAAGGGCAAATCTGCGGTTCGATACGCACCAAACATCTGATTCACATTATGAGTATCTTATCATGAGAGAAACGTCACATACACGACTGAATCTGATGTGAATAATGTGGTTTTTCTTTGGAAAATACAATTAAATGCAAACTAATGTAGAACAGAAAAAGATTACAGGCAAAATGTGACAGATTTATTGTGTTAATTTAAGAATAATTGTCCTTTGAATTTCAAAAAGCAAACGATTGTCACATCTTATTTGTTTTTTCAGCCATTGTTTACTATTAGGAAGATTATAGAAGCAATAATAAAGATTAATATTGAGACTTTTAAAAACCTATATCAATCAAAATAACTAAGCTAAATTGTATTGCCTAAAAAGTGAAAGACATACTAACAATTTACTCCAGAAATGTAAATCTATATAAAATGTATTAGAATAAGAATGTGGCCAGTGTTTCCATAAATCTACAGAGCTTTTTGTCCAAACTCAATGTATTTTCAGGCGATAAAACAAACATCACAGTCACGGGGCAAATGCTCAGATTGCAACTCCCCCTGTGGGTGAAACGAAGTACTGCAACAACTTCCGTACCTTGGACTTAAACTCAAGTGTTTTCTCGATGTTGATGAGCTCTTCAGTGCGAGCCATTTTACGCACGCCTTCATTACAGTCCTTGACAATCTGCAAGTAGATCGTTAGTCTAAATTACCCAGACAACTAGCTGCAGTTGTCGCTCTGACGTCGATTTTCACCTGTTCGAGTCGCTGATGTGCTTTTATGGCGTTGGCCTCACGCTCTGAGCCTTCTTCGACCTTTTTTAGGATATTCTGTGGGAACAAACACGAGTCAGCGTCTCCGTGTGCGGTAAAGTCAGCGGTTTACGGTCTGCTTAAAGGATCTGCAAAAAATATGAGTTTTAAAGCCCAAGGGCAATAAGAAAGGACGTGTATTAGAGAAGCATGTTGGTCACTTGTTGTACTCCAAAATGAAAATATTAGAAGAGGAAAAATAAGACAAACAGAACGGACAGTCAAAGGCACAATGTGTTTAAAATGTGAACCTAAAGGTGCACTATATATATCGCTTCAAATGTTCCACAGTTTGGCATTAAACATATCCATCTTGCATTATTAAATTACCAGAGTTTCCTTTTTCGCTAAATTAATACCTCGAAAAACTGTGGCGCAAAGCAATGACATCGCCATGGAGAAGAGCGGGTGACATCGTTACATACGCCTTTAAGAGAAGTCGAATATAATAATAATATAAATTTAATCTTTCATTTGTCCAGGCGTGGTGCAGCGTAGAAGAGCATTCAGAGGTGGTTCATCTGGACTTCAGAAATCAAGAAGAACGTTTCATTTCCAATCTGTCACCACTGTCCAGATGACTCCCTCTGCAACCTTTTCTATCATCTTTAAGATACAATACGTACGAAAAATATGAACATTACATTGAAATACATAAAGATACACACTATAACCAGCTGCTTACTACATTTCCCCACAAAGGAAAAACACAAATGCAATGTAGATGTGATGAATGTTTAAGTAACATTATAGATTTAGTCAAGTTCCAGCCCACAAGTCTACAGTGCATCCAGAAATCGGGCACAGCGTGAGGTATTGTTTGTTGAATTGTGAGGCAAATAATGAATTGGATCCTTTTTGGAACAAGGCTGTAAGTAAGAGAATGAAATGTGGAAAAAGTGAAGCGCTTTAAGTCAGTTCTCCGCTTTCAAGTCATTGGAACACACACATTGACAAATACAGCTCATGTTTGTGCAATTCATATGTTTGTGTGTAAAGTCTCATACATAATGTCATCTCAAGTTCGAGGCGAGTCCTAAATCGAGACAACAAAATAAGTCAGTGATAGATATTGCTTTGTGTTCATTTCTACTTTCATATATAATGCATTTGAACACCAACAAACAGAATAATGTCCGTGCATCATTAGCAAATATGTAATGAAAAGTAACGTTTGCAAAAGTAGGTTTGACTTCAGACCTGAACGAGGAGTTTGAGTCGGGTAATCCTCTGAAAAGGCAGGATCAAAAACGAAGTGAAGGACAGGCCTCGGACTCGTGAGTGTTTCTCCAAAGTCTCCATGACGTCCCGAAACGCCTGGTTCCCCTCCCTGCATAGGAGAGAACAGACAGGGGCGGATGGATTAACAACACTGGCTAATTAAACATTACAATTGGCGACTAGTTACCTCAACTTGTTAAATAATGCAATGAGAACTGTGGGATTAAAAGTGCTATTTTATGACGATCTAATTAAAAAGCTTATGAAAATAACTAATTGCAGTAAGTGACTACAATTGCACATCAAAAATGAGACTTAACTTAACCCAAGAACTAAACCTGGACTAGAACTGGACCAAACCAAGTCTACATCAGGACTACAGTTTCCATTTTTTGTTTGCAATGAGCTTTTCTTCAATTCCCAACCACTTTTCCAAACCAAAATAATACAATCACTTGATACATTTGCAGATAATGTTATTTTTAAGGACAACACTGAAACGCCTGATGTATTTATCCTTGGGGAATGATGAATAAACAAAGAAACAAACACAAAAAGTCTCAAGAGCACTAAATGCAGTAGAAGTTGTCGCAGAGTCCGTCACACTGGCCCGACAACCACATACGCCACACGTTTTTCACTTAATAAGCAAAAGCCATTGTGTTTTTATCACTAAGTTAATACGACAGGCCTAGCATTATTAAAACATATTTCTCTACACTGTTTATTTATTCATGATGAACCTAAAGCTAAAACATGAGCTAATGACGGACATAATCTCATATCAAATAATACTTAACTTTATAAAACATCTTGAATTGAGAAGCCATTTATTTAGTTTTGTCACCAATATTATTTTTTATTATAGATTTTAAATTGGGCCATCATTAAAGGTTGAATGGACGAGTTTTTTGGCCCAAATTTGAGTCTTATTTCCTCTTTATCAATCATAAAACACACCTACCGCTCACCTGCAGCCGCGTGCGGCTCGTCCCACATTTCCGCGTGTCTAAGCGCATTGATCTATCATAATATAGTTCCCTCAGTGTACGGGGCAAAATGAAGACGGAGAAAGACAGTTCGAGCTGACTCAGAAGTGGACGGAAATCTACGGGAGACGAGAGATGCGATGCGATCTGTCGCGCTAATAAATAAACGCAGGTGTGTGTTGTATCAGTCCACACGGGGGAGTGCACATGCGCACTTCCGCCCGAGTTCTCAAATCGCCGAAAAATCGTCCATTGCGCCTTTAAGTATTATTTTAGTAGTCGACTAGTCAGCGCTTTTTAAAAATGTATTTTTGTTAGTCGACAAGTCAAAATTATTTCTATTGTACATTTTTAAATTCATTATCAACAAAATAAAGGTAGAAATATGATGACTGAAGAATATTTACGAATAAAGTATTATTAATAAAAAGCATAAATAGTTTTTAATTGTTTGACATTTTGATTTAATAATGCCACCGTCTTTGTTGTAAAAAGGTCTTTTTGCGTATTAAAGTCTCTATAGATTTACAGTTAGATAACTATTACCAAACTACGACCACAATTATTTTTTATAGTCAACTGGGCACACTTTTTCCAAGGCACACAAAAAGTCATAATTTTAATAACCACAGTGTATTTATGAGGCGCTTTTCCACCACTTGCCACATTTAGTCCACTTTCTGTCAAATTTGTCCATTTTCAAGTTGTGTTTTTTTATAGAAGGAATACGTTTTGCCACTCGCCACAATAGCGTCTTCGGCTCTGACTACATCTGCAGAACATTGCGATTATCCACAAAGCGACGATATTTTAATCATCTGTTGTTCTGTGAAATAGCGGAATTCCTGTGACGTCTCTCGAGATGTAATCGGAGAGAAGAGGGCATTATTGTTGGCGCGGTAATCCCACAACAACAGCGTGAATGGGCCTTTGTCAAGAACGGACCAATTACGACGCAATGAAAGAAAACTGCATCACATACAGGTAAAACGGTGGCAGTGGTATTCTTTAAAATGCCTCTTGTACTTGCCTCAATGAAATAACAATAAGCAATTTAGGTTTTATCAATATATTGTTGAGTAAAAGTACATTATTTTGGCTTTAAGTTACTTTAAATCTCAGTAGGTTGTCATTTTGAGTACATTTGGCAACAATATTATTCTTTTTTTGTTCTTTATTTGTAGTTCGTTGAAGGAAAATCGACAATATTGCATCAAATCTGGGATGCATTAACACAATGAGTGGAGAGGAAACTGCATCGCATACAGGTGAAATGGTGGCAATGGTATTCTTTAAAATGCCTCTTATACTCAATTCAAACTATGAAACATTTTAATTAAAAGGTCATGAAAATCCTCCAAACCAACAGTAAGAATGGCATCAATAACAATTTAGGTTTTAAATATATATTGTTGAGTAAAAGCACATTATTTTGGCTTCAAGTTACTAAAAAGCTCAGTAGGTTGACATTTTGAGATACATTTGCAACAATATTATTTTTTATTTTTTTGTCGTTTGTTGAAGCTAGTGAAGAAACTGCACCAAATCTGAGATGCATTCTAAGTTTACTGGGTCATAACAGTGAAGAATCGCATCATAAGCTCACTGTATACACTGCAGCCTATTTGCATAATAAGGAGAAAAAGCAGTGTTAGAGAATGTAAGAAAGAATGGGAAACTGGATCAGCTAATCGTCTTTTCTTTACAATTCTCAAAGTAATCCTTCCTGGAATGAACGGCTCTGAAAGTCTTTGTTCGGCAGACATGGCTCCACTGTAAATGTGTAAAAACAGAGCCGACATGATCAGCCACCAATAAATGCAGCACGAGCGATTGATTAGCGGCAAATGAGGGCTGTAATGATTAATCAGACTCGTTGTGACGAATGCAGTTATAGGAAGAAATAAATTCACTAAAAGAGGAATTTCAACACTGTCGAGCTTGTCATGTGTGTTGTTGATGCCTCCTCCTCCTCCTCCTCCTCCTCCTCCTCCTCCTCCTCCTCCTCCTCCTCCTCCTCCTCCTCCTCCTCCTCCTCCTCCTCCTCCTCCTCCTCCTCCTCCTCCTCCTCCTCCTCCTCCTCCTCCTCCTCCTCCTCCTCCTCCTCCTCCTCCTCCTCCTCCTCCTCCTCCTCCTCCTCCTCGGTCCCTAAGGCCCGGATGTGTCAGTCATGTGAGGTTCCTCCTGGTTATGGACTGAGGTTAGCGGAGTCTGCAGCCAGACACCTCTCAATCAATGCTTTATAAACTGTAACTGTAATAACACAGTCCGGGTTAATACATGAACTCAACTGGATCTTTATTTTGGCTGATTGGGGCACTTTCCTGGTTTGTATTACTTGTTTCGAGTCGTTAATATACTTAAACTATAATCCACTGCTCATTGTTTTTGTGATTTAAAACTAGAACACAGAAACTCTGAGAATACGTCTCTTCAAGGCCCGAGGTCCGAGCTCCGAGGACAAAAAGAACACTGCATTATGACCAAAAACATAAAGCCAAGTGCAACAGTCTCCCAGACGACATTCTTTTGTTCAGCTGTCAATCAAAACACACACAGACACAGGACTATGCGACAGAAAGCAGTGCAGCTCGTCCTCCTGAACTCTTAGAACAAACTAAACTATCAAAGTACTTTCCCTAAATCCCACATAATAAGACAATAAAGTAGTTTGGATCAGGCTTCAACCACGTAAACAAGACTGAACCAGAGCCAGAACTAAACTCCATGGAGACAAGTAGGTCACACCACCAGGCCAGTTACAGGTCAGATCTGTGCAGAACAGTGGTGTGTGGGGCAGGGTCGGGTCAGGGGGGACTGCAGAGGCACGGTCAGCTGTAAAATGAATTATTACGATACGATTTACAGAGAAATTAGAGGCGGTGAACTAAGATGCGGGCAAATGCAAAGACACCTGTGCAGTGACCCTCCTCTGACCACGCCCCCTGCTCGGTCAAAAACAACCCCGTGCATCACTGGTGCAGAGGAAACACAGCTCAGAATCAGAAAAGGTGAATTGCCATTGTCAATGAACGGAATTCACAAACATAGGAACTTGCTTTGGTGATACAGATAGCTCACGTTAAGAATGCATTTCATTTATTCTTTAAAGAAGAAAATATTGAAATAATCAGGCCTGACTTGGTTAAACTGGTTCGCAGGTGGTTCTTGTTACGTTCAGCAGTTCACTGATAATGTCAGGTGTAGTTTTCAGCCTAATGAAGTGTTGTTTTCAATGGACATCTGAGCTCGTTGTCCGCAAATAAACAGGACATCATTCCAAAGTCGTGTGTAGATTAACTAAAAGATGTAATGTTAGATCTTATGCATTATTTCAAAATCAAATAAAAGCAAGATAAATGAGTCAAACGGCTATAAAACTCCAATGTGACACCTTTAAACAACAAAAGACTCCGAGTCCCATAGTCTGAATAAGCCATGCTAATAATTTTGCACTATCAGCAGTTAATTCCACACTTAAATCTGATTTCTGATGTAATCACTATAATCCCAGTGTAAACACAGAGATTCAAAATGGCCGCCGCCGCCGTGTGTGTGGTCCAGTGCATTTCAGTAATGTGTTCAGACTTTATACACGCTTTGACAGCTCAACAGGTTCTGAGAGAAGAGCTCATCCCAAAACCAACAAGGACCAAATCTGAGCTCAAATAACAGACAAGCGCTCGAGTCGAACGTCTGAGGAGCCTCTGTCAACACGGACGCGAGCTCAGGAGGTGGATGTGGGAGTCGCTGGGCTCCTTGGTCCCGGTTCGAGCCCGGTTTAGTTCTGCTGTAGACTCGGTTTGGTTGATGTGGCTTGTGCAAAGGGCCGAACACTAGAGATGCGACAATACAGCTCAGGACAGTGCGTTATCGATGTAATTTAAATACGTTCTAAGCGTCAGAGGAACAACAAGTTTTTTCTAATAATCGATAAACAGCTATTTTATCAAATCACACAACAAATCAAAATTTGTTTGAATACAGCAGCGTTAGGCCTTTATGGAGTGGTTTTCTTACTGTATTTGCAAAGGTATGGCACGATTAACCTTTTTCTCCTGCGACAATGTGACGTATTGAACCATCCATTATGATCGTTACATCTCTAGTGAACTCACCACTCTAACAACGCACGAGGAACAAACTAGACATATTTTGGAGGAGTAAACCTATATTTCTGACAAATCAATAACTGAGGCTCATGTAGAAAAGTGGAAACATAAAAATATAATCCCTAATTTGTACTGGAGCTGTCCATGGAAGATAAAGACTCAACATTTTTGAACAAAACGAGTCTAAAACATGGTTGGCAAGAATGTATTTCTAGCGGAGACACCTAAGAGCTATTACCGTTGCTGTCGATGCAAGAGCAATGGGTATTTTTACCTACGCAGACAGACGACGTGCGAAAATGACTGCGTGACAAAGACGGACGAAAATAGCTCGGGCTTATTTTCTAAAAGGGAACAATTTCACTTAGATACTGCAACAGGAAATGTAATAAAGAAATATGCAACTCTACATCTAGGGCTGGGCAAAAGCATAACAATAAGTGTTATTTTTCTTACATTGATTGTTCTGATGTTTTGTTTCAGTTCTATTTTCTCCCCAAAATTAAAACATGTACATAAAAAACATAATATATCAATTTGGCTATTACAGTTTGTGTATAAAGAAACGTATAAATAATCAAATGTATTCCTTTAAATTCTCAACATTTCCCTGGTTATCGTTTGCTTTATTAAGTGGAAGGTCGCGACAGACTTAAAAAATGTGACATTTATACCAATTTTATACACGCTTTTAGCTTTCAAATGGAATTTTAGGTTTGACATTTGTCTAATTATAGATTTTATTAGAGTCCCGTCATCAAAGTTGTGACGCAAACGATAATGAGAACTTAAAACTCCATTATAAGCACTGCGTTGGCGTTGCATAATGCCTCGTCCCGCGCCTCGTCCCGCGCCTGTTGCAGGGTAAAAACATTAGTCTGTTACTCAGGGCTTTCATGACTCAGAGTAATTTATATCCCATTGTTCGGACGCGGAGTGTTTCTGACGGACGGGCTTTGTCCTCCGCGCTCCCTCCTGTCAAACCACTCCTTCCGCACACACACGAGTACTTTGAGCAGGGAAAACAATGCAACAGAAAGTAGCTGATTGTCAAGAGTTTGCAAAATGGGTGTCAATTTTTGTGGTTTAAGTGTCAAAAAGTCCAAATGTGAAGTATTTTTGTTCATAAAAGCACTTCCGACATTCACTCACATGTTCTGGTGTTAGTATTGTTCTTGTGCGTAAAGCCACAGCTGCCCTGGGACGGACTGAATAAGGCATCGCTGCCGGTCTTACACCAATAGCCTCGCCAATCACAACACAAAAGTATAAATACCCGGATATCAATCAATACTAACTCAAAACTAGATATTGGAGAAATTCATACAGAAAAAAAATCCCATAAAAATAACCAAATTTGACAACAAAAAAAAATCGGTCTTAAACTAAATCAGAGCTAGTATAAGATCACTTGATAATATTTAAGAAACTACAAATATTCTGAGTTGAAAATGACTATGAGTCTATTGTCTAAGAAACTAGGGTTTTATTATTATGATTTCAAAATGGGCATTGACTGTTGAACCTTGTAATATGGAAATCAAGTTCAAAATTGTACTAAACATTAAGCAATATTAATAGCAGGTATCGAACAACAAAACCTATGTTAGTGGGGTTTTATTGCAGTTCAAACACTGATTTTATTAGTGTCAGTTTTATCTTCTTTTTGATCTTGTAGCCCAGACCGTCTCATCTCAAATGCAGGAACACGTTTAAGATTTATATCGATTATACTTTTTTGGTACTTGGACAAATTGCATTGATTTATTACGGGTCCACTTTTGTCCCGCAAGTTTCGACAGTGTGTTGGTTTAAACGTGTGCGTGGGAAATGCTTTCAGGTATGCGCCGAGCGTCAAAAAAAAGGCAAGAATATATTCGAAGTGGAACACACCCTGCACATCACTTTTGTCATGGATTAAACCAAACCTGTTTCTAATTCAACAGGCTGCAATCACAATCGAACAAGGAAGAAAAACAACTATTACCGGTATTCTGAAAGCTGCTCTTCCTGCGATCCAGGTCACTATCAAGACTGATGACATTGTGTGACAGAGACCTGAAACGACTCTTAGGAATGTTCCGGCTCTGTCCTCGTCAAGTGGATCTACGGGTTAGGTTTAATCCCGAACAACGCTCACAGGATGGCCCGGGTTATTAGTCGATAGTGTAAACGCAAAGCTGACGTTTCCAGTCTTTACTCACTAGGGTATTGCCTAGTACCTCACGATACGATACGAATCCCGATACAGGGTCCACGATACGATACGAATCTCGATACAGGGTCCACGATACGATACGAATCTCGATACAGGGTCCACGATACGAATCCCAATACAGGGTCCACGATACGATACGAACCTCGATACAAGGTCCACGATACGATAAGAATCTCGATACAGGGTCCACGATACGAATCCCAATACAGGGTCCACGATACGATACGAATCTCGATACAGGGTCCACGATACGATAAGAATCTCGATACAGGGTCCACGATACGAATCCCAATACAGGGTCCACGATACGAATCTCGATACACGGAACTCGATACGATATGCGTCCTGATTCATGGATATCCCTTAAAACCGGTGTTAAAAGTGTACTAAAATGATGTGTTGATCAATTAAAACAACAAAATGCTTTAGAATGTCATGTTCACAGTGTCCTCAATAATATCTGAATACAACTGTTGTATGATTAAGTCACACTTTCAGCTCCTCAGATTCAGCCTTGATGCATCAGGCTGAAGGTTCAGAAGTGTAGAACTTTGCAATTTCGAATGACTTTACGTTGTTTAAAAGTATCCCGATACGCATCTCTGTATCGATACACGTGTTGCCGAGAAGTCCGTCACGATATATCACGATATCAAATTTTAGAGTTACGATAATTGTGAGATTTTTTTTTTAACGATTATTAGCAATTATTGAGACTGTGACCAAACAACAGTGAAATCTTCAATTTTATTTCATTCTCTTGGCCTGTTTGTGACCGGCTTTATGATATTGAACTTTCTGTATGACAAAATAAAGATAAAAGTGATAAAAACAGCCGGATAAAACATTCTTTACATTTAGGTTGACTTTTTGGACTATATATTAAACAAAATAAGGCTTAATTTTGCATCTAAAATGGGCACGATTATTATTTTTTGGTTCTAACGTTTATACTGTGACTTGAATAATCACGATTATCGGTTAACCTGATAAATCTTGACGTCCCCAATCACAATCTCGATATATTGAGCGCAGCCCCGTTACTCACAGTATGCGCCTGTAGTTCTTCTCCTGGTAGTTCTGGTTGATGACGTAGGAGATGAAGACGCCAAAGTGCTCCGTGGCGTGACTGTAAACTATGTCGCACACGTCGGAGATCCGGAGGTTCTCCTCGATGCGGTGCTCCAGGTCCATCAGGAACCTGCGGGAAAACGGTCGCGTCAACCAGGTCCAGGGCCTTTGTTTACCTGGATGTTTTCCGATTTATCGCCGTCGCCAGGAGTAAACGTCGGGTCAAAAAAGTAGGGTTTCTACGATACACGCATTCGGTTTGGATATGCTCGATGTGTCTGTTGTGAGGTTATTATCGGTGCAGGGGAGAATTCAACACGTTTCTTGATTACGGATTGCAAAAATAACAATTTTTAAGCAATAGCAATAAGGAACCAGCAATAAGGAACCAGCAACTTTTAACGCAACATACAACAACAAATGGACTATTACCATATTTTCCGCACTATAAGGCGGAATTATAAGGCGCACTGTCAACGAATGGTATATTTTTGATCATTTTTCATATATAAAGCACACCGGACTGTTAAGCGAAACAAAACAGTTACATAAGTCAGTCAGTTGAACTTTATTAATGCAGTGTGCGCGGAAAGTGGTCAGCTTTTCTTCGTAATCTAACCCAGCGAGATATTAATTAATTCATATATAAGGTGCACTATATTATACGGCGCACTGTTGTTTTTTGAGAAAATTAAAGGCTTTTAAGTGCGCCTTATAGTCCGGAAAATACGGTATGTCACAAATGAGTGGATATTGAAGGCACAGAGTAAGGGTAAACGTATTAGAGAAGAGCCCTTTTGAATGTTGTTGTCCTGTACTCTCCCTACCGTTCGCTGGCTTTCATGACGTCCTCGATGTTGGAGAACAGGAAGTGCATGTCCGATTGGTTGAGCGTGTTGATGAGGACGGGGTTTCGCAGGAAGTGGGTTTCTAAAATCTCCAGACTCTTGTAGTAGGACGCTTCCGAGGTCACCAGCTCAAACATGGCCTGGAGAGGAGCAAATGGACAAGGACAATGGGGGTTTACACATTTTATTTCATATCATAATGATAATAAGAAACTGTGCTCCACCAACAGGAGACTCAAGGACCTAATATTGAAATCATGCATGACCAGAAATGGAGTATATCCAACGGAAAAAATCCTATGAACAAATTTTGCTGCTTTGAATTTAAATGTATATGTTGTGTAAAGTAAATATGAATTGCATTTTGACTTCAGTGTCAAAGTAAATGGTTCGATTCAAAAGGTCCTGAGTTGGTTCGTGCTAGTAGTTATATTAAATACAGTATATTTATATGGTGTAGAAACTCTGATTCAATACTAAAAAAATATTTATAAGGTTTATAAGTTTATACCGAGATACCAAGATGATGATAATAAAATACACCGGCTGTCCAAAAAAAAAAAAAAGAGTAAACACTTGGATTCAACTAAGCAAATACAGTAGGTCCTCTCCTCCTGCTGGACAACTGCTGCATCGGTGATGGACTTTGATGCAGTGAGCGGCTTTTCATTTCTGAAACAAGCATGTGGAAAGACAAATCCCGTGGTCATGGATGAGATGTCAGTACGTTTGAGATCATGTTTGGCATCGAGCAGAGGAAACATCGAAGGAGAAGCAGAGACTAATGTACTACAGATCTGAACCCCAGTGAGTGTTTGGGACGAGCTGGAGAAGGCTTTGTGCAGCGGTCACTCTCTCACATCGTCAATACAAGATCAACTTATGCTACACTGGATGGAAATAAATCTTTTAATACTGTAGAAACTAATTGAATCTATGCCACAGTGAATGTGTGCTATAAGACATACCAAAATATAAGAGCGTGTGTCCCTTTTTTTTTGGTCAGGCAGTGTATTCTACTGGGACTATAGTATGTAATTTTCAATATGTTTTTTTTTATTAACAAGCTGTCTTATCTTAGTTTGGATATAGTGCAAAATCATTCTAAAACTTGCACCTTTGTCATGTTCGTGTATTTTTTTAGAATACGTTAAAAAACAAACAAAAACAAAACAGAAGTAATAGCTAGTGTGCAGCTGCAAAACGTTTTCGAAGCATTTGTGAAAGTAGATTTCTTTACTTCAGCTTTTGAGAGACTTGAGAGTGTCATGTCATACTCCCCATCCACACCAGAGCTCTCAGAGGCGAGTCTCGGTTAATCTGGACCCGCTCACCTCCTGCATGATGACCTCCTTCTGTGGCAGCGTGTCGAGGAGGCCGCTGTTCTGCACCACCTCCAGGTTCTGCCACAGACTGAGGGAGTGCGTGCCATTTCGGAGCTGGAGCTGGAGCGTGGGAGGGGCCGCGGGGCCGGAGTCCGAGCCGCTGCGCCTCACCTCGCACGGGGACAGAGACTCGGCTTGTCGCCTCTGCTCGATCTCCTGCTGCTTCGAGCTGTCCCGGTACTCCTGGTACAAGAACGCTGCACGGGGGGGCGCAGAGGAGCAGGTGGAAGTCAGTGTTTGAAACTCAATTAGGGAAAAGTATTTAAAAATAAACAAAAAACAAAAAATACAAGCAAAAATGGCTTTCATTATTACTTTCCTGAACATAAACACACCATTTTTAACTAATAAAATGGGGAATAGGTTGATAGCAAAAACACGATTGCAAATTGTTCCGTAAATATTTTTCTTTTTTTCTTTTGGCTCGTTAAAAACAAATAAAAATTGATTTCGCCTTTACGTTCCTAAAGATAAACAATGCATTTAATCCGTGCCATTTAATTCAATTAAATTTATTTTTGTAACACCGGAAATCACGACAGCGGTTGCTTCGAAGGGCGACGCTGACACATTTATAACAAATTTGAACACATTTCTTTGAGACAAATTTCTTCTTCCAAAGTCCTGTCCAAAAACATTATTTTACTGACAGAGGATTGGCTGCGGACCCAAGAAATGAAATGACTGAATCTCGATTAAAATGTGATTAAAATGTGATTAACGGCACAACCATGGTCTAACGGCAGAAGATTCAGAAATGTCTCCTCTCTATTCCGTGCACAAAGGAGATCTAACTATTGATCTATCTGCCGGCATTTAAATATAATGCAGCAAGTTATTATATTTTCTATGTCATTCAGTCCAACACTATTACAAATACGATATATAGAAATGGATATACATTTTTTGTTGTGTTCATTACTTTTGGTCTGAGCAACACTATTCCAGCTACTTCAGGCATAAGATAAGATAAGATAAGATAATCCTTTATTGTCCCACATGGGGAAATTTGAAGATGAGATGTATAGATAATATAGTATATAGTAATGGTAATTGTAGGTTTGGTAGAAGTCAGTGGTGGAAGAAGTACACAATGTTGATAGTGACAGAGGAAAAGAAATACTCAAGTAAACGTAAAAGTAGCGCATTAAAAATCCACCAAAGTAAAAGGAAACATTAAAAAAGAAGACCGAATACATTTCCTGTTAAGGCATTTTATAAATAAATCTTGTTGGTTGCTTTTCAAACCGATATTTATTTTTTCTCGTAAATTTTAACCGTTTATTTTTTGTTTGTTCAAAGCTCGAAACCTTCCAACTGAATGTCACCGTGAACGTGCTAAAAATGACTGCTCAAAACCAAACAGAGAGTACCTTCGACATTTCAGTCCAGACGCGCGCTTTCAAATGTAGTGAAGTCAAAGTAAAAAGTATCCAATCACGGATACCTGAAAATGCTTTTTGTACTTTGTTACTTTCCACCACTGGTAGTAGTAGTTATTGTACCACAATGACTATAGATACACAAACCATTATTGACTAAGGGACAGTAATTGGTCTAAGAAGGACAGTTATTATATTAAACAGCCAATAGTGAAAGTAGTCGTAAAAGCAAAGGTACTTCACTTACTTTTATCGTGAACTATTTTGCACCATGAATTCTACCACGCAAGTAAAAGTAGCACATTAAAAAATCGACTAAAGTAAAAAGAAACGTTAGTGTTAAAAAAGAAGACGATGCAATGCAATGATGCAATTTTGAGAACTGTTAAAGCGTTTTGATAAATAATTGTGTTGGTATTTGCTTTTCCTGGTTTTATTCTGGTTCAGTTCTACACAAGAACTGAACCAGAATAAAGGGGCTTTCAGTCGTGCACACACATTGCCTATTGTTTTCAGAGCTACAGAAGCTCAGAGTTATCGACGCATCCGTAGGCACTAAAGTTTGCACTGGGGGCGGGAGGTGGGCTGAAAGTTTCCTGTTAAAGCTCGATTTTCTTTTTTTTTTTTTTGAAGGAAGCTGCTTTGAGTGGCGAGGAAGGTGACTTTGAAGAGAGAGAGAGAGGCAGGCGGTTGCGTAACGCACCTCGGCCTGACACGAGCGGCAGATTGGTTTGTGGGCGTCTGCTGAAGCGCGAGTTACATAAGGAAGACAGGAGCAGCACACTGTGTCCAAGAAGCACCGCAATGCCCAATATAACATCCAACAGCACATCTCTGCAGCTATAGGTAAGGGCAAAGTCCAAAATACTGCTGAAGGCATGGTTTAGAGCTGGTTTAGAGCTGGTTTAGAGGTAGATTGAGCTTTATATGTGTAAGGTATAGTCACTTCTGTCATATAAGTCATTAAACATATACAAGAGAATGTGAAATCTGCCATAAAAATGCTAATGAATGAGGTTTAGTTAAGGCAGCATATAAGTTCAGTTCTAACCAGGTCTAAACCAGGTCTGTACCAATTCTTAAGCAGTATTGTGGACTTTGCTCTAGATTTATCTTCGTACGGTAACGGTATAGTTTATGTCTCACTAAATATACGATGTGAACAAGAACTGCACATAAATTAAATTAAATGCAAAAAAAATTAGGTTAAGTTAGAGCAGCATACAACAGCATCTCAGCCACCATAGGCAGGAAGCAAAGTCCACAATCCTGGTTTAGACCTGGGTGAGACCTGGTTTAGACCTGGTTTAGACCTGGGTTAGACCTGGTTTTTACCCGGTTTAGACCTAGTTTTGACCTAGTTTTGACCTGGTTTAGACCTAGTTTTGACCTGGTTTAGACCTAGTTTTGACCTGGTTTAGACCTGGGTGCAGCACATATTTCAGGCTCCGTGCCGACCTCAGTGCCAAATATCCTCCAGACTCTTTATCCCATGTCATGCGATACTGACACAATAAAGCCTACGTGCCTAAACAAATATGGAAAAGTTTACCTCTTTAGCCACAATAGTCCTCAATACTGGTTTAGAACTTTGTAACTCTTATTTTTTCGAATCATTTTGGTGAGGCTCATAGTCACCTCTAAACTATTTTGGAATTAATAAAGCAATTAAAAGCCATCTCTGCACACACGAGGCAAAATGCATGAAGAATAGACTTAATTTACAAAATAGTGATTAAAGCAATCTTAATTTAAGGCTCAGTTTTATGTTGGTTTACTTTTTTATATTGAGATTTTGCACTAAAGTTAAGGCTTTCTTATGCTTATGTGGTATTATCTTGTTTAGATTTGCATAAACGGCTTTTGTTACTGCAGCTAATTTGTTAAGTTTAGGTTTAAATTGCAGTGCAAATTTCAATTAGTGACACTTTAGTCAACCATTTCCTCCTCGATAGGCGCTACTGCAAACCTGGGTGTAGTTGTTTACGCTGTATTAATCCTGGTTTAGCTCGTTTACAGTGGTGCTTTGGCGCAGTCGTGGCTTAGTCCTGGGTTGGTCCTGGCCTAGTTCCACTTCTAGTTTAGACTTGATGGTTTTGGCACAGGTAAGTCACACGTCGGGCCTGTTGGGACCATTTCCCCATTCTTGTTTGTGTGTTCTGATAAGCGTTTGATATACAGTGTACAGACAATGGACTAGAGAATGATCCATTGTACTAATCAAAAATATATGAACGTTTCCTCCTTTTACAGTACATAAGTAACCTCACTAAAACAGTACTACGGACAAACATCTTGGTAATACATGTCTCAAGGGTTTTATCTTACTTTTAAACACAGTTACTTAAATATATATGAAGTGCAGTTGTACACTTCATTACTTGCAGACTACTTGATTATGGGTCAAGCTGTCGAGCTGAAATGAGAGTCATTCAGAAATATTCACAGTGCCCTTGATGTCAGTGTTTTTTTATGTACATTTTAATAATAAAATCATCAATTCTGTAAACTCTTAAGAACATTTTTAGGTATACGTATGCATTGGGTTGTGTATTATATCGTGAGGTACTTGGCAATACCCAGTTAGTTATAGTAATAATAATGTTCTTGAGGTCTTTTTTTTACTGTCACCAAAATTTGACTTTTCATTACTTTTACTGGAACTGAAATGCCCCAGACAAATATGCCACACTGTCATATTTCGAGGTCAAACTGGTTTTAATGCAGATTCAGTCCGGCGTGCATTTATTTGTCGTTTACTCACCGATGTTTTTGATAATGTTGAGACCCACGGTGTTGCTCTCTCCATTGTTCTGCGGCCTGGGAACGACACACAACGAACTCGGTCAGAATTAGACACGTCGCGACACTTTCCGAATACGTAATCGTTTTCCCCCCTGTCACAGTCACAGTTTGGAGTCAGAAGCGACGCCTTCGTGCGACGCAAACTTTTTAGCCTTCTAAATATCACAGACGGCCTTTTTGTTTGTCGATCCAACATGTGCCGTCAATCATTTTAGCGGCGCCTTAAATGGTTTCCCGCACGGTCAAACTGAGGACGCAGGGTTTTTTATAGTTCCTGCTGAGACTGTGGTGGCAAGTGAACGCATTTCTATTTTATACAAATGTTGGATTATAAATGTCACTTATTGCCTCCACACTTTGAAGACTGCTATTCAGTCTTCAAAGAACGGTTTGAAGACTGAATAGCTTTTTGTTTAATGCTTTTTAATATAATACAACAAGCAAAATGTATTGTTTGTCATATCAGTTGATTGTTTAGTTTGTTTTAGACCAAGGGGGTAAAATTAGACTATGGGGGCCCACCATAGTCTCCTTTATTAATGGGAAACACTGGGAGGTACATACTATTTAAAAAAAAAACTCTAAAAAGGTGACATAGTGCAATTTTAAAGCTTGGGTACCGGATGTTCAAAAGGTAAGTACTTTTATGTGCATTGATTTTTTAGAAAAAAGCACAGTTTTGTCAGGTTCAGGTGACTTTATTTATACCCACAGGCAGAATCGGTTTGCAGTGTGGATGCTGACAGCGTGGATCATTCTGATTTTGTCACAAACTTGGGGGAAAAATACAAAATTGACGACTTTACAAGAAGATTTTTTTTTGGGTACCCCTGCTCTAGTCATTTTAATATTCCAAACAATTAGTGACTGTATAGTGACTGTATATAGACACGTGTGAGTCTTCTTTGTGGTTCACAGCTGTAAATATTTTACTGTGAACATGTTATCACTTGGGAACGGTCATTAATTAGTAACTTTAGCATGGGGCGTTTCTAAAATGAACCTGAATGTATTACTCCAGTCGTGATGAGAAGCAGGAGTTGGTTAAAAAGTCATTGGATCTGCCTCAACATGAAAATGACTCTCAAAATAAAGATGGACTTTCTGTGTTGATGCTTATTTATTGTGGTAAATTTTAGCATTGTGCCGTTCGAGCCAGGAAAACAAACAAACAAAAATTTTAAAAAATACATAAAAGAAAGAAAGAATTTCCTCAGGTTGTCAAAAAATATATACGCAAATATTAAACCCAGACTCAAGTATCAATGCTATAAATAACATAAATCAAAATGAATCACATAAAAAAGACACAAATGGACCTTTCCTGAATAGGTTTCATATGGTCTTCATCTAATATAAGAGCTAGCAAGACCACATGGTAATTTTTCTTTTCTTTTCTATATATTCATGTTTTCAGTTCCACATGGTAAATTTAAAGAAAAAATATTCACAATGTAATGGTAGTAAATCTAAATCATTCGTTCCTGATGCCATCGCCTCACTGAACAGTAATCGACGAGCCCAAGCCACATAACTCTTATGTGTTGACCTTTCACCTGCTGGTACAGACAATAGTGTATCTACAGTATCTGTCATTATATTCTCTAAAAATAGTGTTTTTATTGTCATCACGGTGTCGAAATTGGTATTGTGTATTGATGTGTTTTCCTGAACATTTCCGTATTGTAACAACACTATAACAAAGACCGACATTTTGACCTTGATCAACAAGCGCTTCTGCAATAATTGAGCTCCCGAAACACTGGCAGCTCTCACTTCCAAAAGGAGAATGAGCATTCACCCTCATGTGTTTTTGGAGAGTAGGAGGAGGATCCAAAACAACAACAACAAAAGAAGCACGAGCACGCACTATCTGTAAATGTTCTTTCTGTGCTTTTTTCTTTTGTTTGCCATCTTTTTAAAATAACTAGTCAACTGGTCCAATGTTTCACCGTCTGTCAATCGGCTCGTCTTTTATTGACCCATGACACTTTCATAGTTTGATTTTCTAACGCTCCGTTGGTCAAATCAAACATTTTGTAAAGCTTTGGTGTGATTTTGGGCTCTGCAAAAACAAAACATTTGCATCGAGTTTTCCCTTACTCATTTTAGATTTGCATAATTTAGTCATAGGTAAAGCACATTCAACTATTAATGACACTGTCCATTTAGTTCAAAATTAGTCAAAATGTATACGATTAAAAATAAATACAAATATAAATGTATAAATAGATAGGACTAAGAGGAGAAAGAAGAAAATGATACATGTTCCTGATCATTCTCCGAGGATTCATTTGTTATTTTCTTACTAAAGTCGTAGGTTTGCTATAGTTTGTTAGTTTTAGTTTGTTGCTATGAATAAGTAAACATCTCCTAAAGTCTCCCATAGCAAAATAAGGTTAATATTTGGTAAGTCTTTGCTTGTACTGACCTGTTGTTGTTGTTGTAGCTGCCCTTCATGCCGCCCTGGACGTACTGGATGGGACTGATCGGGTTCTGGGGGGCGGTCGGGGTGTTGCCGGGGACCTCGAGGCTGGTTCTGTTGTGAGGGCGATAGACGATGGTGGTGTGTTGATCGGAGCTCTGCCGCTGCTCTTTGCTGCCCACTCTCTGTCCGCTGTCGCCAGGCAACGGAGGCAGCTGCATGCTGACAACGCGGAGGAAAATATACTTGAGAATCACAGGCAGCAGTGAACAGAGCAAATCAAGACTCAAATTAGGAAGTAAATGTGGTATGTGTGTGTGTCATTGTGAGACTGTAGGGTTTAATATCAGGGGAACGATAAGGCAATAGTCAAATACAAACATAGATAAGGCTCTAAACTAAATAAATCAGGGTCAAACAAGGACAACCAAAATTCATAAAATCTTAAACGGGCTGCACACATTTTTTTCATGTAATAAGTAGATAGATATATTGTAAAAGTGGCTATTTATTGATTTAACAAGCACTTCTTGTTTGAGGTGGGCCTATTGTACATGGGGGTAATCAGAGCATTCCGCGGAAACCTACAGAAAGGCCCACAACCGCATGGGAATCAAACCCAGGATCTTTTGGCGGTGAGGCGAGAGAGCTAACCACTGTGCCATCGCTTCTTTAGGGTCAGAATCAGATTGCTCTGCGCTGTCTGCATCCGGTTATGGCGTTTAAATATCCGAGAAGCAGGAAGTGCACTGTCTATGAAAGTAGTGTAAAGCGCTTTTAAACTAATCGCAGAGAATAATTGTGATGCTTGGACTGCATTAAGTGAGCAAAACATTTAAATACATCTTGAATTGAAATGGTTTTAGAATAGGATATTTAACAGCAATGGCAATAGTGGGACTAACTGTTAACAGAGATTAATAATAGGAATTATTTAAGTATATTTGTTGATCTACAAAAAGCGTCTGATGTTTTAATCATTCAATTCAATCGTTATGAAATTTCCCCATTTGTGGACAATAAAGGATTATCTTATCTTATCTTAAGATTGCTCAATAAAATGTACAAATATGGAGTTTGAGGCGCAGCTCACAAATGGATTAGGAGTTATTAAAAAACAGAAAGCAATATGTACGGATAAATGACACAGAATCAGAGATATGATATGATATGAAATGGGGTGTGCCTCAAGTCTCAATTCTTGGGCCATAAATTATTTTGTAAATGTATCAGATGATGGGAAAATTATATTTGCTGATGATACAACATTATTTTAATGCTGGAAAAAAGAGGTTGCAAAAATTGTAAATGAGCTCAAAAAAGTTGTGAGCTCAGCAAACAGTGATTTGAGTTTAAATGGATTACTTCTGCACATTAATAAAACAAATGTTATTTTGCTCAATGACAACAACAAATATATATATATAAATATATATATATATACAAATATATATATATATACATATATATATATATATATATATATACACACAAATATATATATATATATATATACACACAAATATATATATATATATATATATATACACACAAATATATATATATATACACACAAATATATATATATATATATATATATATATATATATATATATATATATATATATACAAATATATATATATAAATATATATATAAATATATATATAAATATATATATATATATATATATATATATATATATATATATATATATATATATATATATATATATATAAATAAATTGGAAATTGATGAAGAAATTCAAAGAGTAAAAGAAACAACATTTCTGGGAGTCATAATAGATCTCGCATAAATTGAACAAAAGAAAAAATAAGCTATTGCAATGTGCAATGTTGCATGAAGTACAGTTTTCACTAAATAATACAGCATTATTAAAGTTATACAATTCAATAATTGTTCCATATTTACTATTTATATTAAAAAAAGAACAAGTCACTATAATCTAAAAGGAACAGACATTTTGTGATGAAGTGAATTTATGGAGTGATCTTGACAAATAAAAAAATCAAGAACAATAACTGCATTTAAGAAAGACATGAAACATTATCATAATAAGTAAGTATGGAAAATAAAATGAGGTTGTTGAAAGGACCGGAGATCTGTTTGCAGTGTAATTTTGAATGTAATTTCATAGCAAATATTTGTTGTAATGTGTTTTAAATATCAGCATCAAGTACAAATTGAAAAGGGGCAGATATCATAAGATTGTTCTTCTTTCTGCTCCTTTTCATTCATTCTTTGTGTAACTGTCGATAATGTATGTTGTATATATGTTATGAATTAAATAAATAAATCAAAAAACAAATAAATAATATTAAACAAGTCTGCTTTTCATGTTTATAAGACGGTAAAAGAGAAGATACATGGATGAATATTAAGTTGGGCTCCACATGTCACAAAAGTATTTTATTGGCTGAAGCAATATCACAACCAACTAAATATATCGCTACTATAACACCGAGGTCCTTCATCTGACAGAATCTTTTTGAATGAAAACATTGAAAAGGGCTCATTTTATTCATAATTTGCCTCTACATTATCCTTGAAGTTTTTGTTTTGACAGACTTTGACTAATGCGTTAATGATATATTTAACTTAACTGAAATCAATGTGTCAAAAAGTAGATTAAAATATTTCAATAATTCTATTGAAATAATTTATATTGCTGTACTTAACAGCTGTTTTGCGTATCGCTATACTTTCCAATATTCCAGTATTGTTGTGCATGAAATGTTTACCCCAAAATAAAGATATAACATTTTCCCATTAATGTATTTCATGTTAATCAAAAACAAATGATCTATGAATTTGAATATGCTTTACTTTAAAAGTCTTTTGTCATATAGCTATTTTTAAATCCATCATTTGTGAATCTGCAGGATAAAACTTAAACGCTTAATGTTAAATAAACTTCAGAAAGATCTGAAATAAAATGGGGGAAACATCAAATATATATATATATATATATACACATACATACATACATACATACATACATACACACACTATAGATTATTTAATGTTTCCCCCATTTTATTTCATGACCAGTTTATAGAAAACGTTGATGGGACTAAAACATGCAGTTCAAACAACCATTATTTAAAACAGAAGAAGAAAAAAACATTTAGATCATTAAATACACTGGAGACAGAAGCCAAACTGAGAGTGTAAAAGAAATGTAGAAGAATCAATGTAGAATCTATATGTACAAACCCATAGTAAACAAGCTAAGATTAAAAAAAAAAAAAAAAAAGACATAAAAGACAGAATAACCTTGCAGATAAGTGTTCAGTTTAACATATTTCTTTGGACATTACATTATTGAACTGTCCAATAGGAGTCTTAATTATTTAAATCAAGTTGCACGCTTTCCGGCTACTATCCACTAGCACTAGATCAATACTTCTCACGATCCTCTCGCTCCGGAACTGATGACACTCGATTGTTGTCCGTTTAGCTCATTTCCTGAAAACCGAAAACGCACACACTACCTTTTCTGTTGGTTTGGGCCGTGTGAAGACTTAAAACGGCAGCGGAGAGAGAACCCACACTGGAGCTTTACCTCAGCGCCTCAACCTTCCAGGAACAACCCCTTATCACATGAACGATAAGACATATAAAAGTACAGATCAAGGACCAAACAGAAGATCCTCACGCACAACTCAACTGCAACTAAACTAAAGTAAAAAAAAGAACATTGTATCAAAGCGATAAAAAGCTAATAAAAAAAAAAAGACTAAATCCGTTGCCACCAGTAACAACTGCGCAATTACATAACACAGTACAAAGTGGCAAACAGTAAACGCAGTGAGGCCATGTTGTTCCACGGATCATTTTTTATCTATATGATTGAATCGACCGTAAGAATAAATCGCAATTGAATCAAAATGGCCGCTTGAACAGTCACAATGATCAAATCACAAAGGCTGCAATTACACTATTTACATAATGTCCTCCATAGAGAACATTGTGAATATGAAAATAAAACCTGCCACTCCTGAAGGTTAGATATCTATGTTCTCAAAGCCTTTTGTCCGTTTATTAGTTTTGCAGTTCATATTTCTCTCAAATGCTAACGCTCCTACATATAGATTTTCTTTTGTTTCATTTCCTTTTCAGTTCTTGTAGTTCTTGTTCTTGCCAATGACCATTTTTTCCACCAGCTATGGTAAGGCACAAGAATATAAAAGTTAAAATTGAATTCATCTGGTAGAAAATGCTATTTGTTGTACCACAATACGGATCTATTAATTAAGATATAGAAAATAGCTAGTAATAGTCATGATCTTAGCAATTGAAACGGGTCCATTGACTTGAAAACTGTTATTTTCTGAGTACTCGAGCCTCAGATGCAGGACAATACAAGATTACTCACATAAGGATCTACTGTATTACTCGAAATACAACTCTGAGAAACTCATAACAAAGCTGTACAAGATTGATTGATTGATCCATTTGAACTTAAAAAAAAAGAAAAAGACGCATCTGATGCCAACAAACTGGGAATGACTCACAGAGACTGATTGTCTAATTGTCCATTCCCATTCAGAACTGTAAAATCTATCTTGATTTAAGAAAGACTAATCCCATGAACTTGAAGTGCAATATACAGTATAGCTGGAAAATATCATGATTAATGATAATAATGAAAGGAAAATCCCAGTAGAGCCTTTTCTAAAATGTATACTTTTTTTTTTTTTTTTAATAATTCAAACAAAAAACAACAACAACATGAGCTGCAACAAATAACTGGCATAACGAAACACTTTTAATACTTATTTAGTATCTATAATTACACAGACGTTTCCTATTTGACCCTCTACAGCTAAAATCTTGCCTTATAACAAAAATAAAAACATGTACACGGTAAATAAAAAGTAAATAGCCCCAAAAAAATATAGTTCCACCTTTTATGTATTGACTGATAAGTTGATAAAAGTAAATATCGTGACAGGCCTGAGCAACACTTATCGGGGGAAATTTGACAATTTGACATTTCTCCCTTCGCTCGTCTCGATCGCAGTGCAAAGCGCACATTGGCGACAGTGATCTGACTTTCACTTGGCCTCGGGCACTCGAGTCTGAAGTGTTTGTGCAGCAGGGCGTGCCACAGGCTGAGGGCAGAAAGGCGGCGGCCGCGGGCACTCCTACTTCACACAAAGACGCGTTCCTCCTCCGCGGCGTTCACACGTGCACTTTGGACAGGCTCGGCAACGTTTCCAATGCGTCGATCGACCGCAATCGTGTCACGTACGATCGCTTTAAACGTACAGAACATGTCACGGACGAGGCTGAACTGAACCCAAATCGACAGACTTTCATTTGGACGATTTCACTAGCCTCTACCGCACAATAAATTTAAAAAAAAGCGTATAGAATTCAAATAACTAGCTTTGAGTTTCAGATCACGCCGCCTGACAATTAAACAGAAGTACGTGGCTTGTAAAATGTCTGGCGAATGGGTTGCCAATATTATCAGACAGTTCCCACAAAGAATATGCTGTCACTGCAGTCACTGGATGATCTTTTTAAATGAGAGAAATCGTAAAAGAAAACATGGTCCGTGTTTAATAATTAACCCAAAAATAGACTGTCACAACTTATGAGAAACATCAGAAGATACAGGGCCCGAAGCACAAAAGTAACAGTACTGTAAGTGCATAACGTTTTTAGGTATCTGTAAGTCATTTAGAGTGGATGCTTTTTTTCTTTTACTTCGCCACGTCCGAGAGCAGGAATCTGTGTTTTCTAATGCACTGCACTGAGTATTAAGTACTTTCATGTGATTTAAGGATTTATTTTGAGCATTTTTGTGGCGACATCCTGTGTAAAGCTCTGATACAGCAAAAACACGTTCATAAAAGTCACTAGAAAACATTGATTGACATTGCTGCTGACCAAAAATCACATTTAACGCTTTAACCGTTCTCAAAATCTGTGTAGAATATTTTTACTTTTTACTCTTAAAGTACTTTTCAAACAGGTACTTCAATACATTTACTAAAAGGGCGTATGACAGGTTTTTATGATTTTCCAATGTTGACTTTATTTGGTGTATTTATTCCTGTTGTGCATATAAATGATAGTTTTACACCAATCGAGTGAGTAATTGTGGAGAAAACATTGAAAAATATGTAGAAAATGTCAAACTTTATGCATAAATTACACAAAAGAAAATACTTTTTGGACTCTCTAACCATGAATTCAACTAAATAAAGTCACTCTCATACATTTTGTCAAATAAAAAAATCTGTGACATTAAATTAGTTTTTTTTTCAGTGTTTGCTGGGTAATTCCCTAGTGTGATGTCATCAATTACAAACAGGAAGATAAATTATAAACGTAAAAAAAAGTGCTATTCTGGAATGATATTTTAATAATTGTTTAGCAAAATTCAAACTATATTTATCTTAACTGCATTTTAGTTCAATGAGTCGTCCGACCTGTAGAGGGCAGTTTAAGTACAGTGAGTTTGACAATAAATTTATCTATTTGTTTTATATGCTGATTATTTTTCCCCCTTTATCTGTACTTTTACTCAAAACGCAGTACTTCCACCACTGCATATAACTGCAATGGAAATGAATGAAAAGGAACTCCTGTACATGAACGATGAAGCAGATTAAATAAATAAAGTCTTGCTTATAATACAGATTCTACAGAGTCCTCGCAGACTTCTCTTACTCACCGTTGCGTCCTCAGAGGGGATTTCGAGGGCAAACCGTTGTTCGTGGAGGAGCCCGGTCTGGACGGGCTGTGGTCCAGACGCTGAACTGCAGGACACAAAAACAACACGGAACAAATCAGTACGTATCAGCACCAGGTCTAAAGACGCACAAGTACACACAGAAGGAGACGCGCTTTAACTCACACGGGACGACGAGGATTTGAAGTTATTCTTCTAAATCAGATGTTTAAAGTGCTGACTCATTTTACACAAACTGATCAACAGTTTCCCTTTTTTTCTCCTGACCCGCTTCATCCATTGATACAATCTAATTCAGACCTGGGCATTTGTGGCCCCAGGGGCAAGATTTGGCCCTCGGCATGATTTAATCTGGCCCCTAGAAAGATTTTTGTTTCTATTTTTGAACTGTCTGTAACATCTGTCTGCACTTGTATCCTTAAAAAAGATGAAATGAATTAATTAAATAGATTCAATAGCCTATATTTGACAGAAAAGTGATATTTTATTTGATTTATATATATTTTTTTCACACCAATGATTGCGGGCCGGCCCTCCGCTACTTGCCTGGATTTAAATATGGCACTCGGAGGAAAATAATTGGCCACCTCTGATCTAATTAAAAGCTTAATTAGTATTGTATTTTCTGGACTATAAGTTGCAACTTTTTTCATAGTTTTGGCTGCGGTGCGACTTATGTGATATTATTAGTTATTTTCACACTGGCAACCGCATTTCACATGTTGATAATTTTCACACTGACAACCACAAGAGGGCGCTCTAGGCTCTAAGCGACGCAGAAGAAGAATCTGCACTTCCTCTTCCTCTGGAGTTTGTGGAGTTGTTTAGAAGTGACACAAAGGAAGAATAATTCAATGGATTTAGTGATTTGGGGTAAAACTGATGCTTTGGTAAACTTGTTAGCATGTTCTTTATGCTATAGTTATCTGAATAACTGTTCATATGTTACGTTAACATACCAGACACTTAGCACAGTTCTGTCTGTGCCTCATGTAGCTGAAGGTGTTAGCGTTAGCATACTACACCTATTCACCATGTTCTCTAATCTGTTATTATTTAAATTGCATTTCCAGATGAGATGTTTGTTCGTGGTCTTGGATTTTATCAAATAAAATGACGTACTGTGATGTCCTCTACAGAGATAATATGGCCTGATTGTGTATAAAACCTGTAAATGTTTGGAAGTTTAGACCTCTACAAACATGTTCTGAAGCGCATGTGGGTCTTATTATATTAGTCAAGTTAAAATGTTGACTTTGTTTACTTCCTTTTTGAAGACAGCATATTATGGATAGCTATAAACTGGTATAATCATGTTAAATAAATTAAACGTTTCAAATTTGCTCGATCGCAATCCAATGACATTGCAAGTTGACACGGAGCAGTGCAATTAATTGAATTCTAAACAAGATCGAGATGGGCTTTTCCAATCGTCAGTGTTTATCAGTTTGCGTCTTTTAAAATCCACATCAATCATTTGTCATGTGTTTTTTTTTTTTGTGAAATCTGATCTGGTGAATCAGCCATGGGCATAAACACCGTTACCTGCATTGGATTATTGTTAATCTGTGTCGAAATATGTCCCTGATAAATAAAATAAAATAAAAATAAGCTCTATACAAGACTGATGCATTGTTATTACTTTGTGTGTGAAATGGCAAAGATTAAAAGTCTGTATTGTTCATGTGCAGGCAAATAAAAGTGAATTGTAAACATTTTTTGAATTGTAAATCAAGATCGATCAATGTGATGACAGGAAAAAAGAATTTTGCGCTGTTGTTGTTTTGTAATATCATGTCACCCACACCCAGAAATGTAATTAGACATTTTCACAATTGCTTGGCTCAAACATAAAGTATATTATAAGGATTGTAGTGAGTTACAGCCCTTAACACACTGCCTTGCCTTTGTCACTGTCGTGTTCCGGTGAATTTTATGGTTTTATTCATGAATCCTGCCTTGTGCAAATGAAACTTGCTGTGCCCAGACACAGCTGCAGCCTGGACTTTCACATTGTTATTGCTATTTTATGACTGACATAAAAAGATTACAGATCTATAGGAGACTGATCGATTGAAATTCCTTCCGCCTTTGTTTAACTTATGCAAACTAAACTATCCATCCATCCATCCATTTTCTACCGCTTGTTCCCTTTCGGGGTCGCGGGTGACTGGAGCCTATCCCAGTGACTTCGGGCCTTAGGCGGGGTACACCCTGGACAGTGGCCAACTTGTCGCAGGGCCAACACAGAGACACAGACATTACAGACAGTTCACGCTCACATTCATTCACTAGGGCCAATTTTAGAGTCACCAATTTTTACCTAACACATGCATGTCTTTGGACGGTGGAAGGAGCCGGAGAACCCGGAGAGAACCCACGGTAACAAGGGGAGAACATGCAGACTCCACCCAGAGAGATCATGTGATGTTGGTCTGGTCCGACCCCACGATCTCCTTCTTGGGAGGCAAGAGCGCTAACCGCCTTTGCCACCGTGCACCCCCAAACTAAACTATTAAATGTGCAAAATGGTTTTCTGTGCATTTCAAGAACAGTTCATGTCTAGAATGTTTAGGATGCTGCTCGTTGTTTTTGAAAGAAGAATTGTGTTAAAAACAATAGATAAGAGTTAAGACAAGGTGCTGAAACTGAAAAAAGATTATGTCTTAAATAAGTGAAGCATTTATAAACAGTATCATGGCTGTTCTGATGTGTGATTAGATACAGTCTAAATCTGCAGCTTCTCTTTTGAACTCAAGCATCTCATTCAAGAAGTTACTGCACTTGAACGATTCACAGAGAAATAAAAGCTTTTACGACACTGACAATGTTGTCTTCTATTACGATGTCCACTTTGTTATACAGCATGCCATTTTATTTATTCACAAACAGTGCACAACTATAATTATATCCATAGCACCATGACAACAAAACATTCATAATGATAATTCAAGCTGCTCTTTGAGAAGAAGTTTCTCACAGTAGTCCACAGTCCCATTGGCAGCTCACACAGCTACAGCTGCCCTGGGGCAGACTGATGTAACAGCTGATGTTCAGACTGACTCACTGACACAATAACGTGCAGATCAGAGGCAGAATCTACTGACGGAGCTACTGCTTCTTAATGTGTTTACATTTACTATTATATTCAAGAGCAGGTTAATGCATCTTTAAAACATTTAATGTACAAACAACTCAAAGTCCTTCACAAAGATACTTCACTGCAACGTACAATACGCCAACTACACAACTACATTATGTAAATGTTACGTTGCTTTCGCCGGACCAAAGGCCACAAAGAGCTGGACCTTAGACCGGGTTTGGCCTCGGCAGCTGTAAAATACAACTGCCATAAATGATGAGGCGACTGATAAGACCAGACCAGGACTCGGTCATGAAGCAACTGCAGGACACACAGACTAGTGGAGAAAATCACTGCAGTGGTTTTGGTCATCTGAGGCCAGCATGAGCTCATGCGGTTTGTGCGTTTGTAAAAGTTACTGAAAAAGAAATGACAAGTGCTCGCTTGTGTTTACTGTTGGGAGGGACAGATTGTAGAGTCAGTGAGAGAAAGGCTCACTCTGGAACCAAGATTTGAAAATATCAGCCATGTTTGATATCAATTGCTCTTTAACATTTATATAGAATTGCCTTTGAAATTAATACCCGATTCTATCTGTCGGTCTGTTTGATACGACTGGTGTCATTTTAAATCCAGGTCTCAGCCAATCCTCTGCCAGTGAAAGGATGTGGTTTGGAGTTCTGACTTTAGAGCAACAAATCTGACTTTTTTGTGTCTTATTGTCAATTATTAAAAGTCTATATTGTTTATGTTCAGGGAATTAATATTGAAGGAAACATTGTCATCGTTAAATAGTAATAATTCTACAATTCAATGAGATTTAGACGGAAGTAAACTCCAGTCCAAACGACAACAAAACCAGGAATAATACATCTACAAAAACCCTATGGTGACTATTGAGGTGTAACACTTCCTTCCCTTTGTCGAGCCTTGATCAAATCTAGCACTAAACCAGATGGTGGAGAGTTCATTTCCCAGCTCTCCCCTCTGTGTGTGGGACGACGCTGATGGACTGACGTCGAGTGATTCAGTCAGACACTCGTAATGACGTAGAGCTTTTTACCCCCAAACCGAACTGGTCCATCAGGTTTACATCTGCTCAAAGCTCCACGCCTTTGTCCTGTGTTCAGTGGAACAATAATACACGCTGCGTCCGCTTTTGACATTCGACACAGAGCCATTCATTAGGAATTGCTTTGAAAACTGGTCCGGAGACTGTGGCGGAAATGTCAAAAAGAATCACTGCACGCTTCATAACAATCGCTCTAGACGCCGCAAATATGTGAATATAAGTACAAAATAAATAGGTACTTTGGTATGTTCTATCCAAATGTGTGGGGTTGGATAAGATAACCTTTATAAAGTCCAACAATTCTAGTGTTGCAACATAGAGTAGGTACAGAAGTATAATAATTAAAAACAGGTAACTTATAATCTATTCCACTTGTAATTTCACTTAAATTCCCTTTTCTTTTCATTCTTCTTTTTTAATGTGGAATTTATCAGTGTCAAAATAAGTTTCTTAACTTTCAAACAAGACTATGACTCACTACAAAACTGAGTGTTATCGCTTTTACACAAACAAGATAAATACCGTATTTTCCGGACTATAAGTCATAGTTTTTGCCGAAGTGCGACTTATACTCGACTTATATGTGATATTATTTGTTATTTTCACAAGTTGATTATTTTCACAGTGACAATCATAAGAGGGCGCTCTAGGCTCTAAGAGACGCAGAAGAAGAATCTGCACTTCCTCTTCCTCTGGAGTTTGTAGAGTTATTTAGAAGTGACACAGAGGAAGAAGAATTCAATGGATTTAGTGATTTGGGGTAAAACTGATGCTTTGCTAAACTTGTTAGCATGTTCTTTATGCTATAGTTATCTGAATAACTGTTAATATGTTACGTTAACATACCAGACACTTACCACAGTTTGTCGTCTATGTGTCATGTAGCTGAAGGTGTTACGTTAGCATACGTACACCTATAAATTTCGCCAAAAAATGCAACTTATACTCCAGTGCGACTTATATATGTTTTTATCTTCTCTAATGTGCATTTTTTTGGCTGGTGCGACTTAAACTTTGGAGTGACTTGTAGTCTGGAAAATACGGTACTTCATTAGAGGCCAACTTGTTCAATATTATGAAGCAATCAGGCAAGACAAAACTACACGAGTTGCAGATAACTGTGACTTATGACCAATATTTATCAAGAATTAATCTCGCCTATAAAACATTCAATAAGACCAACTTCCCACAGCGTCTCTCTCGTATTTGTCTTCACGTCTGGATGTTCTGTCGTACTTACGGTCTGTGGGCTGCTGGGGCTCGGGCAGCGGTTGCTTCTTCTTCCTTATGACGGACTTGCGTAACACGGACTTGCGGGGGTTGGCGTCCCGGGTGAACTCGTGGCGGGACTCGTTGTCGTCCTCGTCGTAGTCGTGCACCGGGGGCACGGCGGGCGGGTGCTTGTCCGGGTGGCGGTCCGGGCCCTGCCGCCGGCGGAAGAACAGCGTGATCACGGACATCCTCCTCCGAAAACGGGCCGGTCGGAGGGGAACGAAAACAGACAAAAAAGCTGTGGAGAGAAAGCAACAGAAAGATAAATACATTATAAATAACAAAAAGACAAAATTCTTCATTCTTGGCACGGATGAGGTATGATCAGGCCATGATTGGACTTGCAGAAAGTGAAACATCTACTTTGGTTTGATTGGGGGAAACCCTGGATTTAGTTCATCATGATAATACACCACATATTATACCTGCACTTAAAAAAAATAGATACAATGTCATGTGATTATTTATCTTATTTTAATGTTTTTTATGCACTTACGTTGCAATTTTATATTATATGTCCAAATGCCTGTAAAACATTTTGTAAGAATTGTGCTCTACAAATAACAGTTGACTGAATTATATACCATTTTGATGGAATTACATAATTATACATTTTTCCTATGTCCTCTGCAAGGTTCTGTAAGTTTAGTTTAGTTTTAGTTTAAACTCATGTCAGTATTACGTGGTCCTGCTAACCAATCTGTCAATTTCACGCCAACGTTTGAAGTGTAAATGTGGGTAATAACTTCAGTTCAGGCCTGTGTTTGAAGGCCGAGATCAAAGCCAGAGCATAATCTCCACAGGGACAGTTATCTCCGTGAGCTGATAAAGTTTAAACATTCAACACTTGCTATTTTAAGTCACGTACGTCGTAAGATTGTCTAAAGTCCAATATCGACTTTTCAACCGCTCTGTTTACGCCAATATTTGTTATATTGTGGAATTGTGAACATGATTTTAGATTTGTCTTCTTAAAAACAAATACAATAAAAAGGCTTTAATATGAATTTACTGAACATCAGACTTATAATCAAACCGTCCAAGTTCTTTCACCAAAGTCTGAACTCTAAAATGTTAAATCTAATGACACACTGTTGTAAATTCCCCTCAGGCACACATAAATCAGACTTATGCTCATCACACAGCGGTTTTATCCATTTTTTTGTAATATTGTGTGGCTAATTCCTGCGTGTCCGTGTCCCCCGCAGTCGCAGGCTCGATCCGTGCGTGGCACCAAACACAAAAGCAGTTCAAAAGGACGATCTGTGGACACTCTGTCAAGGCAAAGCAAACAGACACCGCACACCACAACGGAGCCGCACAATAAGAGTTGTCAAGGCCTTTGTACGTTAAAATAAGACATTAAAGTGCTTCAAAGCTGCATCATAACTGTGTAAAATCGGTTTTCTTGTGTATCGTATTTTGTAACCTGCGTAACCGCTGCCTCTTGACCAGATCATGGTCGAAAATGAGAATTAGTTTTCAATCCTAGATAAATAAAGATAAAGGTTGAATTTAAAACAAAATAGTAGTCCTGACTCAACAATATCAGAAAAGCTCAATATCTGGACTTATTTGGCAACGTAAACGGACTAAATTAAACCATCCAGAGAGTTCAGACAAGGCACTACTCAAGTTACTAACCCTTTGTACCTTGTATGTATCATGTAGAACTGCCAATGCCGAAATGGGATTCTTGTATTAATTTATCAGTTCAGTCGCCTATCAAATGTTAACGCTCGTTTAAAATGTCAAATCGCAATTGCAATATTTGAAAAAAAAAAACATTGCACTTGGATATTTTGCAGTAATCATTCAGGCCTACTTTGCTCGTGAATAAACTTACCAGGGAGTTATGTGAAACAAATCTTACAAAACAAATGTAGCTTGTGTATTTGACAAGCTCCGTGTTTTGCGAGGACGCCTTTTGATTAGCTTTATATCCATGTGAAATGCTGAATATAGGGAAAAGCCTTAGTCATTAGTCATTACTCGAGAGGTTGACTCATTTATTCACAATTCAATTTCCAGTGAATTTTAATAAACATTCTTTTTACACTTACTGCATTTTGCTTTAAACAATTAGTGTTACGATAACAGTTTTTGTATATGGAAAAGATGCATATATTTAAAGACAAATCATGTATTTAAATAATATGTTTGCCTTGAATTTGGTTTAGCGCTTTAATCCACGTTTCAAGTTTAGGTTTTAGCACATGGATTATTCCTAAGTGTCATTATTTCATCTTAAACAAATCTTTCAATTAAATTTTCAGTTTATTCTCGTAACGCCCTTGGGATTATTCCTAAGTGTCATTATTTCATCTTAAACAAATCTTTCAATTCAATTTTCAGTTTATTCTCGTAACGCCCTTGGATCGGACTGTATTTACACTTCATATTTAACTCAATTTAAGTTTCATTTTGAGTTTAGAGTCCAAAATTGTAGATACAATTCCTTTTTGCTTTGTAAATCTATCGACCTCATTATCAGTTACTTGCCTTCTCTTGTTTTAGTGATAGTTTAGATACTGACAATGCATTTGGTTGCGTCTAGTGTTATTCTATTTCCTATTTTTAATTAATTTTGCATACTCATTTTAATACACTGTACCAATAATAACAACTGCAACAATAAATAATAATAAAGAAAATTATGATATATACTATAATACACAATAATACGTAATAATTTTCCATTTCTTCAATCTATTTTTAATCCAAAATAAAGTCGTATAAGTTAAGTAAGTTCACGTCCCCACTCACCTTATATGTATTACTGTAAAATATAATCCACTTTAGCCAGAGTCCAGCAGCCAATCCATTCTTAGAAACGATCCACTAAATCCAAAATGAAAACTGAGAATATCACACACAAATATCAATAAAAGAGTTGTGTAGTTGTGGTCAGAGGCGTTATCCTTCTGTTGTTAGGGCCCAGATATGGTTTTGAAATGGCAGTGTAACAGCAGCGCGAGCAGGAGCGCCTTGTGACTGCCTAAGCCGTAATTATGTTCTGTTTATGACTCTCCCTCTCAGAGCTCAGTGCACTTTGGCCCTACCTCCTCGGCACATACCTCAATGGAGCTAGACTTACCAGAACAAAAAAAAACAAAAAAAGAAAAGAAAAACTCACCCAGGGCAACCGGAAAGTTCACTTCATCAGCGGATCAATCTGTGCAGCTATTAGCCCAAGACAAGAAGGAACTCTGTGAGCAAAAGTGGATTTCAGATGAGCGAGATATGACATGGATTTGAGTGGGTCTCAGAGTAATAAAGCAGGTGCACGGCTTTGCATTTGAGCCGCTTGTTCTGCTTTTTATACCAGATTAAATTCAGACTTTAGATGGTTTTGGATCTGGTTTGTTCATAGTTCACATTTTGACCTGATTTGTAATGCATTTCCTTGATGCTGACAATGCTCTACACTCAAAGCAGCTCTGTTTCTGCACTCTTCTCTTTTAATGTAAATTTCATAATGATTTATTTGCTTGTATTGTGATGTGATATTCATCATCTTTTACTGTTCTATAAAAACACTCTGTAGTACCGGTACATGGTATTTTTTTCCTTCTCTAAATCGTGACAAAGGTTTTCTTAATTAATAAACAAAAGCATAAAAACCTGTGAAACAACAACAAAAATCAGTTTAAATCCTATGTTGTGTCTTCACATTATAATACAATGCAACTCAATATGAAAGTCTTCTAAGTATTCAGAGGTATACAGTCCTCTGATTGGACCATTTAACAGAATACATGTCAAAATACATTTTAATGTAGGGATTCAGTATTAATTCAGTAACTAAATATATTTTCACAGTATTCTTCCCATCACTGTTTAAGTGCAAATTCATTCTCATCTTATGTGACATGGTCTAGGGTTGGTTTAGTCTCAGTTTTAGTCTAAAGGGAAGACCCACAAATACAAAAAGCCTCAACAATCGTGCAGGACAAATGAAGAACTGCAGCTCTACATGGATCTACCTTTGTGTTTCAGATGATGCACCTGCTGTAGCTTTAACTTGTCCTGACTCGTTTTATCCTTATATTACTCTTGATGCACAACATCTTAAATTATAATATTACCAGTTCATTAATCCTCATACCATAGCTTAGTTCGTGGCTTAGAGGTTGCACTTAAGCCCCACATGTTGGTTCCTGTCAGCTGATTTAGGTAAACGTTCACTTTCACTGTCCAAGTCCATCGTAAAACATACAGTGTGTGGTGCCAAACTCAACTACTACCTTCTTTTACGGCCTCTCATACTCTAGTCCTTCAACAAAGGCAAGAAAAGAATAATCAATTCAATGATGGCCTAAATGGATTCCAAACGGGCTAAAAATGCTTAAAGTTCATTTTTTAACTTTTGAATGCAGAAAATTTGAGAAAATTTTGATTGGAGGAGACTGGGGTAAGTATAGGCACTGGGTAACTGGAGGCTCCCTTTAAATTCTATTAAAATGTGACATTTTAGTGCTTGCTGGTGGTGCAGTTGGATAAGGCATTGCACACGTGTAGTTTCTACATCCTTTAATCTGGGCAGAGCAATTAATTACGTTTTAACAGGGATCGAGAGTTCAGACTTTTGAGTAAGAAAATCTAGTTGTTTGTTTTAAAAGGCAAGTATTTACATGTAAATGATTAAAGAAAAATTTAATTGGTATTCGTTGGTACGTTATTTTGCAATTTTGCAATTTGTGATTATACACATCTTATAGGTTTAGGTAAATGTAAAAACGATTATCACTCAATGTATCGAGTCCCTGTGGGTTTGGTTGATGCACCTGATTGCCCTGCTCTCTTAAAAAAAATAAAGTCTCCTTTAGAATGTATTTTGCGGAACTGAATTTGCAAGGGAATAAAGGAGAATTGAAATTATAGAATTGTTCTAAAATTTTTGTTACTCTGAGGGTAATTTCTTATGCAAAAGTTTTATTAATAGAAGTCAAAATACCTCGCACCTGGGATAAGTTGAGCCAATTTCTCTCAAACCAATGTGTCACAGAACACTTCATTCAAACAGTTGGGAAACGTCCTAAAATGTATTTAGAGCGTTTGATTTTATTCAGATTGCCATTGTTCAGTCTTAAAATCCCACCAATGCAACTTACCCCAGATCTTTACTTTCATAGTTACTTACCTTTATCTAATCATTTTCTTTAAGATACATCCGCAATAATTTGACTGCAGCCTTCAGCAAATACTGATTTACTGCTTGTCAATTAACACCTGTTGTTCCTCCACGTCAGGGAGTAACTGCGGGAGAAACGCCACAACTAAACATAACAAAACACGAAACAGAACAACAGAATATTGAATTAGGCAAGTCAACCTCACAGCTTAACCTTTCTCACCTTCAAATAGTCAAAAATATTGCACGTGTTTTTCCCCAAAGCGCCATTTTTGGGGATTTTGATCTCATAATTGTGATTAGACGTGACTTGGGTGCAACAGCAGGGGGCGCTCGACTTTTCATGACAAGCCGGAAGTAGAAGCGGTTTCCTTTACATGAGAAAAACATGGCGGGCAGCAGGTTAGAGAAAATCGGGACTGTTTTTACCCGGTAAGATTGTACTTTTATAACAATCTGATGAGTATTTTACTGCTTTGATCAATTCAAATAAACTACATATATTCGTAGTCTCCTGTCAGTGTTGAGAGCGTTGTTGACATTATCTGTAGAAGAGTACTATGGTTCAAAACAGCTAAACATGAGAGTGTTAGCGGTGTATTTTTGATTCAAACTTCAAACGTCCCCTTGATATGCGTAAGTGCAAGTGAAATATTCAAAGTATGAATTATAGAATAAAACTTTGGTCGCATCCGGGCTTATTTTTAAACGTTTTTTCGGACTAATGCAAGTTATGTTGACATGAAGGTCAGCAACACATCAATGACCCCTGCTGAGTCTTAATTGTTTTTTTAAATTCCAATTCCTGATACTTTTCTTTAACCAAACAATCAATCAATCAATGGTTGGCTGTATTATTTGTCCTGATTGATTGGTGTTTATTTGAAAATAAAGCTCCAATCATCTCAGTAAGAAACGACAACATACAAAGATGGCAGAAACATGTATCAGGTATTGTTTATCCCTCAATCATCCAACATATTATGTTTTTTAATTTGCCTTATGCCCTTTGTTGTTTCAGAGTCCGAGACCTGATGCGGTCTGGGGTAATGAAGCCCCACGAGAAGCCTGTTTGGTTTGACGTTTACGCAGCGTTTCCCCCTAAAAGAGACCCCCTGTTTGTGAAACCCGCGTCTCGTCCAAACGCCGGACCGAAAAGACAAGACTCTGTACCTGAGATTTTCTACGCTGAAGACGCCATCAGAGCGTGAGTACAAACTGATGTACTCACGAGCGGATGCTTTGCCGATGTTGTGAGGCCGATGTATGAGACCGATTTAGTTAATGTCCCCCCCCCCCATTATATGATTATGTAATAACAATAAACTGTTCAGTTAAAGGGCATAGCTCTATATAAGAAAAGTAAAACAAAGAAAAACTGTCCCACTGCAAACAGATGTGCGTAAAAGTCAAATTATCAGCCTGAATCAGAAGATAACACAATGTACAGCTGGAGAAGTTTTGGTTTTCAGTTTATTTTTTTCAGATTTTTTGAAATATCAACAGTAAAAAACAAAAATATGAGACAGAGAGAGAACATGCATACGTACACAAAACATCTATAATAATTTCAGCCCAGTCCTTAATCGTCGGTATAATTTGTGTCATCCATGTTTTTGTGAGGGTTTTTTTTCTGCTGCCACGAGTTTGTTCCAAAAATATCTGCTGATAGTGTCCATGGCAGGAGTTCTGAAGCTTGATTACATAGTTCTGAAATCCAGTGGGATGGCAATTTCAAAAACCGTCCGGAGCACTTTATTGATCCTCAATCCCTTTTCAAACTTAAATGAACTTCTCATTTTTTAATGGCCCCATTTTGGTAACGACAATAATTAAACAATTTGTCATGATTTATTTTCTGCTGCTCTTCTGCTTTTCAGAAAATTTTATGAAGTCTATGGAGCTGGACCTCGGTCATTGGATCTGTCCAGATCTAATTTTGTGTCCGTCTCTCAAAGGTACATATTTAAAAGAAAAGCTGTGTTTCTCATGTCTCATGTTTCATATTTAAGACACTGTTCAATCGCTCTGTTTGCAAACTGGTTTCAAGAGACTACCTGTTTGTGTGTGATTTAGTTAAATACTAGCTGAACATCAAAATTACTCTATGTAAAAAAAAAAAAAGCTTATTATACAAGGTCAGATAAAATGGTAATGTGATGTGTTTATTTTATGCAGGTTTGTAGAGCAGTATGAAGAGATAAAGAGCAGCACTGACCTGGATGCAGATACTTTATTTGAAGAAACAGGAAAACGATTACTGGCTCAAGGCGTCGTTTTGAGACGGAGAGGAGCCGTTGCTGTGAGTAACTTTGTCAAACATTTAAAACAAATACTACATAGTTGAATATTGCGATTTATTTTAATGAAATCAACATGTATTTACGTAATGTACACACGCTTTCAGTTTGAGAGTTATAAGAGATGCTAAAAATCTGCTGTTGTGGCCTGCAGGGGGTGCCAGAGAGCAAGGAGTCAGTGCCAGAGCGCAAGGAGTCAGTCCTGGATCTGAAGTTGTCTGATATGTTGGCAGAGCAGCAGTCTCCTGACACAGAAGAGGAAACTACATCCACCAATTCAACTCTACAAACTACTGTATGATCTGAACGAACCACCCTCATGAACTGTACGATATTTCAATCGTTTTATTGCAAAATTGCCACAATACCAGTCGCAATTTGTTCTTCGAAGGCTCAAAATGTCAAGATATTTCCCATGATATGCGCTTTATGCATCCTGATCCAAGCTTTCATAAATAACCAAAACAACACTTTGACAAATTATTTATTTTACTCAGAAGAAACAATTGTGCATCTGTTCTTGTGATAATAAAAAAAAGTGTTGAGCCTATTTGCATTCCTCATTTTTATTTAACATAAACATTAAGCATTAAGCTTAAACTTATGGGGAAAAGACCAAGTCATAATCTTCACAAAAAACACTCCAATCGCTCCCTCTAGTGGCCAATGTTTAAACCTGCTTTATAGACTATTTGTCATTGTTAATTCATTTCATTGACATTCGAAGCAGATAGTGCAAAAAGACAAGCCATGAAAGGGGCTAAAAGAGGTTATTTTAGAATAACATGATCTTTTTTGAGAATTTCTCATTCAAACAACCCCATATCTTAGTATTTCCCTCTGATAGTAGACACCTTCAGTTCTAGAGTTCATCTAGAGTACATTTTATTCACATTTTTGCTTTTCCTTGAGTCATTTATTTGTAAAAACGACTGTGGCAATGGCGTATTCCTACTTAAGACCTGGTTCAGCCTCAATGTAGACCTGGAATAGTTATAGACCTGAAATTGAACTGATGGTTCTCGTCTGGTCGTACGTGGTGGAAAAAAAAAAGTTATTATCTTGGACCATAGACTTCAATGTCAATTAATCAAAAATATACATGCATCACGTCAATGTTTTAATTTTTTCAATAGTCCAATTCAGAGCCATGATTTCTTTATCCGTCCAGTGCGGGCCACGTTGGACAGTTTCACTTTGAGCCTGTCTCGTCTCTCCGGGCTCCGTTTGGACGTGCACTCCACAGTCGAGTCGGTGTGGAAGGAGATGGCCGGAGCGTGGGTTAGCATGCTTTTGTCCGGGACGAGGGCCGGAGTCTGAAGCACCAGCTGTCCTCGCAGTGAATGCTTCAGCTGCAGCATGAGCGGATTGCGGCGGGCGTAAATGTGCCCCTTGTCCCGCTCTTGGCAGCAGCAGGTGGAGCAGGCGGAGCACAGCACCCTGAATATGTAAACCCAACCTAAATAGTGCAACTCGGCCACGTTCAGCACACAACAGCCGAGACTGATGCTGAACATGAAGTTGAGGAAGATGGTTTTCTCCGTGGCGCGGGACACAAAGCAGTCGGTTCGAGTGGGACAGGGGTACGTCTCGCAGCGGAACAGCTGGGGGACCTCGAAACCAAACAGAAAGTACTGCCCGATCAGGAAGGTGATCTCCATGACCGAGCGCAGCAGGACGTGCAGGATGTAGATGAGTAACACCTGGAGACAGACGACAAGTAAACTTTGTGACACGTAACACTTTCATTCGACCAAAAATGTTCCATGGTAGAAAAGTTTCAACGGTAGTCTCTGGACACTGTTTTTGAAATCGAGACGTTTCGACTGCCACCCGGAAGTCATTCTCAATTGTCATTTTGCTCAGATCAGATTGAAATAGTCCAGTTTTTTACCATAATACTTTGGTTTATCCCATAGCATATTTAAATTGTTTCTCTTTTTGACTTATATATAGGTTGTTTTATGTTTGTTCATTGTTTTATGTTGCATCGAATCACCAAAGCAAGTTCCTATGTTTGTGAATTCTGTTCATTGACAATGGAAATAAACCTTTTTCTGATTCTGATTCTGGTTAAAAAACACAAAGAAGAAATAATTAGCTGACATTTATTATTGTAGTTTAGTCAATTATCTTTCATCTTCCCCTGTGTAGCCCAAAACTACTCCCAAACACCAGCTAACTACATTAAAATTAACTTTTAATACCGTCGTCTTAGCTAAGGTGTGCTACTTTCCTGTGTGTTTTGCCTGGAATTTTCCACAGTATGGCATTATTAAGGTCTATCTACCTTTTTTAGCTCAAAACCATGTTCAAACAGTAGTTAAGTACATTTCAAATCTAGTTTCTGGGTAATTAAACGACTGTCCAGTTTGTATTAGGTGTTTTGTGGCACGTTATGACCAAAACAAAGTCATCATTTGATTAATCTCGACCTTCAATTGAGATCGTTCTAGTATTTGTGGTCGGACCTGGTTGGACTGTTGCGTGGGGTCCTCTCCCAGTTCCCCGTAATCCTCCTCCACAAAACTCTGCTCCTCTTTCTCCCTCGTCTCCCAGTACTCATTAAGACACGGGTAATACGGCGACGACACCACCCTCTCCACCTGCCCGCAGCCCTGAGCCGCCACCCTGGCCGCCCTCTCGGCTGTATCGCGAGTCCTTTCCCCGCTCGTCTTCTCGTCCTTGGCGATTTTATGCAGCACGTAAACGATGTAGAAAATGGACGGCGTGGAGACCAGGACGATTTGGAAAACCCAGAATCGGAGGTGGGACACGGGGGCGAAGGTGTCGTAGCAGACGTTGTTGCAGCCCGGTTGTTGGGTGTTGCAGGTGAACTTGGACTGCTCGTCGCTGTACACGGCATCGCCCACCAGCGCCACCAGCAGGATGCGGAAGATGAGCAGCATGGTGAGCCAGATTTTGCCGATGACGGTGGAGTGGTTCTGGACCTCGGATAGAAAGCGGCCCAGGATTGACCAGTCTCCCATCGCCCCGCCTGAGAATCACAGATAGTTAGACAGGAACTCGTGCCTCAATATGTGATATTTTAGCGATCCGGAAGACATTTTCTAAACTGTGTATTTTAAATGTATTTGGTGAGGTTTAAGTATCTGACAAAGGTTAAAAGAAAGTCAAATTAGCCACAAAAATCTGTTCTTTTTGCAACATTTTGAGGTTTTATAAATTGAATTACAACATAAAACATATTGGTGATCATTTGATACTGTTAGGGCTGTTAATAACAATTTATTTTAGTTGTTAAAAGATTATTTTTATTATACATTGATACTTTTTGAAAAGAAGTTTGAAACACGGTGACTGTAGGCTTCGAGATAGAGAATAGTTACACAGTAGCATCCACTTGTATGCAGAATAGATGATGCAACTCTGTACGCCAAGACTTGTGCTTCTAGTGATTCAAAATATTCAAGAGGATTTTCACAACATCCAACAAAACTGTGTTAATTTAAAATCATTAATACATTCAAAAGGAAATGTCCCTATAATGCTTAAGCTGTTGGAAGTATCACATATTATGCACAATCCAATACAATACTTGATCATAACAAAAACTGACCTCCTTTGTGAATTTTAGTGTTTTTAGCCTGTTTATGTATTTTTCTTAATTTATCTATACAAAACCAAAAGGGTTCAAACATGTTTTTAATGCAGATCCTCACAAACCTCCACACATCACATTCAGACCCACTCATACAACATCAAACGATATAGAGCTCAAGCCATATTTAATAACTAAACAGAAGAAAAAGAAGAAAAAAAAAACAATCTCAAAATTCTTTTAATTAAAATATGCTCAAATTCCCTAAATGTTCTTAAGAATCACACCCACATAATCAATTATACTTGTCAAAGCGGTTTAACCCATATTACAATTATCTTAACTATAACTACTTGTCACTGTTTCCCCAATTTCTGAAATATCCTTATAATTTGCATTCTATATGTAATGTCCATATTTTACTGCTAGGGTATTATTTACTCAACTAAATTCTCTTGTATCTTACCAACAAAGTGAGTCGTTGCTGTCATAATGTTGCTGCAAAATGTTACTTTATTATCACAATTTGAAGAGACAGTTTTAGCAGGTCGCACTATTGACACTATCCTTCCGCTCGACCGCTTGACCATAAACGTCATAAAAACCTACCTCGATATGTTCTCAACCTTGCTGGAAAACTCGTCAGAACACGGCCATGTCGTTGTCATTGCTGTCATCAACTCGCTTTTCCTCTAGAACACGTTCTTATTCACCATCAGCAGTAAACACTATTGAGGTAAACGGCTCAAATCCAAACAGCTCTGAGCGGGTACAGTGAGAGAAGGTGACAACACACAAAGACTCTTCCCTGTTCTGCACCAGCGCAAACAATCGGAACAAAAACATTGGAACGAGCTGGAAAGCGGGAACAATGCAGGCCTAGTGTACGCTCACCGCTCACTGACGGGAGGAGCAGAAGTCAAGCCAGGTTTGATACGGTGAGCTTCGAGTCGGGCTTGTTACAGAATAAACCTGTTGAATTACTACTTTATTTATTCTATTAAGTGCAGTAACTTCTCACCACTGGATTGTATTATATACTGTTGCTATAATAAACAACAGAATATTATAGTGATTTGGTATATCGCAAAAACTTCAGGTGCCCCAGCGTCAGTTACCCCAGCTTCAGGTGCCCCAGCTTCAGGTGCCCCAGCGTCAGTTACCCCAGCTTCAGGTGCCCCAGCTTCAGTTACCCCAGCTTCAGTTACCCCAGCTTCAGGTGCCTCAGCTTCAGGTGGTCTAAGTTGCGGCTCTGAGCAGTCGGCCTCAGCGTTGTGAGATTAGAGTGTCCCTCCTCTTCAACCCCATTTCGTGTTACACTGTCCTGTCAATTTTGTCTTTCAACACATTATCTCAAACCGGTTAGAACGTCTCAGTCTGCTAACTGAAATTAACATGCATTAAATCTCTGTCCAACAGTCAATGCACAAATTAACAGATGTTTTCAAAAGGTTTGATTAAAGTATACTTATAGATCAGGGGAAAGCTCTCTTATAAGACCTCTTGAACATGTTCTTTCAAAAAGGTTTAGGTTAGGTCTCTTTGTAACCGAGTCGTGTATGTTTGTTTCACTTGTAGTTGTGTCTTTAGTCAAATGAAGTCCCAAGTATCTAACACAAGATTGAATAGGAATATTGTATGCTTCTGTGAGATCATGTAGGGACATTTTCTGAAACTTTTGGCTGTCATGGTCCGTTGATCTTGTACATTTTGGAGTGCGCTGAATGAATGAATGAATGTGTGTGTGTTTGTGTTACTGTGGCGTAATGAGTAAAATTAATCAAATGTAATAATTCAAATGAACAAACACAGGACTACAACTAATTTACCATTTCTATTGACCCTTTTGGAAATATCTATAATCTGAAAGAATATCTGAGACTAAGCTATGTTGCTTTTTTGAATAGGGCTAATTATTTTCTGTTGTTGTTTGGTTGTTGTTTAGTTGTCTTTGTATGCATTTTAGAGTCTGTATAGTCCAGATAACAATTATGAGTATCAAAAATATAACTATGGTCATGTTTTATAGTCGACTCATTAATCATTGCAGCCCTTTTTAAATGCACTTTAGAGTTTTTGAAAACGTTTGCAAAAATTAAATCAAGTTAACATGTTTCTATGTTCTCAATATTTATTTAAACATTTGTAGAGCTCTTTTTTCCCCCTTCTGTTTCTAAGAAAAACGGTGATGCAAAAAACCCACTTTATCAGCATTAGTAAAACAAATCTTAGTTAAAATGTGTGTTAAAGTTGACAGTTAAAGAGTCATATTCTCATGTTTTCAGTTCTTTTACATGCTGGTCTGTTTATCATATTTCTCCATTATTAAGCCTGAAGAAAGTTCTAAGCTGCATCTCTCATGGACTAAAGTTATGCTTCATTTTCTCAGCAGTGTTACCTGTAGTGAGTGAAACAGTTGTCCCAGACTGTGGCGTGCCCTCTGGTACTCTCTGGCCTTCAGGGAGAGCAGGGTTTGGGTCCACATCTGCCGGAGCGCCGCCACGGCCCCGTCCCACTGCTCCGAGTCAAAGTGGTACACCGGGTCGGACCTGGTGGAGCTCAAGAAGTCCATGGCTGCGTTGGACTTGACCACCTCCCCCACGGCCCTCCAAAACCCCCGACCCAATCTGCTCTGAGGGGGCAGGAACAATGAGGCAATGGTTTGAATCTACAGGTTTCAGAGTGATAAAATTCCAGGTTCAGCAGGAACCCAGAACTGGTCATCCACACTTGAATAAACCACAGTGAAATTTTGGAATAATAAAAAATAAATCTAATTAACCTAATATTTATTAATTTATTTTTATCACTCTTTTTTTTTTAGATCTATTTTGTGACCATGAATTCATCAAAGAACCGCGTGGCTCTTCTCATCACTACTATCACTTTTGTGGATAAGAAGAAAAACAGAACTGAAGCAGAGAAAGATGAAGAGAATATGAAGACATTTCACCCCGGAGAGACGCAGAGACGACGAGAAAGGACTGTTTAGCAAGCTTTATTATAGTTATTATATATATAGTTATTTGGCGCTCAGACCCTGTCGGAAGACGTTGCGATCATGGGCACTCCATGATCTATTTGTATTAGATGTCTCCCCCCGGAGCCTGGAGACTGGTGGTGGTAGATGTGGAGAGAAGGAAGAGGATGAGGGGAATGTAGAGGAGGAGCAGGGGAGGTGGTGGGTCGCAGTACGGTTTGAGCGGTCGAGAGGGATTAAATGCGACCGCCTGGGCGCTGATTGGGAGCGGGGAGGAGTAACTTGAGAGTGTTGATTGGGGATGAGGAGCAGGTGCGAGGGCCATGGTACAGACGCCCCCTGACCTTTCAACCTCCTTCTTGGCCGGGAAAAACTGCATAACCTCTTTGGGATAAGCGCAGAAACCTGGAAGAGTCCATGGTGAAGTGAGGGATCTGACTCTCTCAGACGGACAGGCGGACGCCGCTTGAGTGCGATGATGGCGCTGGGGAGAGGGGTCCTTCCATGGTGGCCGACGCCCGGGCTGGGTGCATTGGTTGAGCTGGGGAGCGGGTGGCCTTGACGTAGATGGGTGGAGTTAGGTCTTCCAGGCTGAATTTACGCAGGCTTCATTACTCACTGATCTGGGATATGACGTGGTCAAGCACACAGACCTCACTGTGAAGTAGTAACTGTGTAAGTAGCAGTAACTCTATATAGAGTATTTATTTAAAAGTATACTTTATTTTTGTTTATAATTATTACTATTTTCAAAGCAATTGAACGAGGCCCTGGTTCAGCATTCTAAGCTCAAAGAGACAGACGGAGTGCTTGTGGTCATCATGTCCCACGGCAAACTAGGCTCTGTCCTCTGTGTCAACTTCAAATCAGACTCTTCTTCAGGAGAGGAACCAGATGAACTGCCCATCGACGACAGGTGAACAACCCAAGATCATCATCATCCAGGCCTGCAGGAGGCGAGTCTAATTCTACAAGACAATACAAGATTCTGTGTGGTTTTCTTATGCAAAATAGACATTATTCCTGTTTCTTTTTTTCATTCACACCTGCTGTTAAATATACTGTAGCTGTCGCAGAAAATGTTTTTATAAAGAATATTATGTGTGTTTGTTTCACCAAAAGGAACGATTATTCTGTGGTCCGCCGCTGACCTCTAGTGGTTTAGTAGGGAAGTGTTTGACACGCTCGTTACGCAGTGACGCACACACGCGGTGGTCAAATAGAGAAAAGGAAACATGTGGCATGGAAACGGAAAATTATCTCTTGCTAAAATCAATGAAAATGCAGAGAAGAAAGACAAACCACTCTTGAATATTTCGGACATAAGGCGGACACGGTCATATTACTTTAGTTTGCTGTATATTTTGATCTGCTTGTTTTGTTTTTCACGCTGATTGTCCGAAGATTCTCACACATCTCAGGTCATCCACACTTAACAAAGTTGGTCCACTTTCACCACCTGTAATGCACATCGGTTTTATTCATTCACTTCATACCAGACGGAAAGCTTAATTATGTGAGTTCGACTGTGGCAGATGAATCTTCTTTTGTAATGCTGATTGATCACACACGCACGCACGCACACACACACACACACACACACACACACACACACAGTTTTTTCTTATTGAAAATGTTTTAAACATAAAAAATTGCAGTTCTTACAAAACAAAAAAATATATTTGACTCAGTTTTGTTCGTGTGAGCATTTGTTTAAAACCTGTTTTTGTCATGTACATCGTTTTTTATTACTGTCTCAGAAAAGCATATGTAAAAGTAACTATTTTGGAAAGTTCTTGTGTCCTTAATAAAAGTATAAAAATGCTGTTTTGCTGAAAAATAAAACAAAAATTGGCACTTTAGATCCACACAGTTATGTTTTTAGAAAAATAAAGGGCATTGTTAAAAAAAAAAAAAAAAAAAAAAAGTGTCTGAGTATTATTCCCCCACTCGTGGCCTGGCCTTGACGTGGTGAGTGGGCTTTAAACTAAGACAGGCCATTTTTTTATGTGAAAAGCTGTATTTGCTGGAAAATATACAAATGGTTTAGTCATTTGGGTAAATGTTAGCATTCAGGTCATTTACTTTAGATTTCAAGGTCATAACAAACTAACATAAGAATTATATATGAAGACACTTGAAATGCAAAAGTAATGACTCACCCACTGTTTACTTTTAGTCAATGCACACAATATTATTAACATATATTTTGTTTGGAATAGTCAGGTGTTTACTTGATGACTCTGTGTCTGCTGTTATCAGGTCTGCAGAGGTCTGTTGTTGTTGTTGTTGTTGTTGTTTTATGGCGGTTGGCATCCAAGTGTTGCATTACCGCCAGACTGTATTCCTCAGACTTTGTCGTAGTCCTCAGACTCTGTCGTAGTCCGTAAAAGTACTCCTTCCATTGCTTTGGTGTTACAAAGCCCATGAGGTCATGATATGTCTTTGTGACTAGAATAGTTGTTGTTGTTTCAGAGACCAACCGGCTTTATTCCAGGGAGACTCTTCTTCATCTTCCTCTCCTTCTTTGACGTTCGGTGCTTCCACCGTACAGCTTTATTCTTTAGGCTTCATTCTATAGGCTTTAATATGTCCACTGATGTCGCTGCTTGGTAGCCGTGCGTCTACGAGACTGGGCGGGTGTCTGCAGATGTCCTTGGCTTAGTGACGCTACATAGCAGCTACATTCCGTCTTTGTTCCTTTGTTGTTGTTGTTGTTTTATGGCGGTTGGCATCCGAGTGTTGCATTACCGCCAGACTTTATTCCTTAGACTGTTGTTGCTGTTGTTATTGTTTTATGGCAGTCGACAGCCGAGTCTTTGTTCCTTTGATCCTGTGGCGAGGTTTATAAGCGGAGACATATGTATGTGTTGTTATGGTGTCTACTTGGCCCGCCATAAAATGGCACAGCACCGTGTGCACTTACGTGCCACCCGCGGAGTGGCTCGAAGAAGGGATCCTGGACAGAGGAAGACGCGTGCCCGCCATGAAACTTCAGAGAGGAGGAAGAAGCATGCCCGGACACCTGCGAGAAGGCTTCGGCTGCGTCGTGTCCAACCGGTTCGACCCGCTATTGGACGATGAGACCGACCCATGTGAGGCCCTGAAGGCGTCGGAAAACAAGAGGGAGGCGGCCGCTGCTGGTCCGGCCGACACCGTTGCTCAAGCCGCTGAGCAGCCGGAGAAGGAGTCTCAGAAACGGAAACGTGACATGTCCTCTAGCTTGTCCGAAGGTTCTGGAAGTGAGAGGCAGGATGAAGCTGTTGATATTGGGGATGAGAGCAAATTGTGTAAGGTGAGCATAAGGCTTGCACAGGATAATGCGTCCTTTAAGGAGTGGAATCCAGTGGGGTTGACAAAGAGCGGAGAGAAGTGAAGCTGTGGGACTGGTCAAGCGTGCAAGTGTCCTCAGGGATGGCTCGCTGCTGGTCGTGTGCAAGGACGCGGCTCAGCAAAGGAAGGCGAATGGAACTGAACGTCTGGGTGGAAAGGACATTCTTGTGTCTGATGCTGAAAGAAACATAGTCAGAGGAGTTATCGTAGGAGTCCCTATGACAATGTCTGTGGATGAAGTAAAGGGGAATTTGACTGGAGCTAAGGTGGTGGACGCTAGGCGGTTGAAGGTGACCCGGTCTGGGGTGAGATGTGACAGCCTGTCGGTAATGGTAACACTTGAAGGGAAGTGCCTGCCTAGTGAGGTGTTCATTGGGTTCATGTGCCATGACGTTAGGCCATATGTTCCGCCCCTGCATTGCGTCAAGTGCCAGCGTTTTGGGCATATTGCAGCGGTCTGCAGAGGGAAGCAAAGATGTGGTAAATGTGCAGGAGATCATGGGTATGGGAAGTGTGACGAAGGGGCAAAACTGAAGTGCTGTCACTGTGGGGAAGAACATAGCTCTGCCTACGGGGATGCAAGTTTAACAAAAGAGCTGCTGAGGTGCAGAAAATGGTCTCTCAAGGTATTTCCTATGCGGATGCAGTCAAGACAGTTTCAAGTAACGAGGTTAGAGTAAATACAGAGAGAGAAGCCAGCGCTGCTCCCAGCCAGAGCGAGGTGAAGGAAGCCAGCGTGGCTCCCAAGAAGTGTGGAGGTTTCAAGTGTGGGGGTCCCAAGTGTGCGGGTTCCAGAATGAATGAGAATACCTTGGTTGTGGACAGAGAGGATTTTGTACTCTTTATGGTGGATGTTATAAACTGTGCTGCTCAGACTCAAAGCAGAACTGAAAGGATCAGGATCATTGCTAAAGCTGCAGGAAGATTTCTTGGAACAAAAGAGCTTGATTGGGCAGATATAGAAAACAGGCTAAAGGCGCTAAATGGGAGTCGGAGTGATGGGGGTCTGCTTTTGGGGATTCAGAGTGATCAGAGTGAAGAAATGGAGGTGGGGGTGGTCTTTTGTCCTCGCCCAGTCTAATAGATGCACGGCTGCCAGGCAACGACATCAGTGGAGCTACCAAAGCCTGAAGAGTAAAACTGTGCGGCGGAAGCACCGAACATCAAAGAAGCGGAGGAAGAGGGAGGAGAGTCAGTCCTGGAATAAAGCCGGTCGGACTCTGAAAGATGCCAAGCAACGACATCAGTGGAAGTATCAAAGCCTAAAGAATGAAGCCTAAAGAATAAAGCTGTGCGGCGGCAGCACCGAACATCAAAGAAAGACACTCTGAAAGATGAAGTCGAACGAATGGAGTCTGGCGGTGCTGCGGCACTTGGATGCAGACCGCCATGGAACAACAACAACAACAACACTGGAAATCAAAGCACTGGAAGAAGAACTTTTAGGACTACGAAAAAGGCTAAGGAATAAAGTCTGGCGGTAATGCAACATTCGGATGCCAACCGCCATAAAACAACAACAACAACAACAACTTGTGAACCTAAGTAAAGCTACCCAAAGCCCATCGTGTCTTCGCATCCTTCTGATCTTCCATCCTGGCCTCAAGTAGTGCTCTGGCTGGCACTCCCGAGCAGTGCCTTCTACAAACCCAGAACTAGCACCTTACAGTCCGAAGTGATCTCCAACAGTTCGACTACAGTTCTTCAAACAAACGGAGAGAAATGGAGAGGTGTTGCTGTGGACTGATGACGCCTGAGAAGCAAGCAGGTAATTCAGTCACGTGTTAAGATAAGATAAGATATTCCTTTATTGTCCCACATGGGGAAATATCAAGAGAAAAAGCATTTTGGGTTTAAAGGTCCAAAGGAAAACTAAAAACTGCCTGGCTTTGTGGCAGAATATTACTACTTTGTGTCCAGTTCAGTTCATTAAAGAGCAAAACTTTGAACTTTTTTTGAAAATTCTTTGTGGTTGTAATAAAAAGTATTGTTTTTAAATAGATTTCTCAAAACTAGTACAATCTTTACCTCTGAATACAATACTCAATAACATGTGTTTGGAACCCTAATAACAAGGTTAACATGTAATAATTTCACAATGTATTCTTTCCTGTTCAGTCTTTATTAAATATAATTTAGAGCATAGTTTTTATAGTAACAGCATAACACACAACAGACTGTAATTCACAGTGAGTTCAAATAAAGGCAGGTTTAAGGTTAGGTTGCTGAAAACTGGACATGTTGGTGCTTTGGTCAGCCTGGTCTTGGACGTCTCCTAATGTCAGGTGTGTTGTTTGGTGTCAGTGCCTCTGCAGAGCGTGGATGTTCAGGTGGATGTGAAGGACCATGTAGCTACAGTGGTCTCAACGCTGCTCTACCAAAACAAGGAGGAGAAACCCATCGAGGCGGTGTTCGTTTTCCCCATGCCCAGTGAAGCTGCCGTCTGCCATTTCAGCGCCAAAGTCGGAGAGACTCTTATTGTGGCTGAGGTGAAGGAGAAGAAACAGGTAAATCCAGAGAGGAAGCTGTCAAAATGTGTAACGCAAGCAAAAGTTATGACCTATGACATATTTACAGTAATGTGAATAAAACAGGTTTATGCTTCGTCCTGGCCTCTGTTAGATTAACAGAATAATAACAGAGTTGTTCCTCTTTGTGACTGGAACAAGAAGTATGTATAATAATCCTAATTTCTTTATTTGAACCAATGATGATGAACATGAAACTGTTAATAAAGTACTGTTAATCTGTCTGCATATTTAGAAAAAAACATATTGGTTATTGTTTTAACTACTTAATGAACACAAATGGAAACATCACATCTGGAGCCAATAGGAACATTGTTTAGAACCTTTAATACCTGTTCCAGGCTCGTGAGGAGTACGATGACGCGCTGAGCTCCGGTCAACAGGCCTTTCTCTTGGAGGAGAGTGACCAGAGTCCAGACATATTCTCAATGAGTGTTGGCAGTCTGCCTCCAGGAGAGAGCGCCTCCATCAGGCTGGAGTATGTCACTGAGCTGGATGTGCAGGCCGATGAAGCGCTGAGGTTTTGTCTTCCTGCCGTCCTCAACCCCCGATATCAACCTGCAGGTCAGATTTCTCTCCTCCAACAACAGAGTCAATTTAGGATGAAACTGATGACAAGACTGGAAAATGTATTATGCAGCACTTCATCTCTGTCAGATTATGGAATAATGTTATTTCAGAGCATCTGAAGTTTAGAGGGATCATGAATCATGTTTTAGGAAACTTTTTATGAATCAGATTCAGACCTGTTGGTCTGTGGTGCATTGTCGGGCTGCAAGATTTATTACATTCTGTATCAGCAGTAGCTCAGTGGTAGAGGGCGTGTCTTCTGAGCTGAAGGTCGGTGGTTTGAATCCTGCTCTCAACATAGTCATCCTTGGTTGAGAGGTCGGATCCACTGGTCCATAGGTTTGACTGCACCTCTACAAACATGTACAGGAATAATTAGAGATGTTTATAATATTGTTCAGCCCTGGTGCAATGATAATGATTATTGATAAAGTGTTTTTTACAGGAACAGAAAGCAGTGTGAACGTGACATCAGTCCCTTCTTCTCTGGTTCCCTATGATCTGAACTTCTCAGTCCGAGTCGAGTCACCACGACCAGTCTCCAAAGTGGAGTCCAGCTGCACCATGGACCCGGTCGAGTACCTCAACCAAGATCAAACCAAGGCTTCGGTAAACAACAGACTTTAACCATCCACTTGAAATAACTTGGCCAACAGTCGCTCTTTAAACACTAGAACGCATAGAATACAAAATATAATTACTTCATATGATTAAAACAGGCCAGAATAGTAGAGAAAATATAATAATTATGTAAATACGTGTAAAATATACATTAGTACATTAACCACAGTTGTTTGGCCGTAGGTGAAGCTGGCAGCAGGACACAAGTTTGATCGAGACGTGGAGCTTCTCATTTATTACAAAGACAGTCACCAGCCCTCAGCCGTGGTGGAGGCAGGCCAGGCCTCAGCCAAACCTGGTGAGACACACACTACTGATACTTCTACACAAATATATTTTTATGTCTTAATGTTGATATCTGAAAAGTTTCAACAAATGTTGTATACATTTCTATAAAGTAGAGGGTACAACATGGCTCTGTCCCACCAGCTCTGGGTGAAATCATGTGTGTGTGATTTGATGTATTTTATGTAGTTGTATCCCACAAAAAAAAATCTCTGCAGTTTTCCCACACCGTTTGATTTGCATTATAGACAAGCGAGCAGTCTAATTAAGTTAATTAGTTTAAATTATGCTATTTTGTATGAGCTTTTTAGTCAAATGTGGGTTTCATTTCTTGTGTTATTTTTAGCTGTAGTGGTCCGGCCATTTTACTCAATTGTTCTTTGCTGAAAAGTTATATTCACTCACTTGACAATAAGCTGCATCTACTCTAATAAAACAGTGATGATGGAGTGAGTGAACAAACATAACGGTTTAGACACCTGCCTCTTGATTTCAGGCTCTCTGATGGGAGACCCAGTCCTGATGCTGAGTCTGTATCCAGAGTTTCCCAAAGACATTATGTCGTCTGTGTCTTCCTCTGGAGAGTTTGTGTTTCTATTGGATCGATCTGGAAGTATGGACTGCTCTATGGGCCACAGCCCACAATCGGGGACTCGGATTGCCAGTGCGCGGGTATGAAGACCATATGAACTACTTTAGAAACACTGAGCGTTTCTCTCATTATTATTATGTTCTCAGGACACTCTGCTGCTGCTGCTCAAGAGCTTACCCATGGGCTGCTACTTTAACATCTACAGCTTTGGATCCATATTTGAACAAATCTTTACGTAAATGATTTGATATTACATGAAAACAGCACAAATTCCTGAGACACACCTAAATCATGCTTTGGCTGCGTCTTATTTTGCAGGAAGAGTGTAAAGTACAATCAGAAGACGATGGAGGAGGCTCTGGAAAAGGTGGAAAACCTGCGCTCTGACCTGGGAGGAACAGAGATTCTGGCACCTCTGAAACACATTTACAGCCAGGGCTGCATCCCCAACCAGCCCAGACAGGTACAGAAAGATTAGCTCTGGTCAAAACAGTCTGAGCAGCCTAAAGTTTGAAGCTCCCACTACTCTAGTCCTCTCCTAGTCCTGCTCTAATCCTGCTCTAGTCGTGCTCTAGTCCTGCTTTAATCCTGCTCTAGTCCCGGTCTAGTCCTGCCCTCGTACTGCCCTAGTCCTGCTCTTGTCCCGCTCTAGTCCTTCCCTAGTCCTGGTCTGGTCCTGCTCTAGTCCCGCTTTAGTCCGAACCTAGTCTTGCACTCTTCCTGCCCTAGTCCTCCTGCACTTGTCCTGCCCTAGTCCTCCTGCCCTAGTCTTGATCTAATCTTGCTCTAGTCCTGCCCTAGTCCTGCTCTCGTCCTGCTCTAGTCCTGCCCTTGTCTTGATCTAGTCATGCCCTAGTCCTGCACTTGTCCTGCCCTAGTCCTGCTCTTAATTTTGTCCCAGTTTGTCCAAGAGTTTTAACCATAAGAGATGTTGTAAAATCTGCTGCGAGCCCTTAAATCTCTGTCACTGCTGCATTATGTAAAACTATGAGCTGAACTGTGCTCTGTAGTTGTTTGTCTTCACTGATGGAGAAGTAGGAAACACCAAAGAAGTCATAAACCTGGTCAAGTCTAATTCGGGCTTTCACAGGTACAAAACAGCATCTATTTTACTTTTGTACAATCTACAAGTCACTAGTACGTTTTATTGCAGGTGTTTTTCCTTTGGGATCGGTGAAGGAGCCAGTTCTGCTCTAATCAAAGGTTTGGCCAAAGAAGGAGGAGGACATGCCCAGTTCATCACAGGAAATGACAGGATGCAACCCAAAGTAGGTTTTTATATTTAGTCTTTTTGTGGGGTTATTATTTTTACTGTGCATGAGAGTTAGAGGACCAGTACCAGGACATTTAGATGCTAATCAGGTACTCAGGTTGGGTGAGCCAGGGTCTCACAAAGACAAAGGGGAGACTAATAGCCCATTAAAGGGTTGAATAGGCTAAGTTTCTGTTGAAACAAACAACTCTTTCCTCTTCAGGAAGGCTCCTCCCAATGGGCTGGACTTACCACAGAATAGTATAAATATCGGAGTTCTCGACCTAAATTCTTTTATTGACAATGACTCTCGGATGAGAGTCGAAACGTCTATTTTTTTCTAACTGAGTCCAGATGACTACAACTGAAGCTTTTTCTACAATGGACACGCCTGGACGAATGAGGAATTACACCGACATGACATAAGATGAACAAATAAAATTGACTCACACTGTCCACGTTTGTTTGTTCTCTAGAAAAGACCATCACATCCAAATAAGACCAGATGTATAAACTAAATGTTCTAATTTATAATATTGTGATAACTATCATTATTTATGTATTACATTGTTACTTACTAAAGTGCACGTAGTGCGCACGATATCGAGCGCAAAGCGCTCGCCCGCTTCCACACACTCACTAACGCACTCCTCCACTCATGCACAGTGCATACTAATTAGTCTAAAAAAATTAAACATTACTGTTGTAAATGGGCGAAGCCCGTGCAAAAGTGCACACTAAACAAGCGCTTTACATGGGGATGACAACATCCCTATGTATCGCTTGTTTGCGCTAACTAGCTCACAAATACGATCCACATCTCTTGCATGTTCCGTGCATATAAACATTGAAGGGGTTTAGCGTCTTGTGCCCTTCTGCGTGTTCATGCATCGGAGAGAGATGACCAGGAGAAACGACTGTTTCCAAATAGAAAGGTTTATTGCCTATTACAGAGGTTCCTAGAAATGTGCAAGAACAAATATCTGGGTTTTGCCTAGGTCAGTTGAGCACACCAGACGTGTGTCTTGCCAGCTGAAACCGAGAGCAAGACAAAGGTTTAAGGGACTATGCAGTGTTATTCATGGTGAAGCAGGCGTGGTTTCTCTCCGAGGCGGTGGGGCGGATGGGATGGATGAGTCATGAACTGGTTACAATCCCAGCTCAGGATGTGGACTCGTTCCTTCGCTCCCACGGTGAGCCGAAACCTACATAGATAAGAGAAGGCCTCCCCCGTGACTCCCTCCGCGTGGGACGGTGTGGTACCGAGCTGTGGTATCAAGGCCGTGTGTGTGTGCCTTCAGTGTGTATGTATATGAGTGTGTGTGTGTGTGTGTGTGTGTTTAAGTGTGTGTGTGTTAGTGTTAGCGTGAGTGTGTGTGTGCCTTTAACATGTAATGCAAAAATTTTACATTATTACTGTATAGAGGGCCAAAAACACAAAGTGGGCGGAGACACTCAAAATGAACGAAAGTACCCGTCAGTGAGCAGGGACCGGGACCCACACCATGACGAAAATGTATAGTTTATGATATTTGAAAAATGGGAAACATTGTTTTCAGATCGGAATATTATTATAATTCCCCCAAATGTACAAAAAATGCATCGAGAGATAGGAAATGGCCAAAAAAAAATCTGATTGTAGAATCATGAAATTGACATGAGAAGTAAAAACTATTATTACGGCAACGCCGTCCGCCCAACCAAATGTCGGCCATATTGGATCAAAATTTGCTAAGCATGACTCGGGAGTTTTTCCAAACGTCGTACTTTTACGAACTCCTCCTAGGATGTTGTTGAAATTTGGTGAAAATGGCGTTGAGGAGTGGGACATCAATAGTTATTCTGTGCGGCAAAGCCGCAAACTGTAGCTACAATTTAGGAAATTTCCCAAATTTTAAATTTGCTGCCGTTTGCGCAGATAAAGTCCGAATCGCGTGAAATTTTAATCAGTTGTTAAACCCTTTGCCCTAAACCTATTTTAAGTTAAATAAAGTCATGTGGCGCGTCGGCGCCCCCTACAGAGTCCCATCAAATTTTATATTGAGGGGAAAATGTTACATTTTTCAAAATTCCATTTTGGCATCCCAATCAAACAAGTCAATGAGACCCATGTCATATTGTTACGGCGTAGCGATGACAGAAACCTTCCATGTAATTCCAATGGGGAAATCGCCAGATCTCTGTAAATGTATAAAGTGTCAGCATGTTAAAATTTCAAACTCCTTCAAGGGCGTTAGCCCTATTAACCTGACATTTGGTGAGACTCATCTTCAGGAGTGGACCATCAAAAGTTATCAACATTTTTATTCTAAGAGCCACAGACTTTGAACGGCGGAGCCGCAAACGTTTCCCTTTATATGTAAAGCAAAGGGGAGAAGACGCAACAGCGTCACGGATTCAGCAGTAGGTGTGGCGAGGGCCGATCATCGCCGCTTGCGGCTATATTTATTAATTAATATTGTACTCTGCACATACAGTTAAGGCCGAAGAGTATTTTATACTTAAAAACAGTGTTTTATTTTAGGGCAGAAGGTGCAGATTGGCAGCCATGTTTCCATCAGTGTGTCCCAGGGCATGTGTGGTTTCAGAAGCTTATCTCTGAGCACAGGGACTGAATTAACAATGCACAACTGTAAAGTGACTATGAGCATTTGGAGTGTATCCTTATTATTTAATGATCCCAAAAGCAGACAGATAATAACAGTTGTTCTTCCTGTCTTCTCCAGGTGATTCAGTCTCTGCGCTTCGCCATGCAGCCGGCTGTGGTCGACATTTCTGTGACATGGGACCTGCCCAAAGGGGTCTCTGCCTCTGTGCTGTCTCCACCTCTCACATCCATTTTCCAGGGACAACGGTCACTGCTGTACGCCCAGCTCACTGGACAGGTGCTCACTGTGGTGTAAGAGGCAGTGCACTTCTGTTTAGAGCCGTGACCTAAAGCTGTGATGTGTTTTAGAGCAAAGAGCGAGCAGAGGCCTGTGTGACTGTCAAGTACAGGCTGGCAAGACGTCCCACTGAGAAGAAGCTTGACTTTAGCCTCAAACCAGCGGAGGACACTGGGTAAGTCTGAACACAGACTATATAGTGAGGAAAGTGAGTATTTGAACACCCTGCAATTTTCAAGTTAGAAATTATGGAGGGGTCTGACATTTTCATCGTAGGTACAGTTCCACTGTCAGTCCATTAATTAAATAATCATAAACACTTTAATGTAGTTGTAAATCTCTGAGCCAAACGTCCTGTTTGTCTGCAGACTCACGGTGCACAGGCTGGCGGCGCGTTCTCTCATTCGATCTCTGGAGCAGGACCAGGAGGGCGCCAGATGGGAGAAAGACAACGTTGTAAAGAAGAAAATCATTCATCTGAGCGTCCAATCAGGAGTCAGCAGCTCCTTCACTGCCTTCATCGCTGTGAACAAAACCAGCGGCGACGCCATTCAAGGCCCTCTGCTGAGAAGAAATGTCCTTTTACCAAGTTAGTCCCAAAACTGTATTTTCATGCATTAAAAATGAACATAATCATAACATAACACACACCAGTGGCGTGTGGTCAGGGCAATCAAGGCAAGCAGTGATTGTAAATAAATAAAATCTCAAATTACCTTGTGTCACTACTATAAAAGTTGAATTTTCTCCTCACTTCTGCTGCTGAAACTTGGCTGGAAGTTACAATGTCTTTTAATGGCCACTGCAGGCCACTGAGCAGTACTGCGGGAAGCTTAATTCTTCTTCTCACGCCCCTTTTCATTCTCAGACTGCGTTCAGAGGCCCTTTCATGTTCCACTTTCTAACATGAGCTTTTACAACCAAAGCGGAGAGCCGCTTCTTTTAGAGGTCTGCACATCTGCTCTGAGGACAAACTCAAACCACTCTGAATAAACCTGTGTGGGAATCTAGGATGTTTGCAGATTGTGCCCTAACTGAGCATGTGCAGAGGAGAAGTGACGCTCGACGCGCGTTTACTACAGACTTTGAATGTAAACTGGACAATTCGGCCGCGGCGGTGTGGACGGGCCTTTAGCTACAACAAAGACTGAAGATCCCATATCATGCTATATTTCCTGTTTTGTAGTCTACACTAAGGGTATATTTGATAATAATAAGTGTTGTGCAACATAATAGTTATGAAATATCACCCATACCTTGGACCCCGCTCACAAACCCGGAAATGCACACGACTTGGTTTGAGATTTGCCCCCACCCTTGCGAAGAGCGATCTGCCTCCCGCCCAACCCGTGACGTAGTCTCAGCGTGGAGACGTGGGAATGTAAACACAGGCCGAGGCGTCGCTACACAGCGCATGACACAGCAAGGCCAAGTTATCAAAGAATAAAAGCAATAATCACATTTCTAGCACTTGCACAGTCATCATAATAAATTAAAAACATCACAAAACAATGTGATAACAAACGCCTCGTCAGGAAATGTGCGTGAGTCGCACATGTACATTTAGCTTTAGTACTTAGCAACAGCGCTCAAATTTAACATAGCTGTAGGTTCCACCCCACGAGTCCGAAGGTTTACAGCGCAGCGGGCTCTCCTGTCCAACGTGAAACTAATTTCACCGCGGTGGCTCTTTTCCGCATTGTGGGCAAAAACACCCAAAATAAACTCCAGACACCTTCCACGTACTGTGTCCTCTTTCTGCAAATTAAACAGAGAGATATTTACAGCTGAAAACACATTATCCAAGAAGACTCAGTGAGTAACAAACAAGCTGTGTCCGAGTTGGAGCAAAAGTCGCTTTGGCACCTCTCACTGACCCTCCCCCTTTCCCCCTCGGCGTGGAGGCGGGGAGCAGGGGGAAGGGGGCCATGTGGTGATTATGACGCGTTGGCGTGAGTAGGCCCCTTCCGTTTGCAGATCCGAGGAAAAGGATATAGACTGTACTCTCGCTAAAAACTGCAGGAATCAATTAAAAAAACACTTTGGGCACATAATATGAGGCACCAATAGCACTGTAAGAAGGTTAAAAGCTCTAAAAAGTCGATTTTGCATGGTACGGGACCTTTAATGGTTAGAAATAGTCATTAAACAACATAATAATAATAATAATAATAATAATAACTTTTATTTATATAGCGCTTTTCAGTGACCCAAAGACGCTGAACATAATAAAAAAGGGGGGGGGGGTTTACAGACAGGGGGGACAACACGTACAGAACACATTAATATACAGATAAAATGAACAAGACAGAAGAAGTAGAGAGAAAAAGATGGGGATGTAACAGGGGGTAGAAGAGTAGGCAATGGGGTAGAGGAGGTTAGGGGTAGGGGAGGTCATAGGCTTGGGTGAAGAGGTATGTTTTTAGGCGGGATTTGAATGTTGTGAGTGAGGGAGAGTGGCGGACAGGTTGGGGGAGGGAGTTCCAGAGTCGGGGTGCTGTTCGGGAGAATGCTCTGTCGCCAAAACTTTTGAGTCGGGATGTTGGTGCAGTCAGGGTGAGAGAGGAGGAGGATCGGAGAGCTCGGGTGGGGCGGTGGGGGATGAGGAGGTCAGACAGGTAGGGGGGGGCAAGGTGGTGAAGAGCTTTGAAGGTGAGGAGGAGTATTTTAAAGTTTATGCGCTGCTTGATGGGAACATAGAGTGCTGAAGTGAGACTATTTAATCCAGCAGTTTTTACAGGTATTGGAGTTTAGCTCAGTAGGAGAGGCATGTGCCCTTCTCGTGGGAGACTAGGTTTTGAACTCACTCTTGCATGTTAGTTTTTTCAAATGTTCCTCTAAATCCATTAAATATTGATGAACACCCCAAGTCTGCTTGCCCATCCATAAAAGTCATGGCATGCTACTAACACACAAAATGTTACATCTTTTGAAACCCAGCAGGACTGAATGCTGTAATTGCAAAGCTGCAACCCTGAACATTAGTCATCTATGGATTTTAATTGAACTTTAATTGTCAGCAAAATTATTACAATCTTAAAGTTTTAGTAAGTGCAATTGGTCTCAGGCTGCGGTTATTTTATTACTTGGTTTACGGATCCGCCGCACTTAGATTATTGATTTCTACAATATAAATAAAATAAATTATTATATTTTTTTTTCTATAAAGTAATGCCGACAACGCAAAATAGCATTAAATGAAATATAAAAAGCGGTATTGAGTCAAAAGATAAGAGCGCGTGAAGTAATTTTTCGCCAAAATCCAGCGGGAGTCTGTGATGGAGCCGCTCCGTCCCTGTGTGCGGTCCCGGCGAGAGCGCGTGCGCCCGTTTCCCCGTCTGCTGCCCGCCATTATATCGCAAATATACATTTTAGACCCGTTAACCACATTTTCTCCAGCGCGTTTTGCCGTAACTAAGGGTGCACACTTAGAAGCGTCAGTTCTACCAATGCAAAACACGCTAAATCTACTGTTACACGCTCATGCGCGTCGCGTCTCCCTCCCTCTCCTCACTTGGTGCGTTTTGGGTAAACCCGGAAGAAAAAATCTTTCTAAACTGAAATTATATTTATAATTTGGCCGCCTGTTCAATATATTTCATTTAAAAATCCTAAACCAAGTAATAAAATAACTGCGGCCTCACTGTCAAACTAAAGATGAACTTATATTTGTTTCCCTCACAGTGTATACATACTTCAGCATGACAAGCCCAGTGATGCCCCGCAGCATGCCAATGGGTAGTAAGTACAATTTAATATTGACACATAAACTCATAGAACATTAGCAGTTCCATGTAAGCAGTTTTTGGGCTGTCCATTAAAAACATGTTCAATAGTGCAGCTGCACAAGTTGGCGGTTAGCGCTTTGGCTAATATTTTTCTTTCAACATTTGTGTCAGGTGCCAAAAATAAATCCAAAGGCATCAGTCTTCCAAAAAAAAAAAGTTGATTATTTTAAAAATAAAATATAGGCTTGTGAGCAAAATGTAGGTTTATGTCAATAACAAACTTCTTTGTGAGAAAAACCGTGTTAACAGGTAGAATTACTATGGCACTTCCTGTCTCCTCTCTCATCCCTCCTTCCAGCACGTTCAGTCCTGCTGCAGGAAGATGGCGCATAGTACACGTTTTCGAGACGGATAATTGAGCCCTATAAATGAATGCTTTATTTTTAATCATTATTATTTATTTATTTTGCTGGGAGAAAGAGGACAGTTGATAAAAGAGAAGGTGTCACAAAGGAGGGTGAAAGCCAAATCACCATCCCGACTATTCATAAATCCATAAATTGATAATTTTACCATTTCACCTTGTTTTCTTCATGCCTTAGGTTGAATCTTATGTCCAAGGTCAGACAGTGCTGCCGGACCAGTCTCACTTGGATTGATGTGTGTGTGTGTGTGTGTGTGTGTGTGTGTGTGTGTGTGCGTGCGTGCGTGCGTGTGTGTGTGTGTGTGTGTGTGTGCGCGTGTGTGTGTGTGTGCTCGAGGCGATGGCAAAATAACATCTGTGTAAAAAAAACCTGGTCATTCAGACACGCAAAAATACTTGAGGCTGAGTCGCCCACAGCCACAGGACTGTGGGGTGGAGGTTTGGTGTCTGCCCATGAACCAGGCCCCAGCAGCCAGAGGGCTCCACAGAGGAAACACTGGAGAACCTACAAGTGATAAAAGGAATTAAAATAAGTTCAAACTTAATACATGTGTAAAAACTAAGAATTAGAATATAAAATGTCAAATTGTAGGATAGAAGAAGCAAAACACTAGAATATAACTAGCTATAAAATTGTAAACCTCAAATAAATCACTAGAGTGCAGAGAGTGTGCACAGGCCGTTAAGCCTTTATGAGATGATTATTTCCAACACTCAATTACGGCTTCTTTTTTTCTCTTTTTTTAATGTACACAAAAACAGAAGTGTATGTGTGAACCTGAATCGAAACTTAACATTTTAATGGTGGTAATATATAATTTTGTATATTTTCTCAGCAGGTTTTTCTGCTCCAGCGTCTTCTTGTGGTAAGTGATTTGGTTTATCGTATTTGCTTTAATTTTTTTCAATTTAAGACTCAGACTTCATTTTGCCCACAATTGACTTGTCCAATATGCTATTATGTACGTAGTCATTATTATTGCAAGATTTCCCAAAGTTTTCAGGCCTGTACCCCCAAAATAACCATGCAACCAACTCACCACCCCCATTGCAGAATGAAACCACTGAAATAATTGTTGACCAGTTTAATAATTGTAATAGTTATCTGCAGTATACAGCCTACCGAAAGACATTTTTAACAATTATTTTGTGTGTGTAAACATTTATCTTGCTAATCTTTTACAAAATTAGTGAATGGAACAGTGTTTTTGTAAACACTGTTTTTAAAATTATGAGAATAAATGTTGCTGGGAAAAGCAGTGATCTTTTGTGTTTTTAGTTAAAGTAGATGGATATCTTGACTCTGTCAGAGCTCCTCAGCCCACAACACTGCGGGACCCTCTGCTGGAGCTGGTGTCCCTGCAGAAGGCCTCAGGCTGCTGGAAGTTAGAGCCGGCTCTGGCCACAGCCCTGAGCAAGACCAGCCAAGATCTGGAGAACAAACAGCCTTCAATGGTGAGTTACAAGGTGCTGCAGACAGAAATGCTCTTTGTGGTATTTTTTACAGGACGTCAATATCATTAAAACACAAACATATTAGTAATAATTGACAAACATTTATTTGCCTAAGTAGCTGAGTTAGGAAGTACTCTAAGTTTGAGAGGAAGTTTAGAGGTTCTTCTACTACTACTTCTCCTTCTTCTACTACTTTATTTATGGAAATAATCTGATGTTTATTCATTAATGTGCATTTAGATACCATACTTATTTACTTTGTTAAAATATTATTAACAGAAGACTAGTTGGAAGGCATTTTAAGGTCTCTTCCTCTTCTTTGGAACCAGAAAACAATGTAAAGCAAAGATGCTCATGATTCTGGTTCTGGCGTGGCCATGGCGTGTACCAGTTCAAAGTTATGGTCAATTCAGCAGTCCATATGCTCAAAAACAAACCTCCTTTTATACTTTGTGTCATTTAGGCAAAGACAGAAGTGTGGGCCACCATTTTGGCTCTGGTCTGGCTCCATGGTCTGAAAGCTGATGCTAAGGACGAGTGGGAGCTGCTGGTCATGAAGGCTGCGACATGGCTGCGCTCACAGAATGGTAACTTCTGTCAATTCAATTACATCCAACAGAACTCCTTAATGTGGGAAAAGTGGAAGGATTGATCAGACACAGTTTATACTTTTTAATATTCAGAATTATTAAACATGGGCTCCATTGCCATATTTATTCTAAATAAAATATACTATCCTTTGAAAGGTGAAAAGTACTCAAATTGGTGTCTAAAGATAGGAATCTGAACCCTGTGAATAGAGCAGGGATGTCTACATTATGGTCCAGGTGCCAAGTGCGGCCTCTGACTAATGTGATCCTGGCGTTTGAATTGGCTCAAATTAGCACAAGTGCTACTTTTTAGTTAAGTCTGCACCATGTGGTGGCAGAATTACATGTAGAATGTGGTTAAATATTAAGCTTTTGTTGAAATAAGTTTGGACACTCTAGAAATGGAGCTTGATTTTGTTAAATATTTTTTGGGCCATGGTATTGATTGGATTGTGTTGTTTACACGTAGACAATGATGCATTTAGGCGAGTATTCAGAATATTTACAGTCTCAGTACAATTTATCACAAACACTTACTGAAGCAATATCCTCTGAAAACAAAACATCCTGTCTTTTTTACTTCTAAAACTTCATAACCCTGTTTAAACTTGTTTCTGAAATCTTGTTTGAGTTTATTCATTTAGTAATTATATCTTCAGTAAAAAAATGTAACGCTTCAGGATGTTTTTTAAAATGTGCACTCTCGAATCCTGATTTAAAAAAAAAGCCTAAACCAAATGCAGCATAGATTTCCCTCTAAACTGTGCAGTCTTTCTGCAACAAATAATACATTATTTTATGAATGAATTGTTTTTAAGATAATAGAGTTTATCATTGATGTTTCCTCTGTTTTCAGCTGCAGGCCTGACTGAGTGTGTGGAAGCTGCCAATGCTCTGCTGGGATGCAGTGTTCAGAAAGAGGCCCTGGGACTCTAGGGCTATTTTACATTTCATTTGGCAGCATTAAATATATAAATGTTTACACAACTGCTTATTAGGAAGGGATATTCAGAATTAAATTGTTCAGCAAATGTGCCTAAAATATATCAAGTGCAATGTGTTCATTTTTAATGTTACTGTTGTGATGGGGTTAATTTTCTTTGCACTCCATGTTTCTTCTGTATAAGATAAGATAAGATATTCCTTTATTGTCCCACATGGGGAAATTTCATTGGTGCAACGCAGGTAGATACAGAGGTAGATACAGAAGAACAGATCACTTATAGGAAGTCTGAAAAACACTTTCAGTAGATCTCCTATAAATAAATAAAAACTCCCATAGACAAATAAATAAATACCATTGCATGTGATCCCGACAGTAATTGCACATGAATATGTGTCACGACAGCACATAGATTGCACATGAATTTCACAGTAATTGCACATGAATTGCACATGAATTCCAACAGCAATTGCACATACGACAGAATTGCACATCAGTATTAGGTTAGGTCAGTATTGCGAGTGTTCAGTACTAACAGTTTTTGTTATAAAGTCTGACAGCAGCAGGAAGGAAAGACCTACGGAACCTTTCCTTCACACATCGAGGGTGGATCAGTCTCTCACTGAAGCTGCTCTCCAGAGCGGAGAGAGTGTCCTGCAGGGGGTGACACTCATGGTCCAGCATAGATGTGAATTTAGCCAGGACCCTCCTGTCCCCCACCTCCTGCACCGAGTCCAGAGCACAGCCCAGGACGAAGCTGGACTTCTTGATGACTCTGTCCAGCCTCTTCCTCTCCCTCTCTGTGATGCTGCTGCTCCAGCAGGCCACACCATACAGGAGGGCCGATGCCACCACAGAGTCGTAGAAGGTCTTCAGGAGTGGCCCTGTCACTCCAAAAGACCTGAGTCTCCTCAGGAGGTAGAGCCGACTCTGGCTCTTCCTGTACAGTGCGTCTGTGTTATGAGTCCAGTCCAGTTTGTGGTTCAGATGAACACCCAGATACTTGTATGAGTCCACTCTCTCAATGTCCCATCCCTAGATGTTCACTGGTGAGGGGGCAGCAGAGTGGCGTCTGCGGAAGTCCACCACCATCTCCTTGGTCTTCCCCGCGTTGATGAGGAGGTGGTTCCGCTGACACCAGTCCACAAAGTCCTGCGCCAGTCCTCTGTACTCCACGTCATCGTCGTCCGTGATGAGTCCGATGATGGCAGAGTCGTCAGAGAACTTCTGCAGGACACAGCTGTCCGTGTCATGTCTGAAGTCTGCAGTGTAAAGGGTGAAGAGAAAGGGCGCGAGGACAGTGCCCTGGGGCGCCCCCACACTGCAGGTCCGAGTGTCAGACACACAGTTCCGGGCTCTCACAAACTGGGGTCGGTCTGTGAGGTAGTCCAGGATCCACTCTGCCAGGTCATACTCCACACCAGCCGTTTCCAGCTTGTCCCTCAGGAGCAGCGGCTGGGTGGTGTTGAAGGCGCTGGAAAGATCGAAGAACAGAATCCTCACAGAGCTGCCAGGCTTTTCCAGGTGAGAGAGAGAGCGGTGCAGCAGGGAGATGACGGCGTCCTCCACTCCGATGCCAGACCGATATGCAAACTGCAGCGGGTCCATGGCTGAGCTCACGGTGGAGCGGAGGTGGTCCAGGACTAGCCGCTCCAGTGTCTTCATCAGGTGGGACGTGAGAGCCACTGGCCTGAAGCTGTTGAGGTCTTTGGGGCGCGGTGTCTTAGGCACAGGTACCAGACAGGAGGTCTTCCAGACCTGTGGTACCACCCTCAGCTTCAGGCTCATGTTGAAGACATGCTCCATAACTCCACACAGTTCATCTGCGCAGGACTTAAGGAGCCTGGGGCTGATGCCATCAGGTCCTGCTGCCTTCCTCACTTTAATCCTCTTCAGCTCACTCCTCACCTGTGCTGCTGTGACAGTCAGTGGTTGGCAGGGGGACCGTGTGCTGGGGGGATGGGTGAGTCCAGGCGAAGTGGGGAGCTGATGGTCCGGGGCAGATAAGCGAAGAGGAACAGATGCAGGGCATTGTCCAGCTGTGGAAGAGGGAGCATGCAGCTGTGCAGGGGGAGGGGCGGGTGACCGATCAAACCTCAAGAAGTGAGCATTTAAATCATTCACCCACTGTAGATCCCCCTCTGTCTGGGCAGGGGGGGTTTTGAAGCCCGAGATGGTTTTCAGGCTCCTCCACACTCCCTGAATGTTCTTTTGCTGAAGCTGCTCCTCCATCCTCCTCTTGTAGCCGGCCTCAGCCTGCCTGATCTTCCTCCTCAGCTCCTTCTGCACAGTCCTCAGCTCCTCCTTGTTCCCTGACCTGAAGGCTCTCTTCTTCTCCTTCAACAGAGCCTTCAGTTCACGGTTAATCCATGGCTTGTTGTTTGGAAAACACCGCACCGTCCGGGAGGGAACAATGTTCTCAAAACAGAAGTTGATGTAGTCCGTGATGCACTCTGTGATGGTGTTGATGTCCTCCCCATGTGGGTCATAAAGCTCAGTCCAGACAGTGGTGCTGAAGCAGTCCCTCAGAGCCTCCTCGCTCTCAGCAGACCACATCCTCACCTCACGGGACACCACAGGCTGCCTGCGCACGATGGGTTCATACACAGGCCTCAGATGTACAAGGTTGTGGTCCGAGCTGCCCAGGGGAGGGCATGTTACATAGCTGCTCCCTCACTGTGCAGTGTTCGGGTTTGGACCAGCTCGTGTTCACATACACCGCCAGACCTCCACCTCTTTTCTTCCCGGATTCTCTCGTTCTGTCCGCCCGCAGCAGGTGAAAATTGTCCAAACCTACAATAGAGTCTGGCATTTCTGCTGTTAACCAGGTCTCTGTGAAAATCAAGACGCTGCTGTCCCTATAAATCCTCTGGGACCGCATGAGGCTCGCTATTTCCGTCATTTTATTTTGAAGGGACCTCACGTTACCCATGACTACGGCGGGAACCGACTTCCTGTTTGTCCCTCTCTTCTCTCGGAGTTTACGTCCAGCCCGTCTGCCTCGTTGCGTTTTCCTTAGGATGTCCGCCGGGATAACGTGGCGATCTCCGGGTAAGACGACTGTTCTCCGCAGTTTCATGAGTTCCTCCTTTGTGTAAACGCGGTACGGCGCCGGCCGGGGGGCGGGGCCGGAGCCGGGGGACTCAGAGCCAAGACACATCGCAACGACACGACAAAAACACTCAATCCAGCCGAATAAAGTCAAAACAAGTTAATTTAAAGCGATTCCAGTGCGTGTCCCGATCGTTCGTGAAGTTCCTCTTTCATATAAACGTGTAGATAAACGTGTACCGACGACACGCCGTACTTTAGCGCGGCCGGAGGGCGCGGCCGGAGGGGCTGGTGGGCTCGCTCGGAGCTAGTTCACGTCACAACAACACAACGAACGCAACGAAAAACGCTCAAATCCAGCCGAAAAAAGTCAAAAACAGTTGAATTAAAAAACTATTCCAGCGCGTGTCCCTATCGTACAGTAAAATAGAAAAAAAATATTAACTATATTTACAAAATATAGGAGATAAAGCACAATAAGTGTGAGAAAGAAGAGAGAGCGTTTACACCGGGCTGCCAGCTGTACCAGCGCCAATATCCACTCCAATAAAGTTTTTAAAAAAACTAGATCAATTGATCAATCACGGAGTTCTAATTTTAGCACATCCGTTCTTGTTTACTACGATTCCCGGATACAATCATACAAGTCTGTCAGCTCGGCCCTGATAAACAGACTTTCAGGAATTTAGTAGAGCAGCAAAATACCACCACTGTGACATGAAGTCTCAGTCATATATGACTATATGGATCATATCATAGATCCATGTCTCAGGCCGCTCACCCCGAGCATAACCTCTAGTGGCCGGTGGTAAACACTGCGAAACCCAAACTGCTTCGCTCACAGAAAATGTTTGAGTGATTGAATTTCTATTTGGTTTGATTGAAAACAAATGTTCAAGTGTTTGCGGAGAATTTTGTTTTGTTTGGTATAATATGTTGGTAAGGAGCAGAGAAACTTCAAGTCCATATTCTCAATGTACTGTTTTTCACTTTGAGGAACTGCATTGCACACCTTAAATTCTAACTGTTTGCATGTCATGTTGTGACTGGAGCAGACGTTTTCAAACCAATTGCCCGTCTCATCCACCAGGGGGCATATGGACCACACGAGTTTATCCATCCAGTTCTGCAAGAAGAGCAATTTTCTGTTACAAAGCACATGTTGTCCCATATTGGTGTTTTATGTGGAGTAAAATGGTGCTTCTGAATGCGTTCCAGCACAACAGAACCTGCTTATGAAAGGATGACTGATACTTGACTGATAGTTTTTATTTATTAAAATCACAACTCAGGACAAACTCAATACCTCCCATTTTTTCAAACAACCCCCTGGAGAAGAAACATTCAAAGTCTATTTTCTGAAGGCCACCTACTTCATAGCCTTCCACAATTTCAGATGTTTTGATATAATGTACTCTATTCTAAGTTTAACTGGTTTATTGTTTTAATTGATTTAACTGGTATAGACAGAGAAAAGGCTGGATACATACATCTGTCTAGGGATTCCATTTTAGTAAACTAAAAAATAATACAAATAATAAAACAACAAAACATGTACCAATCTTTTTTATTTCAATATTCTAACACTAGGTTAGTCAGTACCTAAATAGTGTTTATTGTTGCCTGTATCTCCAGTTCAAGGAGTGTGAACATTCAACATGTTTCCACCCTTAAACTTACCCTCACATAAAGGAATGTGTGGCTTTTGCTTCCCACCGCTGCGTCTGAGATCAGCGTTTATTAAAGTCAGGAGAGGTCACTAGGGTCGCAGCCCTGAACTAAACCAGCCCCAAATCCAGCCTTAAGCTCCAGCTCTGCTCCCAAATCCAAGAATGCCCCTCATATGGACGCCGCGTGTACAAGGTTCTCACGTCAACAGCAACACACTTGCAATATACAAAACCTGCAGTGTTTTCTCTGGATACACATTACAGAGTGTTGCATCTTAAAGGCGCACTAACTATTCTGGTCAGGGGTCCACTACCTGCTTTTATCTATTTTTTACTGCTCGGACATTAAAACATTCTTTCTTTCTTACTGGGATTGTTCCGCATTCTCACAGATCGTACCTGTTACTTCTGTCTGTATCTGTCAGTTCATGATCTTAAATTGGACTCAGTAGCGCTCAGTCCACTGTCTGGACTGAGCTTTATGACCCACATGGGGGTCAACTTCTGCTTCGAGAACACTGTTCCCTCCCGGACGGTGCGGTGTTTTCCAAACAACAAGCTGTGGATTAACCGTGAACTGAAGGCTCTGTTGAAGGAGAAGAAGAGAGCCTTCAGGTCAGGGAACAAGGAGGAGCTGAGGACTGTGCAGCAGGAGCTGAGGAGGAAGATCAGGCAGGCTGAGGCCGGCTACAAGAGGAGGATGGAGGAGCAGCTGCAGCAGAAGAACATTCAGGGAGTGTGGAGAAGCCTGAAAACCATTTCAGGACCTGCAGTGTGGGGGCGCCCCAGGGCACTGTCCTCGTGCCCCTTCTCTTCACCCTTTACACTGCAGACCTCAGACACGACACGGACAGCTGTGCCCTGCAGAAGTTCTCTGATGACTCTGCCATCATCGGACTCATCACGGACGACGATGACGAGGAGTACAGAGGACTGGAGCAGGACTTTGTGGACTGGCATCAGCGGAACCACCTCCTCATCAACGCGGGGAAGACCAAGGAGATGGTGGTGGACTTCCGCAGACGCCACTCTGCTGCCCCCTCACCAGTGAACATCCAGGGAAGGGACATTGAGAGAGTGACTCATACAAGTACCTGGGTGTTCATCTGAACCACAAACTGGACTGGACTCATAACACAGACGCACTGTATAGGAAGAGCCAGAGTCGGCTTTTGGCGTGACAGGGCCACTCCTGAAGACCTTCTATGACTCTGTGGTGGCATCAGCTCCTGTACGGTGTGGCCTGCTGGAGCAGCAGCATCACAGAGAGGGAGAGGAAGAAGCTGGACAAAGTCATCAAGAAGTCCAGCTCCGTCCTGGGCTGTGCTCTGGACTCGGTGCAGGAGGTGGGGGACAGAAGGGTCCTGGCTAAATTCACATCTATGCTGGACCATGAGTGTCGCCCCCTGCAGGACAATCTGTCCACTCTGGAGAGCAGCTTCAGTGACAGACTGATCCACCCTCGCTGTGTGAGGGAAAGGTTTCGCAGGTCTTTCCTTTTGATGCTGATTTTTAAACTTCCTATAACTTATCTGTCCTTTCCCCCTGTATCTACCTGCGTTGTAACACCAAAATTTCCCCATGTGTGGACATTAAAGGCTATCTTATCTTATCTTTACAACCTTAAAAAATAGTCCCGACACGTCTTTTAGTGTTTAAAATGTCAAGAAAAAAATGAGTCACAGAATAGTCTGTCTGTCAATTAACAATTAACATCAAAAAACCCTAGTCTACACATTTGAAACAAGACTACTCACCACAACTTTTTTTGCTTGGAACCTACCGCCAGCGTGTCTTCCCAGGCCAGTGAGACGGTCCTCTCTTCTCCCAAATGATGAGGAATGAGGCTGAAAACTTGTGATCGTTTCAGGTGGCCAAACACCGCGTCACGGCCCGCGAAGACGAGTCATTGGACAAAGGATCCCACTTCTGACACCAAAACTATACTGCAACAAATGACAGAGAAAATGAGGCGAAATATAACCAAGTTGTCTTGTCCAAAAGTGATTCTTTATTTTAGCCCAGCACAGCCAAAATGTTCTCCCTGACAGTTGCCTTTTCTCTCCCTGTTCTGAACCAGAACAAAAATTTTGTTCAGCTTATCAAGGCACAACAAGTGCCACGTATGCACAAAACCAGTCTAAACATATTGCAGAAAAACACACTCAATGTTCTACCGCCTGTGAGACATCCTTGGATCCTTAGCTCTCAGTGTGTTTTCCCAGGGACGTCTGCAGAGCCACAATAAGTGTGACCCGGATGTTACACACATGTTAACCTAAGTTTTATGGCATCAGGCAAAGGCATTACGTTTTTACATCACAAGCGTCACTCGAGAAGAAAATTGTGTTACATTACATATTTTTTCTGGGCAATGCAAGTACGTAAAAAGTAAAATAATGTGCAGAGTTCCATAAATCAACCGGATGAAAAGCGGGCGGAGTTCTACTTGTATCCTAGAGTTAGATTACACAATACAAGAAGTATTTACAGTGGACTGATACAGAGAAGGAGAGTAAGGAAAAAGTACCACTTGAAGGAACAAATAAACACAAGTAAAGTACACAAGACTTATTATGTTGTGTGCAGAGGGAGCACGGGACAGTCAAGGCCCCAATATGGTTTAACACATAAGACTTTATATTTGCCACGATGACAAACTTCAATAAACTGTATTGTACTGTTTTTTGTGAAAGTGCAACACAAAGTGGCACACAACTGTGAAGAGGAAGGAAAATTGTACATGATTTCCAGATTATTATTATGTTTGAATAAAAAACTGAAAAGTGCAGTGTGCAAAACATTTCTGCCACTTTTCCCTGCGTTTCTGTCAGAAGTTTCCTGATGAGTACTGAAAGATTGAACGTTGACCTAATGATCCCCCTGTGTGTAATCTAATCTCAGTATAAGGAGGTGCGGCATCATGCTGTGGGGCTGCTTTCTTTCAGCAGCTGCTCAGAGTAAAGGGAAGATGGCTGGAGACAAATACAAGGTGATCTTGGAAGAAAACCTGTTGGCGTCTGCGAAAGACTTTCAGCAGGACAACGACCCGAAACATAAAACCAGAGCTACAATGGTTTAAAACTAAACATATTCATGAGTTAGAATGGCCCAGTGAAAGTCCAGACCTAAATCCAATTGCAAATTTGTGGCAAGATCTGAACACAGAGGCAGATGCAGTTTTCAGATCTTGCCACAAATTTGCAATTGGATTTAGGTCTGGACTTTCACTGGGCCATTCTAACTCATCTGCCTCTCCATCAAATCTGACTGAGCTCGAGCTGTTTTGCAAAGAAGAATGGATGAAGCTGGTAGAGACTGTAACTGCAGTTAAGTATCGACTCGGAAGCTGAATATGTGACGTGACAGAACATGGAAAAGCTCCAGAGTACGAACACTTTTGTGGTGGTTATGTTTTCAGTCGTCACAATAAAAGCATTAATGTTTCTGTTGGTGATGAACGACATCTGAAACCTCACCTGCTCCAGGTTGAAATATGACAAAGGCTTTTAGTAGATTTTTTTTACAAATAAAATGTATTATTCATTAAATTATTTGCCTTTTTTGTCTAATACTGCAGTTGTCTTTTATTTTTTTGCATGTGTTTTAAACTCTGAATAGTGCAGATAACAATAACGTTTATCAAAGGATTATTAAGATTTCTGATTAATTGTTGCAGCCGTAGTAGAAGCCCAAAATAAGTCATTTTTCTGTCTTCTTATTGCCTCCTAAAATCAATCTTTAAAATGCTAACTTATTGGTATTAAACCCCCGTCAAATATTTTAGGCCGGTTTCTGAATTTCTTTTTCTCAACAAACTCAAAAAATACACAATAAAGTTCCCTGACACTGACTTTCATGTAGTTTCTCATTGCTCATGTTATATACTATAGCTGCAGGTCTTTGTAAGGTCTTTGTAAATAATACTCCAACTGGCAATCGTGGGCGATGTCCCTCATTAACCCAAATGGCTCCATCAGACTTTATTGAGTCCGCAGTCAGCACTGGCAGCTCTCATCAGCAAATCGATGGGACTTTTTTTTAAACTCACTCACTTTTCCACCAATCAATGCGGCGCTGGAGAGACACCGCGGGCAGCAGCACATCAAACCAACTGTTTTATAATAAATCGAGTCACCACTGGGAAAATAACAGGGCAGTTACCGTTTGGCTTTCAGCGTTCGGACCTGAAGCGGCTAAAATGTGTACAACGTGGAAATGCTCTGCAGACGGTATTAGTATTTTACAGTGGATACTTTTTGCTTTGACTTCACTACATTTGAGAACCAGTGTGTGTACTTTCTTCTCCACTACATTTTTGAACGGGACTAAAAAGTAACAGTATTTCATTCGCCATCTTGCGAGTTCCAATGTATAAATGACCAGAATGACTGATGACCAGGACAAATCACAATTTTACACTTTAATAGTTCATTTTACATTGAGTGTTTAGGGTTTACTCTAAAAGCAACATTTTAAAAAAGGTGTACTGCACTATTTTTATTGACGTAAATGTTTAATGTGATACTTTTACTGTTACTTGAGTGAATTTTTTGTTCCTGCATCTGTGTTTTTGCTGAAACCACCACTGGTCAAAAATGAAGCTAGAGAAGCTTCATTTCATCTCAAATTCAAAGTATGGCAACCTCAAAGGGTCACATACAGTTGAATGATATATAAACCTATTTGTTGTATAGGGAGAAATATGTATTATTTTCTTTCCAGGCTGAATTTCTCATTGGCTCAGGGCTTTCCACGAACTTTGCAGCATTTGCGTCAGCCTTGTGTCAGGAGTGAAGCCCACGGCAACAACAATAACCTACTGTTATTGCGTTATAAAGAAGGTCTTATTGGGCTTTTGTGCTCATATCTATACAACACAGTAAAGATATGGTTTTGCCTTTTCTGTTTCACACTTTTCTTACATTTTTTTTAACTTTCCCCTTTGTAAAGATGAAAACAGACGAAAGTAAAAGCAGTTACCTCATAATAACATTACTCTAGTACAAAGCAGTGGTCCAAAAAATGACTAATGTAATCGTAAACACTGCTAAGAAAAGTATTCGCAATTGTAAAAAATAACTGCTTAACATTTATATAATCTGACGTAATTAGTTAAACAAGACATTACTGTTACTTACAAAGGATCGACCAGGAAAGAGAAACCAGAACTTGTACTCGGATAAGAGTATTGTTACACCGTACAATGTATTATATAGACTGTGGGGAAATGTACATCTTCAATTTCACACATGACACAACATTTTAACGTTCAGATAAACGTCGGTTCAATCAGGCGCAGTGACGACGTAGAGATTCAGAAATGTATACTCGTGGATCGAATGAAAAGGTGGACTTCCTAAACAGAAGGCGCGGCGGCCGGACGGCAGGAGGACAACCTCAGAGGACAGAGGGTGTCTAGGGGTCAGAGCGGATCTTTCGGGCCTTATTTGCTGTTCTCTCTGAAAAGAACGTTGAAGCCACGATCACATTCAAGTGCTGTTCCCAAACCAAGACAAGGCAGAACATTAAAAACGCCTTGAATCAAACTAGAATGACTCAATTAGAAGTAAAACGTGGTCACGACGGCACTGTGACTGAGCAAGACGGTCCCGGGTTCGATTCTCACACCGCGCGGGGCCTTTTCGCCGACCCCAAAAAACACTATCGGTCTAATAATCCCGAGCTAAACCTGACCAACATCCCGAGGCGCTGCGTCAATCTAATTAGTGTTTTTTTGCAAACTTAATGTCCACTTTTACAACCTCCATAAATCCCGTCTTCCGTCTCCTCCAGGCCTCCTCCTGCAGCTTCAGTCTGCTCTTTCTGTCCTTATATTCACCGTTCCTCTTCAGTACCAGCTCAAACCACATGAATCTGGTCCTGACTTTCATTAGAGATCCAAAATGTTACTTTACACAACAAACTTTTGTGTTAATATTATGATTTTAATTGGTTAGGCCTGTCTGTTTGCATGTGTGTGTTAATGGATGCATGTGTATCTTGTTTTCTGTGTTGTTGCATGGATAGTGTGTAAAAGTCTGGCAATTTTCAAATGTAAGCTAAAAACTGTTTTGTTTAGCTGTGCATATGACTTAAATGATTTTATTTGCACTCTTCTCTTTTATGTCTTTAATCTGTTTTGTGATTTCTGTCATGTCTTTGTGATTTTAATATATTTTTTCCCTGTTGTGTGAAGCACTAATTGGGCTGTGCAAATAAACTTGCCTTGTGCACGGTGGCAAAGGCGGTTAGCGCTCTTGCCTCCCAAGAAGGAGATCATGGGTTCGATTCCTGGACCAGACCAACATCACATGACCTCTCTGGGTGGAGTCTGCATGTTCTCCCCGTGTTACCGTGGGTTCTCTCCGGGTTCTCCGGCTTCCTCCCACCGTCCAAAGACATGCATGTGTTAGGTAAGATTGATGACTCTAAATTGGCCCTAGTGAATGAATGTGAGAGTAAAGTGTCTGTAATGTCTAATGTCTCTGTGTTGGCTGCGACAAGTTGGCCACTGTCCAAGGTGTACCCCGCCTAAGGCCCGAAGTCACTGGGATAGGCTCCAGTCACCCGTGACCCCAAAAGGGCACAAGCGGTAGAAAATGGATGGATGGATACATCTGAGAGAGGGTATTTGTATTTTCTACTGTATTACATTTTTGAGCTGGACTGAAAAGTAAAATACTTTTCTTAGGGGTTGTTACCAAATTGTCATGGTCTCATCCTGCCAAAGATTTAGAGACTTTTACAAAAATATATATGAAATATAGCCGCAAGCGGCAATGATCGGCCCGCGCCACGCCGCAAGAGGAGGGGGCGTGGCTAACGCGCCCCAATTGTCCTTTTATTACGCCTACTGCTGAATCTGTGACGCTGTCACATCTTCTCCCCTTTGTTTTACCATCAAAAAGCAATTTTATTTTGAATTCTTGGCAAAATGTGCGGCTTTGCCGCACAGACACCGTGACTCTTAGAATAAAAATGTGGATAACTTTTGATGGTCCTGAAGATGAGTCTCACCAAATTTCAGGTTAATAGAGCTGACGCCCTGGGAGGAGTTCATGAAAGTCTAAAGTGTAAACATGTTCTGGCGATTTCCCCATTGGAATAACATGGGAGGTTTTGGTCATCGCTACGGCAACGCCATAACAATTATGACATGGGTCTCATTGACTTTTTGATGGGTATTCCAAAATTGAGTTGTGTGTCAAATTTCATAAAATTTCGCAAAACTAAACATTTAACCTCCATATAAAATCTGTAGGGGGCGCTGTGGCGCCAAATTAATTTCTTTCACTTCAAGTATGTTTAGGGCAAAGAGTTTAACAACTGATTCTAATTTGACCGTGACAGGTATCAATGTAATTTGAATAACTTTTGATGTCCCACTCCTCAGTAGCATTTTCACCAAATTTCAGCTTTTTAGGGCCAACGCCCTGGGAGGAGTTCGTAAAAGTACGACGTTTGGAAAAACTCCTAGTCATGTTAAGCCATTTTTGAAGCAATATGGCCGACATTTGGTTGGGCGGACGGCGTTGCCGTAATAATATTTTTTACTTCTCTTGTCACCATCTACCTCTGCGCCAAATTTCATGATTCTACGATCAGATTTTTTTGGGTCATTTCCTATCTCTCAATGCATTTTTGGTACATTTGGGGGCGCTGACGCGCCAATTTTTTTATTTTAGAAAAGGGAAATAGCCAGAATGTAGAGAGGCACGATTTTTAGAGGTGTGCAAATTTTTGTGACTTTTCGTCAATGTTCACTGGGTGAAAAATAGGGGGGTTGGTCCCGAGAAGAAAGAAAGAAAGAAGAAAGAATAATATTCCGATGCGAAAACAATGTTTCCCATTTTTCAAATACCATAAACTATACATTTTCGGAAAGCACTCGCGCTTTCCTACCTCATGGTGTGGGTCCCTGGTCACTGACGGGTACTTTCGTTAATTTTGAGTGGGCTCCGCCCACTTTGTGTTTTTAAGATAAGATAAGATAAGATATTCCTTTATTGTCCCACATGGGGAAATTTTGACCCTCTTTACAGTAATAATGTTAAATTTTTGCATTACATGCTTATATGCACGGAACATGCAAGAGATGGGGAACGTATTCGTGAGCTACTTAGCGCAAATGAGTGCTTTATATGGGGATGACGACCGCGAATGTAAAGTGCTCGTTTAGTGCGCACTTTTGCACGGGCTTCGCCCGTTTACAACGGTAATGTTCCATTTTCCTACTACTAATTAGTATGCACGGGGCGTGCATGAGTGGAGGAGTGTGTTAGTGAGTGTTTGGAAGTGGGCGAGCGCTTCGCGCACGATTTCATGCGCACTACGTGCGCACTTTCGCAGCCGTGCTTTGCACGGCCTTACGAGACTAATAGGCCTCTCGCCAGCTTGTGGCGCTCGGGCCTAATTATATATGAATCAATTCAGTCAAATACATTCTTTATCAAGACTACTATATTTGACACTTTAACACTTCTCAAAGTCTGAATGACACACTTTTTTACTCTAAAATTACATGTTTCAGTACTTCCAAACCCCTTTACTTAATCCTTTATGCAATACTTTTTAACTTTCTTTGCCCCTTTCTTTGTATCTGTATTTTTTTTACTGAAGTAACCAAACTGAGTACGTCCTCCACCACTGTGCACCTTTAAGCACAGAATAAAAACATCTTTGAACACAATAAAAGCTTTAATCCACCACATTTCCCCCTCTGAAGCGATGTAGCTCATCTAACATTGATGAAAGTAGCTGTAAAGCAGAAAATCGCCGCCGCGGAATATTTTCAGTCCTACACGTTCCACTAAATGCCAAACACTACTAATTATTTCCAGGTTTTACGTCCGGTGCTGGTCCCATAGGAAATTACAGTGTGATTTGTGTTCTTTTTAGTTTACAGAGGTCAGACGAGGACACAGCAGTCCGACACGAGAAACCCACTTGTCCCGCACTAAAAGTTTTATAAAGCAGCTTCTGAAATGTATTCGGGGCCAGTGAGTCACACTTGGGTTACAGAAAAAAGCAAATCTATGTTTCCCTGTTTTTTTTCCTGCACTTTTGGGTCCAATGTTAAGGCCACAGGGAGAAGAGCGTGCGAATTTAAAATGAAAAGAGATGATGAAAAATATAGCAAGCGTATCCTGCTGCTGGTGCATGGGCTTTAGTGAAGACGCGCATGCACAGTATAAGAATATTGTCCGGGTCGTACGGGTTCAGCCTGGATTCGGCGCCAATATCAAACTGATGAAATATGAATGCGTCGAGGTCAAAAAGGACCCAACAACAATCACAATATCAAGTTTTACCGTTCTGGTTCCTCTGAGACGAAAGCATCACAGTTTGATGAAAGATTATTTCTAGTTATTGACACCGGGGTAAAACAGGGACTTCCTTAACTCACTTTAAATCACATAATCAATAATACAATGAGTTTAATAGATTACCATTCCTCTGTGGCCAGCTTTTTAAGATTAAACTATCTGTGTTTACTGTTCAGCAGCAATGCACTTTACATTTACTTTTTAAAATTGATCATATTTCCTTTTTTTTCATATCTTATTGTTACTTGAATACCTAAATAATAACCGAATAATCTGGACATCCAAATGCTGATTATAAAGGTTTATTTCCTTACATCATTACGAATGCAAACGCCAATACGCAAAAAGTACACACAATACTTTAATAATTCATCTGCCTTTGTGAAATGTTTGGTTCTCCAGTGGGACTGAATGATAGAAGTCAAATGTAGAATTCCCCTTGGCAGAAAATACCCTTTACTTTACCATCACCAACGCAATATTTCCATTACAGATCAAATTAACCTAATACTTTTCGTCGTCTCATTACGCAGTATTTTCTGTATCTGTATTTTACAACCCTAATCATGTTTCTAGCCCTCGCGCTTTCTTACCCTCCACAACATGAAAACGTGTTGTTTTGTGTGTATTTGCATGTTTTATGTTCACGCTATTTTTCTATGTTTGAAAAAATAAATACTGTAGTTTTTAACCTGAGGGTAGAACAAGTGCTAGAAATCTTTTCAACCATTCAAAATAAACCTAGCTCTCGTTCACAATACTAAACATTTATAGGCTATTTAATGGTTTCAGAGTGAGGAAAATTGCCAAAATAAGGTATTTTAAATGGGGCAGAGCAAAATAATATGTCTGTTTGCCGTAACCCGACCGAGCCGTCAAAATTATAGCCGACTGAAAAAAAAATATCAGCATTTTGTCAAAATTATGCCAAATTCTTTTATTTTTCTTATATTTCACCGAAGGAGCCAGCTGAGGTGGCTCGGGCATCTGTTCCGGATGCCTCCTGGGCGCCTCCCTCGGGAGGTGTTTCAGGCATTTCCCACCGGGAAGAGGCCCCGGGGAAGACCCAGGACACGCTGGAGAGACTATGTCTCTCGGCTGGCCTGGGAACCTCTCGGGATCCCCCCGGAGGAGTTAAAGGAAGTGTCTGGGGAAAAGGAAGTCTGGGAGTCCCTGCTCAGACTGCTGCCCCCGCGACCCGGCCCCGAATAAAGCGGCAGAAGATGGATGGATGGATATATTTCACAGACTCACCGACCGTTTTTTTCAAAAAAGCGCTGTGTTGAAAAATGTTGTATCACTGGAACTCGCTAAAAATATTACGAAGCCGAATAAGAAATAAAAATGCAACTTAACGCGAGCGGAGAATGTTCAACTCATTGTCTGTTGAAGCCTGACTCCTGGCGGTCACTGCGTGTCACTGGCAGAATCGAAAAAATGGGATTTGACAGTGGCTGAAATATGCAGAATTTGTCACATATGATGACCAAGACGTCGACGATTCTACGACATGAAAATGGCCAAAAAATAAAATAATTTGTCCTGTTCAAAAATAGTTTATTGGGTGGACTTATTCATTTTTTTGTTTTGTACATTTACGGTAGCATCTCTTTTGATAAATGATAATATTAACTTAATTTCATAGGCAAATTATCATTAAATTCTATATACAAATTTGGATTTTTTTATGCTTTAAAGGAAAAAAGAAAGAAAAGAATTTACCTACCTACCCACTTGAAAAATGGTGGGTCGGGTTACAGCAAACAGACAATTTATTTGGGGCAGCCTGGTCAGTAGTCCATTCAACGTCCTTTAAATGGGAAAATGAAACCCATGAATACTTTTGGGACACGTTTTGGGATTTCGACCCCTGCATGTATCAAATAACAGAGCCTAAAGAACTAATCATTTTTCTCACAAGCTGCCGTCCATATGGTTATTTGGCATTGATCGTTTCCATGATGTTTGCTTTTAGAGAGACGAAATGGAGACACAACTGGCCGCACATTTGCATGTTTTTGTCTCCTTTTCGAGAATAGAATGTGATGGCATGTTTTTGATTCTTCCTCACTTAAATTCAAAGAGATCAATGGCTTTTTCCTGGCGTCAGTTTATACTTCACGTACTGTATGAGCGAGATACTTTCCACGGAGCAAAATGAGCACACACAGAATGTCACACCAAACCAAAAGAGATAAATAAATCATCATTGCAAGTGCATATTTGTGAATTTAAACTACTATTGTTTCATTAAAGGTGCCATAACATGCTTTTTTTCCACGTTTCGTAGTCTATCCTAAGTGATGATGCGTGCTTGCCCTTATGACGCGGTCTTGCCCCACCGCCCGTCAGTTTGGAGATTCGAGGAAAGGAGATAGTCTGTAATATAGCTAAAAACTGCGGGAATCAATCAAAAAAACACTCTGGGTACATATATGAAGCACAAATAGCAATGTAAGAAGGTTAAAAGCTCTGAAAAGTCGATTTTGCATGTTATGGGACCTTTAAAGAGTAAATCCAGTTTGGACAAAAAGCGCCCAGTTCATTCTCAATTACGACGTGAAGCGATGTATAACAAATTAAACTTTTAAAAGCTCGTTAAAGATGCTTATGCTCTTTTAAAATGTATTTAATTGCAACATTGATCAATATTTATTTTGTAAACTGCAATATTGTGAAATAAAGTCGCTCCGTTGATTTCCTTCAACGTCCAAAATGGCAAAACTGGTACTGCACGCCTCTTCATAGTGGCATTTTACCATAGGAAACTTATAAATGTACATGTTTATAACTTTGAAAATGGAAATGGGACTTTTTTTTAACCTTTATTTGACCCGGCGTCTGATTTAGTTTGAATAACCTCAAGTAAGAATGGGCTGGTTGGTAACTGTCCTGTTTCTTATAAGACGACGAGTGAATTTATCTGTACATTTGAATGGTTTGTGTGGTCATTTTAATATACTTTACCATTTTTACTTTGAATTCTTAATCTCTGGTCACGATCAATAACTAGTCTATACGCCTACAAAATACACCATATCACTCAGTTAAAATGGTTTAAAGACGCAAAAATAGGCACGTCGCATGGGATCTGGCTCAATCTCAGGTGATTTTGTGAATACTTTCAGAAACTACTATTAAATTGAGTTGAAAATGACATAATACTGTCTGTAAAGAGTTTTTTGTGGTATCAAAGTATCAAAGTCGGTATCGCTTGTCAAGCCTTTTCCTTAGAATCAAATAAAAGTGTTCAAACAGTTCAAAAGTTCAAACAGGCTGATTATAAAGTGTCAGTTCCAGTATTGTAACTATAAATGCAGGTCCACAATTTGTCTGGACTTAACCGCAAGTTACACCAAACAATAAGATCCACATTTAGCACTTTTGGCCCATAGACTCGAGCCCGTAGTTCTAAATATAGCGGCGTGCAGTGGTTTGTGGTTCATGTGCACTTTGTTCACAGCTGTCGTCAGTATTTCACACTGACGTGACAGAATGTGTTTGCAGCGAGAGCGGTTCTATACGGTGGCCCTAAAGGTCAAACGCACGGCTTTTCAAGATGATGTGCACCGATTTTGGGTTTGATCCTTGGTCAAGGTAACTTCATTGCAGTCTGAATGTCTTCCCTCTGCTAGCAACGACACACAAAAAACAACATTGCTTTATTATTACAAAAAGTGTTATATATAATATAATTTGTCTCATGCTTTTTCTCTTAGATAGGCTTAATACTGATACTGATGTTTATGTGTATGTGTACATTAAGAAGGTGTTACATGTGTCTTAAATATGAAAAAAAGACATTTGAAATAGTTTGCAGCGGTTCAAATGCATTGCTAACTTATCTAAAACCTTCTGAGCGTCCTAATTATTCACTGTCCTGAGTTTAGTAAAGTTTTTACAACTTTCAGAGTTTTGCCGTCACAGTAAAGCTAATACATTAGCATGCTAACAGTGCACTTCCTCAACTGCAATGTCCAGAATGTCTCAGTATTTATAGACGATCGCTGACACAGTTTTTATATCAAAACAAACATGGCTGCGTCAGATTGAAAAAAGAAAAGCACAAACATATCACAGGGATTGAAAAACATTGCAGAGTTCTACCCAATCAATGAGCAAGGCACAAAACTTTGAGGTAAAACGTTAGATTTACTGTATTTTCCGGACTATAAGTCAAAGGTTTTGGCCGGGGTGCGACTTATACTTATATTCATACTATATATACTATATACTTACACTCCGGAGCGACTTATGTGTTTTTCTTCTCTATTATGCATGGTGTGACTTATACTCCGGTGCGACTTATAGTCCGGAAAATACGGTATTTCTAAATGATATGACCCATAAACTCCTCTGTTCGGTCACGTGCGTCATGGAAACAAACTAATCTGATTGCACAGTTCAAATAATATTTGTAAGATGTGTTCTGGCAATGCACTTCCTGCTTCGAGGGGAGTAAAATCCTTCATAAATTTGATGAAGTGGAGGCATACAGACCCCACTTTGGGAACCACTGTAAAATTGTGCAACAAAAACCACACTAAACACACTACAGTACATGAAGAACACATACATTCAACGTTCAACACTACTTTTCATAGAACAAGTGGCATTTCTACAACATTGTATATCCCACTGAAACAAATGATGAATAAGAACAAACACAAACTCTTAGACATAAAACAGCAAGAATAAATACATCAAGTCACAGAATCATAAAAAGAAACAGTACAGACCTTGCAGCTGCTGAGAAATGCAGTTGAATTGTGTTGTTTTTGTAATAAATTCTGCCATTCTCTCTTTGTCTGTGTGTATGGTTGTATGTGCGTGTGTATGTGTGTGTGCGTATGTGTGTGTGTGCGCATGTGCGTGTGTATGTGCGTGTGTGCGTGTGCGTGCGTGCGTGTGTGCGTGTGTGTGTGTGTACAGTGGCTTCAAGTTTCCAGCTCCATAAAACCCTGATTGTTTTGGGGAAAGTGAAGAGCGGCAGTGACAGCGCAGTTTGACCTCGTGTTGGCCCTGTGTAAACCTGGAAACTTCTCTCCATCTCTCCGTCTCTCACAGCGTTTGTTTACTGATAAGGTTTAAACACTTCCACCACCACCAGGGACTTTTACAGGAGACTTCCCCTCACACTTGTCTCCACACAACGCTGACAAACTGTGTATACAACGGACCAAAACACTTATATCTGAGAACATAGTCGTTTCTTTGTAAATCCAGAAACAAGAAAAATGTCATTGACTAAACAGTGATTTTTCCACATTTCTGACCTTCTTTGTACTAGAACCTTTGATTGAATTGTACCGGTAGTCCTATTAGTCCTTTTTTTCTTCTTCCAGTTTTCAAATGTTTATAATATAAAAAAAAATATCAACCAAAAACATACGAAAACAAAATTAAGGAATTTTCAAATTAAAGAAACGCTCCCAGCCAAGTCCAAAGTCTGCCAAATGTGTCCATTTCCAAGTTAAAGCCGTAATTAAATGTAATATTTTCACATTTGCTTTAATATACGTTTCTTTGTCCGTCCAGTCCTTGGTCGTAGGTGATGTTTGTGTCAACCATAATTTCGTGATGGCCTTCTGCTGCCAAAAGGACATTCCAAAAAGGCATATTCTGACTTACAACCCTTGATTCAAAAAATGTCAGTGCAAGGGTTATTCATTCATTCATTTTATTTATTTATACAGGGAAAACCCAATGAGAAAAGTTCTTTTTCATGGCCCCCGGTTAAAACACAGCACAAAATAACCAACACAGGATACTAAAACACAAATAAAACAATCAATAATATGAATCAATACATGAAAACACATTCAAACATACAATCTGAGATACAATTATGTAAAACAAGTGCATCGGCACTGTGGGTAGTCCTTGACCAGTAATTTAAAATTATTAAAAGGCATACAATGATTTAATTTAAAAAGTCTCTGTTTTGTTCCACAGGAGCAAAGTTGATGAAGGCCTTTTTTCCTGTCTCTGTGTTAACACGATGGGATTGTAAGATCAAAATGTCCTGAGACCTCAAACAGTGAATACTTGAACCAATGTGCAATAAACTTGGTAAGTAGAGTCTTATTCACAAACAAAAAGGCATAAAATGTGTGCCTTTTTGTTTGTGTACAAGGCTCTACTTACTTACTTACTTAATGTCATTACTTTGTTTCATTTGCTGGTTATAATAACTCCATTAATCCTGTTTTAGATCTGGTTTAGCTCTAGTTTAGACTTGGTTTAGGTCTGGTGGAAGACATGATCATAACATTGCACAAAATTGACCTTGAATTAACAAAACATTCACATATCAACATGATTTAAAAAAAAGTGTGTATCTCATCATTTACTGTGGCTACATTCAGGCATACATTATCAACATTTAATTATTTGTTTGATTGAAGAGATTAGTGTTGCAATAGATCAGGGGTGGGCAATTATTTACCTCTGAGGGCCATATTCGAATCCAGGCAAGTAATGGAGGGCAGGCCATTCTAAAAAATGAAATATCAAATAAAAATTAACTTTTCTGTCAAATATAGGCTATTTAATCTATTATTTAATTCATTTCACGTCATATTTATTAAGGATACAAGTGCAGACAAATGCCTAAGGGCAAAAAATAAATACAAAATGTATTACACCTTGGTAAAGTACATGAATTCCAACTCTTTTAACTGTATTAATGAAAAGAGGAAACATTTACTATTGCAACACAACAGCACTGCCACGCATAAGTTATTTGCCTTCATTTTATAGTCGTGTCAGTAATTATCTCACAGAGAGTCACTCAACTAAATCTATGTTGTTTTTTTACATTTGATAAAAAAACATGAGCATTTATTTTCAGGCCTAAAAATCACATTCAAATCCCAAAGCGACTCCTTCATAGATTTTTTGGCCTAATTTTTCCCACCTGCCTGGACTCGCGCCCTGCCCCGGGCCTCAACGGGATCCCAGGTGATTTTAGTGAGAGTTAACACGCTTATCTTTCTGGGAGGAGACAGTCGTGGCGTAAAGGGTATTTATGACAGCTCATTTAAAAAGTAAGGAACAAGGCCCCGGGCTGAACACGAACGAAAAAGACAACACAGAACAAAAAAAACATACATCACTTATAGCAAATCTGATCAGGCATGTTATAATTTATGTCAAAATGATATAGCAGCTCAAAGAGGGTGAGACGTATAAATGTAGATAATACTGTAGGGCTTTTCATTTATATTTTTCAAAAGGGCCATTGTCTGGGGGCCGGACTACAAAAGCACCACCATTTTATTATTTATATCGTACTTATTGTATTTATAGTACTGTTCAAAAGCAATCTATTGTTTCCCTTGAACGGGACTAGACCACAGAATCTGGACCTGGACTAGACGACAGAATCTGGACCGGGACTAGATCACAGAATCTGGACCGGGACTAGACCACAGAATCTGGACCGGGACTAGACCACAGAATCTGGACCGGGACTAGACCACAGAATCTGGACCGGGACTTGACCACAGAATCTGGACCTGGACTAGACCACAGAATCTGGACTACAAACTATCTAAACTATAAAAGGTCTTAAATATAAATGGCATTAACATCTGATTCAGTTGATTTTACCAAGCATCATGGTCCGACCCATGGCCCATTTTACCATGATGGACCGGACCGATGTGCTTGGTGCTAATTGTGGCAACTTTGCTGCTGCTCACGACGCGTTTGCCAAGCTTCATTACAATGTGGTCCATTTCTTGGTGAATATTATTTGGGCCTAGTATCTAATTAGACAGGGACAGAGTTTAATGACTTTTATGATGGAATTTTGCCACAACAGGACAGTATGTGAAGTATTATCATGGCGTTTTTCAATTTCAAACAATAGAATGTATCACAGGGGTAAACTCTGAACTCAAATGCAACACAAAGAATGAGCAAAACGTGATCCCTTGTCATGGTGAATATATCTTTATTGACACATGTCGGTATAATCCCTCATTCGTCCAGGCGTGTTCCATAGTAGAAAAAGCTTCAGTTGTAGTCATCTGGACTCAGTTTGAAAAAATAGACGTTTCGACTCTCATCCAAGAGTCATTGTCAATAAAAGAATTTAGATCGAGAACTCCGATATTAATACTGTTCTGTGGTAAGACCCGCCCATTGGGCGGAGCCTTCCTGAAGTAGAAAGAGTTGTTTGTTTCAACAGAAACTCCCCCCTTGTATCTACCGAGCTAGCCTATTCAGAATCTTAATGGGCTATCTCATCTTGAAGCCTCTAATCACTCGTTTGAAGACGGTGAGGTGAAGGTTTTAAGCAGGGAGAAAAGATGGTTTGAAAGAGGAGTTAAGGAAGCTATTTTTGTTAAAAAAGAAAGACCTTCTTTAAACAGAAATGGAGGACTAAGGTTTTAATCTTCCTGTTATTTATAATGGTATACTGAACCCCTGGAAAGGTAGAGGACCAGGACCAGGACATTTAGATGCTAATCAGGTACTCAGGGTGGTTGAGCCAGGGTCTCACAAAGACAAAGAGGATTCTAATAGGCCATTAAAATTCTGAATAGGCTAGCTCGGTAGATACAAGGGGGGAGTTTCTGTTGAAACAAACAACTCTTTCTACTTCAGGAAGGCTCCGCCCAATGGGTGGGTCTTACCACAGAACAGTATTAATATCGGAGTTCTCGATCTAAATTCTTTTATTGACAATGACTCTTGGATGAGAGTCGAAACGTCTATTTTTTCAAACTGAGTCCAGATGACTACAACTGAAGCTTTTTCAGTTGTAGTATTTGTTGTATTTATTGACACAACTTAAATATCATCAAAAAATGTGGAAAATCTCTAAACAGAAAATCAGACGGAGAACAAAATCAAAAACAGGGAGTAATGCAAAATCCAATTTCAAATACAAAGCCGGAAGATCAGATATAAATGCAGCGCTTGAGTGTCTCTCTTGATTAGTGAACAATCTAGCAAAGACTGAAAGGGCAAAGGAGGCATGTATAGGTGACGCTGGGATGATCAGGGAACGAGAGGCAGCTGTAGAGAGCAGGAAAACAAGAGAGGAAGTAAAAGATGGACTGGATCGGGCTGAAAAATGGAACTGGACTGAGGATAAACAAAAGGGCAAAGGCAGAACGGGACACAAAGAGACATAAAAAAAAAGACAAACTCATGGCATATATTGTCCGACATTTAAGTCCCATTTTGTCCAAAGTCTGCTAAATATCCACTTCTTTAAATTCATTTTTTCACATCGGCTCTTCTCAATGTGCAACTTAAATAATTGGTTCAAAGGATTTCTTCCTCTGTCATCATTTAGTAGAAACACAACCCAAAGACAAAAGGATGAGTGCTCTACCCACTGAGCTACAGAGGCCTTTTCTTAGTTAATGTTGGGTGCTTATGAAAAAGTTGAGCGTTTGTGTAGAATTTAGTTGATACTGCAAAGGTTTTCTATCTTTTGTAACTCAAGCCCTATAAAAAGTGAATGAAAGTGCACATTGCAGCACCGAGCTAAGCGTAAATTCAGCCTGGAAGTCATAACTGTGGCTCTCTATCACCAGTGTGAAGGGTCCCTGGAGGAAGACATCGCCTACATCATCTAATCTAACCCCATGCCCATCATCGCAATGTCTTCTGCCGGAGTCTCATTCAATAAGCTCTTCTAATGCTTCTCCAAGTTTCTGTCTGAGGGTGAAATTGTATTTTCAGTGTCATTAGTGCACACAGGAAACACTGCGTCATAATGAGTTTGGATCCTGTTTTTACACAAACTTCCTGCAGCTGCACTGGGGCCGTAAACGCACAGGTCTGATGGAGATTAGTCAACTCAGATGTGAAGAACATGTTGTTATAACTGTTGGAAGTGATGTTTTTGGCCCAGAGACAAAGAAATGGAACGCTCCACCTCACAAGACCTGACCGAAAAGCAATATTTAAAGGTGCACTGTGTAACTTTTCTGGTGGAAGTCTTCAAATGGATGTTATTGCTTTGCTGCTTCATCTTCCACAGTATGACATCCAATGTATCTATCTCCACGGAGACAATCGGGCGACGCCAGCAGATGCCAATGTTTTTTCCAGCTGTAAAAGACACCTGGAATTAAATAAATGCAAGATGTGTAAGTTTAATGTATCTCTAAGATATTTCAGGCAAAGCTATGGTCATTTCACATAAATAAGGACATTTTAACAATGGTTTACAGATCATCATAATCAATTTTAGTCTGACATCATGGTTCCAGTTTTTGACAGTAAAACACAAATCCAAACCAGGCCAGAAAAATGACCTCACAGAGGACTCTAGTACTTCATGATTCCAGGCACTATAACGTCCCACTGGCCTGAATGAACTATTATATATCAAAGCGATGACATCTCCATGGAGAAATGAGAAACATTTATATTCATTGCAATGAAAAGGTCATTTGTGACAGTATGTAAATGCACAATAATATTGCTGTTGTTTTTGTTTTGTTTCAGTACACTAGAGGGTGCTGTTGTTGTGTAAGTTAATGTCTTGGGCGCTTACTGTTGTTGTTGTTGTTGTTGTTGTTTTTATGGCGGTTGGCATCCAATTGTTGCATTACCGCCAGACTTTATTCCTCAGACTTTTCGTAGTCCTCAGACTGTCGTAGTCCGTAAAAGTACTCCTTCCATTGCTTTGGTGTTACAAAGCCCATGAGGTCGTGATATGTCTTTGTGGCGCTTACTGTGTTCTGTCCCTTTAAGAAAGTGAGCGGTAGTTAGGTCATGTGACACTATCAGGAAGTTTCGTCAGGAAGTGAGGCTCCGAAGCACATTGTTGTTCATCTAAGTTATCCAACAACATCTACATGCATCTTATGCCTTTGTTAGCATCGTGGGTACGTATGGATGTGTTAGTTAAAGATCTTTATGTGTATATGATTATTTTATTTCATGTGTTTGAAATGAATGTGTCTGATTGATATTTGTACATGTTCCAGTTTCACCATATCTTGAACCATTAAACCTGTGGACAAAGAGCTACTGTCTTCAGAGTCTTGATGTCAAGAAGGAGTTTAGCTGGCTGTCTAGTTATATATCGCACGTATGGCGAGGGCAGTACAGTGAAACCACGGCTCTCAAGCGGGCAGGATAACGCAGTCCAGGCTGGAAAACGAAGACAACACTGTCCCACGCAGTAAGTGGAACATCATCAGAGTAAAGAGGAACATTATCATCACACAATGGATGAGAAATCAGCCTCATACAAAACACGATCATGTGCTTCAATAAGATCAAGTGTGTCAAATGGATCGGCTGCGGCAAAGGCCAGAGCAAAGGCAGAAGCAGCAAAAGCACGCTTTGCATATGCTGAAAAAGAAATGAAACTGAAGTTAGAAAAGGCTAAAGTGGAAGCATCCATGGAAATGCTCAACTGTGAAAAAGAGACTGCTGCAGCTATAGCAGAAGCTGAAGTGCTTGAAGCTGCATGTGATTTGGAAAGTGAAAAGCACAGTCTTGAGCTAAAGTTGGACTCAATACCTTCTCTTGAAGCGGCAGAACGCACCGAAAAATATGTTGTTGAGCAAGCCAAAGCTGTGGAGGCAAGAACACAAATGTGGGATGATGAAACACCTGTAAAAGTGGAACAAGACCCCACTCACAGCAAATTGGATGTAACTTTAAAACCTGAGGCCAAACATTTTATTCCACTACAAGCAAGCACTGATTTGCCATCACTCCATATTACCCCGCATACATCCCGCTCATACAATGATGAGTATTTCTCCAGGCCACGTGAAGTCAGGTTTCAAAACGACAATGCTACACATGTGCATGCTAATTCACCAAAGCTAAGCGGTGATAGCCAAAATGTGAATTACTTTGTTAGATTCCTGGCCCGTCGTGAGCTTGTGGCTACAGGCTTGCTCCAATTCAATGATAAGCCTGAGAACTACAGAGCTTGGAAACGTTCATTCCTAACTGCAACTGATGGTTTGAACCTCTCGGCAAGTGAAGAGATGGATCTTTTGCTGAAGTGGCTTGGCAAGGAGTCTTCAGAACACGTTGAACGGATAAGAGCAATACATATCAATCGCCCTGAAGCAGGCTTGGAAATGACTTGGCAAAGACTTGAGCAGATCTATGGTTCAGTTGAAGTTATAGAAGAAGCTCTGTTCAAAAGACTTGACACCTTCCCAAAGATGACAAACAAAGATTATTCAAAACTGACAAACTGAGTGATATGTTGATGGAGCTGCAGTCTGCTAAGGATGAAGGGGACTTGCCCGGCCTTTCTTTCCTCGACACGTCAAGAGGAGTTAATCCGATTGTACAAAAACTCCCTTTTCGTCTGCAGGAAAAGTGGACAGTAGTTGGCGCTGCCTACAAGTGAAAAAATCAAGTGTCTTATCCTCCGTTTTCCTGTTTTGTGGACTTTGTCAGACAAGAAGCCAGTATTATCAGTGATCCAAGTTTTAACATCATCTCTCACGCTGACACAGTCCCCAGATTGGAGAAAACAATCTGGACAAACAGACGGCGGGACTTTGCCGTGCACAAAACAGGTGTCTCTAGGGGGAGCCACAAACACTGGCCAACCTCCAACAAAAGCTGATGACTGTGACAAAATATGCCCTATTCACAGAAAACCACACCCATTGCGCAAGTGTCGTGCATTCAGAGAAAAGTCTATTGAAGATCGCAGACGGTTTCTAAAGGAAAATTATGTGTGCTTTAAATGTTGTTCTTCATCATTTCACATAGCAAAAAGTTGTAAGCCCAAAGTTCAATGCAGTGAATGCAACAGTGAAAGACACACTACTGCAATGCATCCTGGACCTGCACCTAGCATTTGAAAGACTGAGCCCCCTCCTGAGCATGGCGGGGAGGAGAAGGAAACCGAAACTCATTTGCAAGACACAAATGAATCTCAGCCACATGTCACCAACAACTGCACAGATGTGTGTGGTAGAGGCCAATCCGACCGCTCTTGCTCCAAAATATGTCTTGTTAAAGTGAATCCAACTGGCCAAAAGCACACAGCGGTAAAAATGTATGTCATCCTAGATGAACAGAGCAACCGGTCATTGGTTCATTCACAATTCTTTGATCTCTTCGGTGACCAAAGCTCAAGTGCTCCTTATACATTGAAAACATGTGCTGGAATTAAGGAATCAAAAGGAAGGAGAGCTAATGGATACGAGGTGGAATCTCTTGACGGAACTTTCAACATTTCATTACCAAGTCTTATTGAGTGTAATGAGATTCCTAACAACAGAGATGAGATTCCAACTCCAGACGCAGCTCTTAACCATCCACACTTAAAGTCACTGGCTCCTCAAATACCAGACATCGACCCTGAAGCTGAGATCATGCTCTTACTAGGGCGAGATGTAATCCGAGTGCATAAAGTCCGCAAACGAGTAAATGGTCCAAATAACGCACCATATACGTCATAAGGCGCTGGTACAGCTGGCAGCCCGGTGTAAACGCTCTCTCTTCTTTCTCACACTTATTGTGCTTTATCTCCTATATTTTGTAAATATAATTAGTATATTTTTTCGATTTTACTGTACGATAGGGACACGCGCTGGAAGTTTTTTAATTCAACTGTTTTTGACTTTTTTCGGCTGGATTTGAGCGTTTTTCGTTGCGTTCGTTGTGTTGTTGTGACGTGAGCTCCCTCCGGCCGCGCTAAAGTACGGCGTGTCGTCGGCACACGTTTATCTACACGTTTATATGAAAGAGGAACTTCACGAACGATCGGGACACGCACTGGAATCGCTTTAAATTAACTTGTTTTGACTTTATTCGGCTGGATTGAGTGTTTTTGTCGTGTCGTTGCGATGTGTCTTGGCTCTGAGTCCCCCGGCTCCGGCCCCGCCCCCCGGCCGGCGCCGTACCGCGTTTACACAAAGGAGGAACTCATGAAACTGCGGAGAACAGTCGTCTTACCCGGAGATCGTCACGTTATCCCGGCGGACATCCTAAGGAAAACGCAACGAGGCAGACGGGCTGGACGTAAACTCCGAGAGAAGAGAGGGACAAACAGGAAGTCGGTTCCCGCCGTAGTCATGGGTAACGTGAGGTCCCTTCAAAATAAAATGACGGAAATAGCGAGCCTCATGCGGTCCCAGAGGATTTATAGGGACAGCAGCGTCTTGATTTTCACAGAGACCTGGTTAACAGCAGAAATGCCAGACTCTATTGTAGGTTTGGACAATTTTCATCTGCTGCGGGCGGACAGAACGAAAGAATGCTTGAAGAAAAGAGGTGGAGGTCTGGCGGTGTATGTGAACACGAGCTGGTCCAAACCCGAACACTGCACAGTGAGGGAGCAGCTATGTAACAAGGATATTGAACTATTGGCTATTGGCATGAGGCCATATTATCTGCCCCGGGAGTTCTCACATGTGATTTTGATCGCAGTCTATGTGGCCCCGTCTGCCAATGCTGAAAATGCTTGTGAAGCACTGCTCTCCTGCACTTGTAGGCTGCAAACAGAGCATCCACAGGCTCTCTTCCTCATCTCTGGTGACTTTAACCACGCTTCCCCCTCTTCTGTTCTACCAACATACACCCAGTATGTTACCTGCCCCACCAGAGAGAATAGAACATTGGACTTGTTTTTTGCCAACACCAAGGAGGCTTATTCTTCTTCCCCCCTCCCTCCCCTGGGCAGCTCGGACCACAACCTTGTACATCTGAGGCCTGTGTATGAACCCATCGTGCGCAGGCAGCCTGTGGTGTCCCGTGAGGTGAGGATGTGGTCTGCTGAGAGCGAGGAGGCTCTGAGGGACTGCTTCAGCACCACTGTCTGGACTGAGCTTTATGACCCACATGGGGAGGACATCAACACCATCACAGAGTGCATCACGGACTACATCAACTTCTGTTTTGAGAACATTGTTCCCTCCCGGACGGTGCGGTGTTTTCCAAACAACAAGCCATGGATTAACCGTGAACTGAAGGCTCTGCTGAAGGAGAAGAAGAGAGCCTTCAGGTCAGGGAACATGGAGGAGCTGAGGACTGTGCAGAAGGAGCTGAGGAGGAAGATCAGGCAGGCTGAGGCTGGCTACAAGAGGAGGATGGAGGAGCAGCTGCAGCAGAAGAACATTCAGGGAGTGTGGAGGAGCCTGAAAACCATCTCGGGCTTCAAAATCCCCCCTGCCCAGACAGAGGGGGATCTACAGTGGGTGATTGATTTAAATGCTCACTTCTTGAGGTTTGATCGGTCACCCGCCCCTCCCCCTGCACGGCTGCATGCTCACTCTTCCACAGCTGGACAATGCCCTGCATCTGTTCCTCTTCGCTTATCTGCCCCGGACCATCAGCTCCCCACTTCGCCTGGACTCACCCATCCCCCCAGCACACGGTCCCCCTGCCAACCACTGACTGTCACAGCAGCACAGGTGAGGAGTGAGCTGAAGAGGATTAAAGTGAGGAAGGCAGCAGGACCTGATGGCATCAGCCCCAGGCTCCTTAAGTCCTGCGCAGATGAACTGTGTGGAGTTATGGAGCATGTCTTCAACATGAGCCTGAAGCTGAGGGTGGTACCACAGGTCTGGAAGACCTCCTGTCTGGTACCTGTGCCTAAGACACCGCGCCCCAAAGACCTCAACAGCTTCAGGCCAGTGGCTCTCACGTCCCACCTGATGAAGACACTGGAGCGGCTAGTCCTGGACCACCTCCGCTCCACCGTGAGCTCAGCCATGGACCCGCTGCAGTTTGCATATCGGCCTGGCATCGGAGTGGAGGACGCCGTCATCTCCCTGCTGCACCGCTTTCTCTCTCACCTGGAAAAGCCTGGCAGCTCTGTGAGGATTCTGTTCTTCGATCTTTCCAGCGCCTTCAACACCATCCAGCCGCTGCTCCTGAGGGACAAGCTGGAGACGGCTGGTGTGGAGTATGACCTGGCAGAGTGGATCCTGGACTACCTCACAGACCGACCCCAGTTTGTGAGAGCCCGGAACTGTGTGTCTGACACTCGGACCTGCAGTGTGGGGGCGCCCCAGGGCACTGTCCTCGCGCCCTTTCTCTTCACCCTTTACACTGCAGACTTCAGACATGACACGGACAGCTGTGTCCTGCAGAAGTTCTCTGACGACTCTGCCATCATCGGACTCATCACGGACGACGATGACGCGGAGTACAGAGGACTGGCGCAGGACTTTGTGGACTGGTGTCAGCGGAACCACCTCCTCATCAACGCGGGGAAGACCAAGGAGATGGTGGTGGATTTCCGCAGACGCCACCCCACTGCCCCCTCACCAGTGAACATCCAGGGACGGGACATTGAGAGAGTGGACTCGTACAAGTACCTGGGTGTTCATCTGAACCACAAACTGGACTGGACTCATAACACAGACGCACTGTACAGGAAGAGCCAGAGTCGGCTCTACCTCCTGAGGAGACTCAGGTCTTTTGGAGTGACAGGGCCACTCCTGAAGACCTTCTACGACTCTGTGGTGGCATCGGCCCTCCTGTATGGTGTGGCCTGCTGGAGCAGCAGCATCACAGAGAGGGAGAGGAGGAAGCTGGACAGAGTCATCAAGAAGTCCAGCTCCGTCCTGGGCTGTGCTCTGGACTCGGTGCAGGAGGTGGGGGACAGAAGGGTCCTGGCTAGATTCACATCTATGCTGGACCATGAGTGTCACCCCCTGCAGGACACTCTCTCCGCTCTGGAGAGCAGCTTCAGTGAGAGACTGATCCACCCTCGATGTGTGAAGGAAAGGTTCCGTAGGTCTTTCCTTCCTGCTGCTGTCAGACTTTATAACAAAAACTGTTAGTACTGAACACTCGCAATACTGACCTAACCATGTGCAATTCTGTCGTATGTGCAATTGCTGTTGGAATCCATGTGCAATTCATGTGCAATTACTATGAAATTCATGTGCAATCTATGTGCTGTCGTGACACATATTCATGTGCAATTCGTGATCACATGAAATGGTATATATGTATTTATTTATTCATTTGTCTTTGGGAGTTTTTATTTATTTATAGGAGATCTTCTACTGAAAGTGTTTTTCAGACTTCCTATAAGTGATCTGTTCTGTTCTTCTGTATCTACCTCTGTATCTACCTGCGTTGCACCAATGAAATTTCCCCATGTGGGACAATAAAGGAATATCTTATATGCACAGAAGTTAGACCTTGGATGGGTCATCGTTGGCAATGTGTGCCTTGGAGACGTTCACAAACCACTCAGTCAACACCTTTTACACAAACACTACAGTGCAAGGTCAACCCACTCTCTTTCAACCCTGTCCTAACGTGTTTCAAGTAAAAGAAAGATACAGTGATGCCCAGATTATAAATGGATCTCCTCAGTCTCAGATTGAAAACGCCTGTGAGCCAGACCATCTCGCATGCACAGTATTCAATCGTACTAAAGATGATAATCAAGTGGCTCAATCGATTCAGGATACACAATTCATGAAAGTAATGGAACAAGAGTTAAAAAAAGACTCCAACAACAGTTGGGTTGCACCTCTGCCATTTAAATATCCACGCCGACGCCTCCCCAATAACCGCCCTCAAGCGTTAAAGCGCCTGATGTCTCTCAAACGCAATTTTGAAAGAAACCCAGATATGAAAGACCATTTTCTCAAGTTCATGGATCAGATGTTTAAAAATGGTCATGCAGAGTTAGCCCCACCTCTGGCTGAGCAAGAAGAAGCATGGTATTTACCAACATTTGGTGTGTACCACCCAAAAAAACCTAAAAAGATCAGGGTGGTGTTTGATTCTAGCGCCCAATATGAAGGTGTTGCACTCAATGACGTTCTGTTGTCTGGACCGGACATGAACAACACCTTGCTCGGTGTGCTCATACGTTTTCGCAAAGAAGCAGTCGCCTTCACTGCAGATATAGAACAAATGTTCTACTGTTTCTTTGTCAGAGAAGAAGATAGGAACTTTCTACGGTTCTTGTGGTTTAAAGACAACAACCCCTCAGAAGATGTGGAATGTCGGATGCGTGTCCACGTATTTGGTAACAGCCCATCACCAGCTGTAGCTATTTATGGCTTACACCAGTCTGTTCTGAGCATTGAGATCCAGGCCGACCCCGATGTCAAAGACTTTGTGATGCATGATTTCTATGTCTGACGGACTGAAGTCCTTGCCAACAGTTGAGGCTGCAGTTGACCTCCTAAAAAGGACGCAAGGCACTCTATCCAAGTCAAACTTGAGGTTGCACAAGATTGCATCGAACAACAAACAAGTTCTGGATGCCTTTCCATCGAAAGACCACGCAAGTGATCTCAAAGATCTTGATCTAGAGGCAGACATAGTTCCAATGCAGCGTAGTCTTGGACTTAACTGGAACCTCCAAACAGACTCATTCTCCTTCAGCGTTTTGGACGAAGTAAAACCGTAAACTCGACGAGGTGTCTTGTCTTATCTCCAGTCTCCATCCAAGGCAAACACATCCTAAGAGAACTTACCATCAATAGGGGAGTGGGACTGAGATGCTCCTTTGCCTGAAGAGATGAAGGATGCCTGGGCATCGTGGAGAGCGTCTTTAACAGAGTTGTCCAATCTGTCAATCTCCAGACCTTACACTGAAATTTCACCATCCGCAGCAGCCAGACGAGAACTTTGTGTCTTCTGTGACGCTTCCACAAAATCCATTGCTGCTGTTTCATACCTAAAAGTCACAGATATTGCTGGTAACAACCATGTGGGATTTGTAATGGGTAAAGCCAAGTTATCCCCTCGTCCAGAGCATACTGTGCCACGACTGGAGCTGTGTGCAGCAGTTCTTGCTGTTGAGTTGGCAGACTTAGTTTCAGCTGAACTGAACCTCACATTTGACGCAGTGAGCTTCTACTCAGACAGCAAAGTAGTCCTGGGTTACATTTGTAACGAATCTAGACGTTTTTACGTATATGTCAGCAACCGTGTTCAGCATATTCGCAAGTCGTCCCATCCGAACCAATGGTTTTATGTGCCCACAGATCAGAATCCTGCAGACCATGGTACACGATCTGTCTCTGCAAGCCATCTGGAACACACAAACTGGCTCACGGGACCAAGGTTTTTGTTGTCTTCCGAAACTCAACACAGAAATGACTCCTACACTCTGGTTGAGCCCAATCAAAGACCTCAAGTGTCTACATTAAGCACTACAATGTCTATCAATCTGTTTGGTTCCCAAAGATTTGCCAAGTTTTCAACTTGGAAGACTGTGATTCGTGCAATCAGTCGCCTTATTCACATCTGCAACTGCTTTAGTTCAACCGTGCCAAGGACAAGCATCCGTCGAGGCTGGCATTACTGTAAAGCAATGATCACTGTTGAAGAAAAAGCAGCAGCTTCAAGAGTCATCATACAAACAGTGCAGAAAGAAGTCTATGCTCAGGAAATAGAATGCATTCACAAAGACAAGGAAATTCCTGCAAACAGTCCTCTCAAACGTTTGGATCCTTTCATTGACCCTCAAGGCATGCTAAGAGTGGGAGGTCGTCGACACCATTCACACTTAGAGCAGAATGAAAAGCATCCACTTATTATTCCTGGAAAACATCACATAGCCGTTCTACTTATCAGAGAGTACCACGAACAGGTCCACCATCAAGGCCGTCTTATCACCGAAGGAGCAATACGCGCTGCTGGATTTTGGATAGTAGGTGGAAAGAAAAAGGTGAGCAGTATCATTCACCAATGCACAACCTGCAGGCATCTCAGAGCTCCTGTCGGTGTCCAGAAAATGGCCAATCTTCCTGCAGATCGTCTTTCTATGGCCCCACCTTTTACCAATGTTGGACTTGATGTCTTCGGCCCCTGGAGCGTGTCCTCACGGCAAACTAGAGGAGGCTTTTCACAGAGCAAAAGATGGGCTGTAATCTTTACGTGCATGAGCGTACAAGAGGTTCATATTGAAGTTATTGAGTCTCTGGATACGTCATCCTTTATCAATGCACTACGTCGGTTTATCGCTGTTCGTGGCCCTGTCAAACACATTTGTTCAGACCGCGGCACTAATTTTGTTGGTGCAAGTAAGGAGTTTAAGATTCCCTCAAACATTGATGGCACAACATTAAAGACTTTCCTGACAAACCAAGAATGCTGTTGGACCTTCAACCCTCCACACGCCTCTCATTTTGGAGGATCATGGGAGCGTATGATTGGTATTGCAAGAAGGATTCTCGACTCAATGTTTCTTCAGCTGAAAGACAAACTCACGCATGAAGTTCTAGTAACCTTTATGGCAGAAGTTGGAGCTATAATTAATGCCAGACCGCTTGTTCCTGTCACAACGGACCCGATGGATTTGTTCATACACACCCCAGCTGCTCTTCTCACACAAAAAGTGAACTGTGTACCTGCTCCCCAAGGTAACTTTGATGCTTCAGACTTATTCAAATGTCAATGGAGGCAAGTCCAGCATCTTTCCAATATTTTTTGGGATAGATGGCGCAAACAGTTTCTTCCAACACTACAGGCAAGAAGAAAGTGGCAGTCCACTCGTCCAAACATCAAAGTTTGATCTATTGTTCGCATGAAGGACAGTCAAGTAAAGAGAAATCAATGGCCTCTCGGACTAATCACTCAAACCTTCCTCAGTAACGATGGTAATGTGCGTCAAGTTGAGGTGAAGATTGCCAAACCAGGAGGGACTACACTCTTCCTCAGACCAATAACAGAGGTTGTTCTCCTGCTCCCGCCGGACTGTTAATGCTTATTGGTTTATGGTGGCATTTAATCATGCCAGGCGGGGAGTGTTCTGTTTTTGTTTTGTTTCAGTACACTAGAGGGTGCTGTTGTTGTGTAAGTTAATGTCTTGGGCGCTTACTGTGTTCTGTCCCTTTAAGAAAGTGAGCGGTAGTTAGGTCATGTGACACTATCAGGAAGTTTCGTCAGGAAGTGAGGCTCTGAAGCACATTGTTGTTCATCTAAGTTATCCACCAACATCTACATGCATCTTATGCCTTTGTTAGCATCGTGGGTACGTATGGATGTGTTAGTTAAAGATCTTTATGTGTATATGATTATTTTATTTCATGTGTTTGAAATGAATGTGTCTCCAGTTTCACCATATCTTGAACCATTAAACCTGTGGACAAAGAGCTACTGTCTTCAGAGTCTTGATGTCAAGAAGGAGTTTGGCTGGCTGTCTAGTTATATATCGCACGTATGGCGAGGGCAGTACAATTGCACATAATATGAAATGAAAACAAGCATAGTCTTTAAACATTCTACTTCCAGCCAGAGTATGTTCTGTCTGCTCCATATGTGACCGGATCGTTCCTGCGTTGTGGATTAATCGAGTGGCCACGAGACACGGTTTATCCGTTTATTCTCTGGTAAACAGAAAAACACAAAAATAAGTTCAAATGTGCCACGAGGCAACTCCAGCCCAAACTCTTCCCCGCACGGAGATAATAAAAGGGCATTAAAACATACCTGGTAAACAGAAAAACACAAAAATAAGTTAAAATGTGCCACGAGGCAACTCCAGCCCAAACTAAAAGGGATATAACACAATTAAATCAATATACAACAAATAAAACATGAAGGACGACACAAGGGATGACTGACCTCTTCCCCGCACGGAGATAACAAAAGGGAAGAGGAATTCACGTCCATCAAATTTACAAAGGGAACACACGAAGAAGAAGGGGCTGGAGGACACTTACAGCACAATAAAACAAATACCAGGCATGTCGAACATAATATAAAACAAAAATAATAAATATTTTGTGTGATTATACAACAATAATACACAAACTGGTTACATTCTATGGATAAAACACTTTAACCACTTTTAGTAACATGGTTAGTCGGTAGGTACAAAAAAGCATCTGGTTCCCTGCGCAACTGGATCTGGCTTGATGAAAAATGTGCGGAAAAAACGCTGATAATTGTAATTGCAATTCTGAGCGAGGGAAAACCAGGTCTGCCAGACGGTACTTAACCAGATTATACACTTTCCTCCCAAAAGTCACACAAACCCCGATATACCACCATCAGCTGCTTTCTACTCGCTCCAAATCCCCTGAACCACTTAAGCAGGACGTATGTCAAAGCTCACTGCTTAAATGCTGTCCGACAGGCGGTGTTGGCGGGGGCTCTCGGCGGTGCATTCAGGGATCTGGATTCGCTGCGTGCAAACGAGGACCGCCGCCGGTAAAGGTTAGCGTTTTCAGAGGAGAACATGACACGCCTGCTTTGTGCGTCGAAATGCCTCCGCTCCAACAATGACCCACTGTCCGGCCTCATTCATTCAGTCGGAGCTCACCTGTCTCCATCGAGACCTTTCCTACATCCATTTTAATCAAGACTATATTTAGATCAGGCCTTTTCATTCACTAGACTTTTGATACACTGCTCCCGGTGAATCATAAGCAGCACTCTTTTCTCTAGCTCACAAAAATATGCTAAATTGAGAACATGGAGTGCTTTTAAGAAGATTATAGGATGACAAAGAGGTTGTGTTTGTATGATTTTATGCCCAGACTTTAAAACTCAGGTGGAGAGCGGGCAAGGAATCCATGGTAAAAGGGTACAAATGATCTGTAGTGGCATTATTCAACCACGAAGCTGAGATTGTTGTTTGTTGAAAGGACTAAAATGAATAAGAATAATTTAGTCAACTTGTGGACTTCAACATTTAAAGGTAAACAGCGATTGATAAGTTTCAACATCTCTATTGAGACAAGCAGGTGACCAGAAAAAACAGTGCTCCTTTCACATATTGTGCATTCAAACGTGTTCTTTATTTCAGACAAATCTCCTCCTTTTTCCACAGCCTTGTATTTCCCTGTGGTTTGTCAAAATGCTCACCACATTCAAATGGAAACACGGCACATGAGGAGCACACTTAAGCCACAACCAGTCTTTCTGTCATTTCCTTTTGCCAACGCGCATTTGGAAAAACGCACACACTGCCAAAAGTCTAGACCAAAAGCTAAGAAACCCACGCTAAAGGGAGTACAGCAAAAGGCATTACGTTACCACAAAGAACAGCTTATAAAAGTCAACGATGGTTTCAAATCACAGTCAGTCGTATCCAGGAGCCTCGCGGTTCAGATGCATGATTAAATAGTTTGAGTTTGAGCCTGTTTCATCTTAGTTTTGGTTCAGTTTTCTTTCGAGCCATTTGTGTATATCGGACCTCATTGTGGTTGATCTTTGTGCTGCTCTGAGTGAGTGACAGATTAAACCAATGACAGTAAAGTGCAAACTCTTGAAATTATGATATTGATATTGTGACGTATCCATGGCTTTTGGAATGATGAGAAATTAGGACCATTGTCAGAATTTTTGTCTTTCAAAGTACTTGTATTTAAATGTGTAAGAATCTCTGTCAAATTTAAAATAGTGTTGGAAAATGTGAGCAAACTTTGACCAGTCGCAGATACAAAACGTGTCTTCATGGCTCATATTTCCTCCCCCAGCCTGGAGTAGACAGGTCAGATCCTTTGAGGGCACAGACATTGGCCCTCGCTCACCCCCCTGTCGGACCCCCGCTGATACATATTCATCATGAACTCAGTGCTGCTCCTCTGAGGGGGCTCCAAACTCCAGCGCAGTCCATTAGAGACTCAGAAACCAGAGCATAATGACGGGAATAGACGCTAAAGTGGAGCATTTATCTAAAAGACCAATGACCACAGGGACGCAGGGAGGAAATATCAGGCCTAATTCATTGTGCGACCGCTTAAAGATATGCTGCGTTACCTGGTCATGTTACATTTACTTTAACACAATACGTTTGACTCTCCTGAGATGGTGAATGAGAGCATGGCGCCACATCTCCAAGATGAATTGGCGTAATATTTTAGTAAGACAAGCGCTTTGGTGGGTAAAAGTTGAGAGGAATATATTATTTCCACTACAATGAACTCCCATGTAATTTGGAACTACCGTATGTTGGACGTTTTCATCCGAATGTGCCATCTTCTAAAGAAATTCAGCTTTATTTCATCTCACAGTACAATCTTTTGGCTTTAGTTTAGTCTCGCTTGTTGGACTTGTGGCTTAGGCCTGATTCAGACCAATTTTGAACCTGATTTAAGGCTGGAAATCTGGTTCAAAATTGGACAAATTCAGTTTCAGCAAATTTCACCTGATTACTAATGATGGCTGGAACTGGTGATTTTTGTTTCAATCCAATACCAAGTAATTCTATGGCAAGTTTTGCAATATCCAATTCTGATCCAATATTAACAAGAATGAGTTTTGTATTGAAATTTACTAGATAGGATTTTCCCATAGTGTCATTTTCCTTTCTCCAGTCCATCTTGAACTATCGTATTTTCCGTACTATAAGGTGCACTTAAAAGCCTTTAATTTTCTCCAAAAACAACAGTGTGTCTTATAATCCAGTGCGCTTTATAAATGGATTCATTCTGGTGCTTTATGACCTCGAAGCGATTATGTGTTGTATAAAATAGGTTAATAGACCATTCATTGACAGTGCGCCGTATACTCCAGTGCGCCTTATAGTGCGGAAAATACGGTAATCTAAAAAAATAAATTGTGCACATACTACAATAAACAATGTATTTAAAAAATGTGTTGACACAGGAGAATAGGTCATTGTCGATACCTCAGTCGGTATCGATATAACAATATCTGGCATCGGTTTGTACATCACTTGCGTTTACTCCTGTTTGTTTTGCATTTTTTGTTGAACATGGGTTTTGACCAATTCTTTCTTTGTTTACTCCCTATTCAAAGCGCCTTTCACTTTCTTCATGCGATATCCGTGCCCTGGTGTGGGTCTTTTGTGTTGGCCACCGAACACCACCACGCGAACTTCCTCAGACACAGAGCCAGCGCTGGCGGGACCCGGCCCGTCCACAATGCCATGTTCACTGCCTCCGCGTCTCCCTTTACCTCTGTTTAAACTGGACAAAGGGCATCATTGTGAGTCCGGAGCGGCCCCGCAGCCTCCCCACCTCCAGCCCTTCAATCAACACCAGCCGCCGGACCCACGAAACCCCCACCAGGCTCCAGAGGCCTCCCAAATCTGGACAAGAGGAAGAGCCAAATCTGGATTACAAACTTACTATGGAGGAAGGAAGTTCTAGTTTTACACAGATCTGTTTTCTTTGCAAATTTCCCCAAGTATTTGCAAGATGTATATTTATAATGCCATGGGAAAATACACAGCACACTGGCAGAAAACCTTCTTTATTGCGTTTCGACAAATAGCCTTCTTCAGATCATTTTCTTTCCTTGGGCCACAGTGTACCAATCTTTTTCTGCTTCAGGATTAGCATGTTATTACTGTCTCTCGGCAAGGTAATCTTCAATAAATCTACAAATCTATCCCATCCACAGCGTTTCTAACACCAGTATTGAAATGTTTTGCTGATGCGAGTCTTTTTAACGTGATGCAGGCAGGTCACAAACCCCTTTCATCCCACATCTGTTCAATTATAACAATTATGCCATGAGCCGAAGCCGAACACACTTTAAATACCAATTAAAATGAAACCGCACTGTCATAAAAATTACACCAAAATGTCTGGGGATACAGTCGTGCTTTTTGCTGATCCAATACAAAAAATAGAGCAGATGTACAGTGATATCCGCCAGATTAAATTTGGAGTCTGTGGTCTCCCATCTATTCACCTGCTTGTGGTCTATTATTATTAATACTTCACATATCGAAAGGTTCATGTTGTGTCATCGATCTGCCCATTATAGACCAAGATAGAAACCAGAAGCCCAGAGCTAGAGAAGATCGTGTCATGATAACGCAAACGAAGTAAGTAAACCAATGGAGAGATTTTACCATTTTAAATCTAGGGATGTAACGATATATACAAATCTCACAATATAATATTTTTTGGGTATGAACCATAGTGGGAATGCTCACTGTAACGTCGCTTATCGTCGTGGCGAAACCAAACTGCATCTGGGATTTCAAAGCACTACTCTCTGCTCGGCTTCACTCTCTAATCCAGTCGTTGTTCTTTGCAAACGGCACATTTTTTCCACTGAAGTGAACTTGGAGCTACTATTTTATCAACGGAAATGAGTTAGCGTTCAATAAAAGGTATTCTGACACCCGTGAACCCTTTTGATTCTTCGCCACCTTAACATTATTCTAAAATATCCACCGGGAAAAATGCATAGGTTCAAAAAAACATCCATCCATCCATTTTCTACCGCTTGTTCCCTTTCGGGGTCGCGGGTGACTGGAACCTATCCCAGTGACTTCGGGCCTTAGGCGGGGTAAAAAAAAACTATTCTTGTAAATTTATACACATAGTTTAATTGTATGATTGTAAAAGTTGTGACAAAATGAGACTGCTGTGTCCTGCCTGCGTTCCGTTGCCAAACATTGTGTTGATCGCGAAGCTAGAATAAAGTGTCCGACAGGTCGTTACCGTTTGGGATGAGAACGGATCGTGGGTGCGTTGGCGGTCCACCTCTGGCGTCTTAAAACACGGTGGAAACTACAGCCATGTATAAAGGGTTTGTGAACTAGTTGGACACTTCCTCCTTTCAGCTCGAACATCAGGTACAGCAGCTGTTAACGCCTCACCGCGGATCTGTCTGGACTAGATATAAAGCTGTACAATCGAGACACGTCACTCCCAAAGGCTACAATAAAGCCACCAGTTAAAAATTAAAAAGAGGTCAGGCCCCACGAGTGAGACAACCACGCAGTGTCTGATTCTAGTTATTAGTCACCGCCAAACAAACAAAGGCTATTTCAGGAGAATGAGCCCAGAGGGAGCGGGCGATTCCCTGAATGAGTTCAGCAAAGCAGCATGTCTGAAAAATCCATCCAGGCGGCACAGTCTGCCTCCACATTTTGGGTTTGACAGTTTAACAAGGTCTGTGTCCTGGTTTTAAAAGGTTTACACATAACATTCATTCTATATAGGGATTTGGCTATAACAGAGGGGCAAATGGCAAGTATAGTAATAACTGAAAGCATTAAGTGAATATTTCAAAGCAGATACTTTATTTATTTATTTATCTATCTCAGGGACAGTGCATATTAATATTGTATGTTCCGGATTATAAGTCGCACCGGAGAATAAAAAATGCACAATAGAAAAGAAAAAACATATATAAGTCACACTGCAGTATACGTTGCATTTTTGGGGGAAATGTATAATCTAAGACCAAGGGCAGACATTTAATTTTGAAATGCAATTTAAAATAATGACAGATTAAATAACATGGTGAATAACACGTCACAAAGGCGCTGGTACAGCTGGCAGCCCGGTGTAAACGCTCTACTCTTTTCTCACACTTTTTTCACACTTATTGTGCTTTATCTTCTATATTTAGTAAATATTTTTTTCTATTTTACTGTACGATAGGGACACGCGTTAGAATCGTTTTTAATTCAACTGTTTTTGACTTTTTTCGGCTGAATATTAAGTGTTTTTCGTCCTGTCGTCGTGATGTACGCTAGCTCTGAGCTAGCCCCCGGCCCCCCCGCGCCCTCCGGCCGCAGCTGACGTACGCCGTGCCGCGGTACACGTTTATATAAAAGAGGAACTTCACGAACAATCGGGACACGCACTGGAATCGCTTTAATTCAACTTGTTTTGACTTTGTTCGGCTGGATTGAGTGTTTTCGTCGTGTCGTCGCGATGTGCCTCGGCTCCGTGCCCCCCCGGCCCCCCCGCGCCCCCCGCGCCCCCCGGCCGGCACCGGTGCGTGTTTACACAAAGGAAGAACTCATGAAACTGCGGAGTATCGTCGTCTTAGCCGGAGATCGTCACGTTATCCCGGCGGACATCCTAAGGAAAACGCAAAGTTTGACATGGTCTATAAGAGATCTTCTACTGAGAGTGTTTTTCAAACTTCCTATAAGTGATCTGTTCTTCTGTATCTACCTCTGTATCTACCTGCGTTGCATCAATGAAATTTCCCCATGTGGGACAATAAAGGAATATCTTATCTTATCTTATAAGTGTACGTATGCTAACGCTAACACATTCAGCTTGTACAACAGCTACGAACTGTCGTAACTGTCTGGTATGTTAACGTAACATATTAACAGTTATTCAGATAACTATCTTATCTTATCTTATCTTATAGCAACGACTCCACAAACTCTGGAGGTAGAGGAAGTGCAGATTCTTCTTCTGCGTCGCTTAGAGCCTAGAGCGCCCTCTTGTGGTTGTCAGTGTGAAAATAATCGACATGTGAAATGCGGTTGCCAGTGTGAAAGTAACAAATAATATCCCATATAAGTCGCTCTGGAGTATAAGTCGCACCCCGGCCAAAACTATAAAAAATCGTTGCGACTTATAGTCCGGAAAATATGGTAAACATTTCTGTAAATATGCCAGAATTAGCGAATAGTTGACAGGCACCAAATTGTATAAGCTTCTTGCAGTACTTTCTATCTACCCCTGTTTAAAAATGTTACAATTGTCACATTGTTTAAGCGCTTTTTCAAATGAAGGCACAAACATCAGGGAACTAGCCCCCCACTCACACGTTCATACTCCAGTGCACACGGACACTCGAGAGGGGTTTAAGTGTCTTGCCCAGTGTTCACACGAGGGAGCTGAGATCCCACCGCTAGAAGATCGGACCACTTTACCAAGGATGTTTTTTTGTTGGGTATTATTCATGTCTGGAGCGTGATTCCAAAGCGCCGACCTTCAGATCAAAGGACAACTGAGCAACTGCCGCTTATTTTGGCAAAGTACTACCAGCTGAGGACGTCCCATCGAGATTCAAAAGAGGGACACGACCAAGGTTACAGCCAACACAATCAACACAATACAAAACAACATATTTCATTGTAGAAACAACAACAAAATGGACAATATGTGTTCTAATGCAAGATTGTTCAGTCGTTTTGGCAATGGCGCAATAGTAGCTCAGCTTTTCGAATGGTTGTATTATAACAGAGAGGTTGGTTGCTGTATCTCAGCTACGACCACTGTTGTTGTGTCCCTGGAAGCGAGACACTTCCCAGAATGTTTAGTGTTTTATGGTGCTTGGAGAGACTGTTGGTCGCAGATTGCCAAGCACATCGCTAACATTGAGCCCCGGGACAGTCATTTATACAGTTAAAAAAGGCAATTGCTTTTCCATAGGTGTATTTTACCCATTTTTTATAAGTTCATTCTGGTTCTTATAGACCTCGTATAGTCCACTATTAGCCCTGATACGTCATTAAAATGCCTCTTACTGCTAAAGTCATTACAGCACTTTATTCCCAGTCCCAGTTGTTGTTAATGGGCCCATAAATGCCATACGCCTAATATCCCACACACATACATCTCTTTTCACTATAGGCCTGTAGAACGAGCAGCGCTGGGCTCAAAGGTAGTTAAACTCACCCCGAGCAGCTGTAAAGTCACTCAAACGTCCAGACCACAGTCCAGATGAATGAGCCTGACGCTTTTATGAATGAAATATGAGCCGAAATATGGCCATAACACAAAAGTACTACTACTAAATGTAATAGGTGTCAAATGGATTTTGGGCTAAACTGCACAAAGAATCGGTTTATTATCATAATCGCAGGTAAATGCACGTGTCAATGAGTGAAAATAGCTTGAGCTTACGTTGTTTGGTACCTGCTGTTGATAAGTTTAGGTTTTGTTGCGAAAGTCCACAAATTGTAAAAGCATAATTCTGTTTGGAACACAGCCATAAACATGTGCAGAAACTCATTTCCTCACTCTGATTGTGTGTTTGGAGAAGATTGCATTAAGAAGGCTTTTCAGTGTAAAATCTAACTCATTATGCAGCCCATTCTTCCTTAACTTCCTGACACCTTGCATGCCAACACACTGAGCTGCTGGACCACTCTTTGTCTAATTGTTTTTGGTAAGAGAATCTACGCCGTGAAATTATTTCTACCAAAAACAAAAGAAAATGGTCCTTATGGCCATAATTTCACAGAGATCTCGAAATTCTTTTACATTTTTAACGCACTTGGCTCAATTCAAATGGCAGACCCTCCTCCAGAAATGTTACATAATAATTACAATCTTTTTCAAGCTGTTCAGATCTCTCATTTGTTGTTTTCATGCCAGATTCTATGGTTGTTGTTTACTCCAGTCTCACAGCAGAGCACAGATTTATTTCTAAATTGAAATGCAATCTTTCAGTCCTGGCGTTACCTTTATCTTCTTGAATCTATGACTTCAGATGAGCATTTTCTGACATAAATAACTGAGCGCTGGAAGAATTTGTTTGCCCTTTTCTGTGCACTAAAAAATAAATGAGCGCTGGAGGGAGATGAAGGTTTGTGGAAAATCTGACAGGGCTGAATGTGTCGGAGCAGGTTGTGGTTTTAGGAAAATGAGACAGAACGCTTCAAAACATGGCTGCTGTTTTCATTACTAAACTCACTAAGAATGGCGAGTATTAAGAACGAGTATTAGGAAAAAAGTGCAAAAAAGTGCTCAAATAAACTTTTTAAAATTGCAATAGATCAAATGCACGTTTCATTCGAAGCCTTTACTTTTATTTGGATGAGCGATTTGGTAAAAGTGAGATATTAAACCTTTACTTACTACCTATATTTAAGTTATTTTGAAAAATGTTTATATTTTTTATGAAATTACCATAACAACTACCACATATTTTATTCATTTATTCTATTGACCTTTATTTAACCAGGTAAGAACCCAGTGAGATTGACACCTCTTTTTCAAGGGTGACCTGTGGCAAAGTGAAGACATAGCAGCACACGCATTTGAATACATTACACATTTAAAAAACATTTAAGAAAATGAAAGGAAATTTACAATAAAAAGCATTTTTTTTTTCTTTTTAAAGATTCACTCTCTTTGTCTTTTAAAATTGAACAAAATCCCCATAATTGAGCCCATTTCACGCAGTCTCAACTTCCCCAGTCAGTCCTCACTGGCGGGACAGACACACCAAACAGATCACCCTGCAGCAGGGCACACAAGTAGGAACGTGCACAGCCACATATAACTTCTACACTAAAAGCATCCAACGTGTGAACCTCCTGCACCCAAAGAAGGTCATCCAGCCTTGGCATAGAGTTCACAGTGATGGGAGAATCCAGCCATCTCAGGCAGTTTGCAGATGCATTTATGTATAGGGCATTGCTATAATCCAACAGAGGCATACAAGTGGCCATTACCAGACATTTGCAGGCCTCAAGGGCAAAACAGGCTTTATTATGATAATAAAAAAGTTTATCTTCAATTTCTAACCAGGTTTTGCAAGTGAGCTTTACAATGTGATTTGGTCCAATCTAAAACCCAATAGTCTTTCTCTGTACGGAACGCCCACGCAACAAGATATTTTGTTTTGTTCACATTCAACACTAGTTTGAGGGACTAAAGTGAGACTGCATTATTACAAAGGCCGACTGTAATGTCTCAATGGCCCATTCCAGTGAACGTTGTCGGCATAAAACTGGTTCATGACATCAGACAGCTCACCACAAAGATTATTTACATAAACGGAGGATAAACTTGGTCCTAAAATGGAACCCTGAGGCACTCCCTTGGTCACACTCAAAAAAGAAGAGGAAGCTCCTGTTAATTTCACACATTGTGAACGATTTGTTAAGTATTTGGCAAACCAGTTTATGGCCTGGTCAGAGCTAAAAGCTAAAAGCTGAGGATCTAGTGTCAAAAGCCTTAAATAAGTAAATAATCTAGAACCCTGTTTCTTTCTAAAACCAGACTAAAAGTTAGATAAAATATATTTCAATCGGAATTTTGGCAACGACGCAAAGTTTAGAAATGGGCCTGTAGTTCTTAACTTCATCGGATTTCCACCTTTTCACAACGGGAAAAGAAGAGTTCAAGATCTTTTTTAGCATAAATGTAAAAGGTGCATTAGCATCTCAGCTATATAATCAACTGCCAGTTTCAAGAAAAACTGTTATAGGTTATCTGTAATCGGGCCTTATTTTAGCCCAGTGATTTCAGCTCACTGAGAACTTCACCAATGGACAGTGAATTCAAGTTAAAAGAGCAATAATCCAGACATTGGCCTCCAACGTGGATTTCAGAACCAGCATTTGAAGCAAAAAGCAAACCAGCAGATATAAAGTTTTCATTAAAGAGACATTAGACCATCCTTGTTCAAAAGAAACATTCTCATTGTTGTAGTTTTTCACATCTGCAATAAAAGGTACGCTATGTATATTTCAGCTTGGGGTCTGCCACTTGCTTGTCTCCATGGAGATGTGATATGCTCCACAGTATGGCATTAAGGTTGGTTCAGGGTTCTATCTGAGGGTTTTGCTGAATTTGAGTCATTCATACAGTATATGACATTGTTCCTGAATATCTTCTACACTTTGTCAAGGCAAAGGTTTGGTGCATTTTTAGGTTTAAATATGCAAAAGACAATTTCCACGTTCCATTGTACTAAAGAAGTTGTCAAAACTTTAAACCTAAATATCTCAGAGCTACTTAGAATGCAGCCAGAACCCTATAGTTCAAAGGAGATGCATTGCTTACCTCTTCACAGATCTGAGATCTCATTTACGAAGCGATCATACATAAATGTTTTTATTTAAATTCCACATTTTGTTTGGGATCTATACAAAAACAGCAACATAATATGGTCCAATCCCTAGACTCTAAATGTTCATATATTCAGATATGAGCAAGGAGTCAATCTGAGCTCAAAGAGGACAGTCTCAAATAGGTCAGCAGGCTTGAGGGAGCTTTTATTTGTATATTACCACTTTTAGTCAGAATTCGACTTTTTTTTATAAATAAGATCTCAGTCTACAATCCAAACAATAGAGTAAAATAAAGTCAAACTTTGTTTTTTCATTTTGAATGTATTTATTGTGCTTGGTCCGACTTCGGTCCCTCAAAAACGACTAATCATGCATTTCACCTCCAGACAAGCTGTTACTTTGAGCAGAGAAGTTGCAGCTCTGCCTCTCTTTAGTCACAATAGTATAGACTCCCTCCTCCACCTCAAGTATGTGGAGGAGGAGTTTTTAATTGACTTTGGCTTTAGACAGGAGCATATCAGTTATAACAAGGTGTTGGTGCTGCATTGTTGGATCCTATGACCTGTCACTCCTCACAGTGAAAGTGCTGTGACCCACCGGCTGCTCGGGGCATGTACCCGGCCCTACCCGCGGACGGAGGCAGCTGCGCGCGTAATAACCCCCCTCCAGTGACTCCAGGCTGCGCCCCGCACACGCTCCCCGCGCCTCGGTGATGGTCACAACACAGCGGGACACACTGCGAGAAAGCCGCTTAGACCGACACCGAGCGAGCGCAACCGGAGCCTCCGGTGTCCGCGTCCCGTTTGGATTGAAAGCGGAGAGAGAGGCGCAGGCGAGCGAGCCGTAACTTGTAGCGGAGCGCGCGGCGGAGGTCACCCCGGCAGAGGCACCGCGAGCCGGGCAGAGTAACGGCAGGACAAACCGGCACCGCACAGCAGCGGGAGAAGGGAAAACGCCCGCCTCGACGGAAAGCCACCACGGAGACGCAATCAGGCGCCACCGGGGGAGAGATTTTCCGCCACCGGAGCGCAATTAGCGGACCGGGCAAGCGGCGCGTAAAAGAACCAACTTTTGCGCACGACGGAGCGGCGGCCGGAGCCGGAGCAGGAGCGCGGGTGAAGTCACGAAGTCACGCCCGCCGCGAGCGACTCTGAGCGGCGTGAGAAGAGAGACGCGCGGTGGCTGGAGCGCTGACCGCGGGTGGGAGCGGCTGTTGTCCCGGGGAGATGCAGAGCCCTTCGAGGAGATGGAGCCACGCTGGACCCGCGTAAGTGACATGTTCTTTTCACAGCTGAGTCAGTTTGATTGTGTTTTATTCCTCCCGGGGCAGAACTCCGCGCGGGTTTTTTACTGATGCTTTTATGGCCTCGTTGACAGGTTGTTTTACGCGCACACTTTGGTGATGAAGTGATGCAGCCGGTTGGGCAATATATATGGGCAAAAATGAATATGTCCATGTTGTTTGGGAGTATAATAATATTTAGACGATATTATGAAACTTGTTAAGTCATTTATTAATTTAAGGTTTAATTGTCAATTAAACTAATCACAGAAATGCAGAAATGTCACCTTTTACCCTTATTTAAAACATGACATCACATTGTTTATTTAAAATCAGCTCTTTTGACCTATTCTCTTTTGACTATAAATGATAAATCCATTCAAATTAGCATATCTTCAGATTATTGTCTAAATGTCAATATATTGCCCATGAGTTGGACGGGCTGGTGGTTTTTGAATCAGTTCAGTAGGATTTAGCATAAACACATTTGCAGGATATCTTGCAGCCCTGCTTTGAATGTTTCACCGCTTCAGATGAATCCAGATGACTACAACTGACTCTTTTTCTCCAATAGGTTATTCACCTTTTGGATGTCCTGAACTCTGCCTTTACCTCTGTTAGGTTTTGTTCTGTTTCTTTATATCATGTTGTGTTGAAAAGCATCATTTGTTGCAGTTAAACAATAATCAAATGCCATACTTTGTCATGTATCAATTTTAGGGGTTAGTGTAACTTTTGCATTCACAGTTTTGGGAAGTGTCTAGCCTCTTATTGGAAGAGAAGATGGAGAACTGGACTGCATCTTTTTTGTTGTTGCAGAGGCTGTGATTTGGCTATTGATTAGGGCTGCAACGATTAATCAAAAAGAATCGTGACTCGTAATTGTATTTTAATAATAGCAATTGTTATTTGGAATTTACAGACTCTAAAAAACATACAAAAAGACGTTTTATCACAAAGACGGTGGCATTATTGAATCAAAATGTGTGATTTTCAATACATTTTATTGGTATCACTTTCTCTATCTTGAAGCCGTCAGTCACCATATTTTAACATCATTTGGTTTAAAATGTGTTTAACAGATTCCAATGTAATATAGAAATATTAGTTTGACTAGTCGACTATACAATAATCATTAGTTGCAGCCCAGATACACTTTTTTTTCTTTTTTTAACGGTAGCAACAGTGTCAGACATGTTTAGTACACAACACCCTAATGAGGAAAAATGAATAATTTGACCTCCAGCTCAATTTAAAAAAACATTAGCTTTGATGGGTCGTTAAATAGCGCCTGTTAACATTTAGGCAAGCTCTATGATTATTTTAATTGGGCCATACTATGTTATTAAAAGAACAGAGTATGAAAATCCCCCTTTTTTCCACTTACATTTTGAAACATGATTTATTCATTACACAGAGCGAGTGGAGAGTCCATAGATAATGCATGTTAAGTTCAGGTTCTTCCTTGTTGGTTGGTTTTGGACACGTCCTTAAATGTGTCTTTACACTGGAGTTGAACCTGCTGCATGTCAACACAGTCATGGTGGACAAATGAGAGTAGATCTTTTTGCTTTTGGATAAAGACTGGGAGGTACTAACTGTGAAATTAATTATGTCAATATGTAGATTTTTGGTTTCAGCTTTTTTTTTATATATATTAAATAACATTTTGAGGATCTTTTCCCATTCAAAAGATATATGTTGTTCTAAATGTTTAATTACTTTGGCAGCCCTAATTCCTCATCCACCCTTGAATATAGCAATGTCAATGTCTGATTGCTTAAATGACCACCTTCTTAACTGCATGGCAAAAAAAATATAATGACTAAGGCTATTAAAATCAAATGCATTATTATTACTATTAAGTGAATTGGGGCATTAGTCGACTTAAGACAGGCATGTCCAAACTGTGGCCCGGGGGCCAAATGCAGCCCTCAGACCAATTTTTGTTGGCCCTCAGGCTTCCTGCTAAGTTGGCCCAAACATCAAAAAGTAGTATTTTTTACTGTAAAATTGGAAAAATTCAAACATGGGTGTGCTATACCAACCTAATATTAATGTTCCAAGTCTTATTAAGGGCGTGGAGCTCATCAAAACCATGTTAAATGGTTACATTTTGAATGGTTCGCTTCATTGTCAGGTTGTCTGTCGCCCTCTGCTCAGTGTAAACTTCAAAATACAGCACATGGGGAAAAAAGTTTGGACACTCCTGACTTGAAATCCTTGGTTGACTAAAAGGAGGCATGGCACTGTCAAAAGCTCTCAAAAGTATTCAGTACCATGTGTTTCTGATACAAACTGCACTCAAAAGATCACAAGCTCATTCATGCTCACGCAGATGTAAATAACTGCTTAGAAATAGCACATAAACAATAGATGAATAAAGCTCCCATTTGCCTCCCTAATCCAGCTAATTTACCTACTTGTGTCCTCCTTTGTTGTGCATGGAAATACTTACAATCCAAATCAACAAATAATAAGTTGAGTTAGACACCACTGATCGGTTGATTGATTAAATGACTAAAGGTTCACAGTCCTAATCTGTTCATGCTTTGATTTAAATAGATTGAGTTACCGGTAGTTGCCAGTAATTGAAAATGTACCACAAAAGCAACAAAAATTTCAACAATTTATATATACATTTGTGTTGACTCTATAGGCGTCTTCTGAATGAAAGGTTTATTAATAGTGGTGAAAAATGATGCCTGGACATGTGAGCGGCTCCATGTGATTCAACAACAGACGGGCATCAGATGAGGAACTTCTGCCTCCGGGGCTCAGAAAATACATTCAGATATTAATAATGAGTCAAAGCTGGATGTCGCGGGCAATGTTTCCTTTAATAGAGACGTGACAAAGATGTGACGAGCGGAAATGTCCACGAGCGATGTATTTAAGATGATAGATATGTCAATTATGTCAACATTTATGCGTCTATGTCATATAGCGGCAATAAGTGACCTTAGTTATGACAGGTTTTTACGATTTCTAATTTTCACTTTATTTGGTGTATTTTTTTTACATATAAATTACAGTTTCACACCAATGGAGCAGGTATTTGTGTGAAAACTTTGAAAAATCTATAGTAAATGACATCACACCAGGGACATTCATTCCAGTTCATGCATAATTTACACAAAACAAACTACCTTTTTGACATTCTAAACATTAATTCAACAAAGTAAAGGTGCTCTCATATATTTTTATTTGTTAAATAAAATCATTGTGACATTAGATGAGTTTTGGCCCAATGTCTGCTGGGTAATTTCCTAGTGTGATGTCATCAATTACAAACAGGAAGTGAAATTATAAAGTGCATTTTAGTTCAATGAGTAGTCCAAGCTGTCAGAGGCACTTTAATGACATACTGTGGAACATTCCAGACAAGGCACAAAGTCGGTGACACAAATCCTGTAAATAACTCTTGAATTTGTGTCAATGTTGCTATAGTTCGTTACACTGACTATTATTGTCATACTTCAAACAGTAAACAATGTTTTCTGTCATTTAGTCTTTATGTGCCATCCATATATGTTAGAGTTTGTAAAGAAAGTTTCATTGGGTTTATTTTTAGATATAAACATGTAAAATATTGCACCTGCGTAATCACCTAACACATACAATTTCACACTTAAGTCAGTTTACTTCCATGTTTCTCTGCACTGATCTGTTTTCTTAGGTTTAATAGCATAGCATAGTTCATAAATACCTTCAAGGAGATATATCATGCTTGTTTCCCGGTACATAGTATTGAACTATAACATAAGCAGGTCATCATTTAACATTTTGTTAATTGTAAAACACAACGTTGATCCAAAACGGCTTTATAATAGAAATAGGTCCGACGACTTCCTGTTCAAACCTGCCGAACTGATAAGCCCCGCCTCTTCATAGTGACATTTCACCGTAAAAAGCAACGGATTGTCAGTTACATTACTTTTATTTGTGAGTGTCTACGTGACATTTTAGAAGCCTACGTGTATCACTGAGTATTCATTTGTCAAATAATCGCAACCAAGTACTGCGATGTGGGCGGGGCTATAGAGGATAGGTGGAGACAGGAGTTTTCTGCGGACTCACTTATTCAAATAAGCACGAATCAATCGATCAAAATACAACTCTGTGTAAACTAATGGTGAGTACAAAAGTAAAAGTACCGTACTGTAGGTTTTTACAACAAGCAAAACGAAAATATATAACAAAAATGTATTGATTCAGTCGCCTTTGTTGACTGAGAATCCGCACAATTCTTTATTAAGATCACTACATTTGACTCTTACAAAAGTTTTGTGAAATACTTTACTCTAAAAGTACATTTCACTGGCAAGGACCACACTACAACAATGGAATATGAGAGAATCTTTGTCGATAATAGTCGAGAGAGCAGAGGCAACACGCGATGCTGGGATAGGCCTGTATAAATAGGGCTTCTGGGTAATTAGAGGTGTGGTTAAAGAGTAGAGGCGTGGTCCCTGGAGGTTGAGCATGGTCATCATCAACTACACTTTGAACAGGGTCTTTTATACTTTAAGTTGATTTTTTAATGTAGTACTTTTACTTAAATCTTTTTACTCCTTACTATTTACTACTCATGTATTTGTACTTCATACCAAAATTAACAAACAAAAGTAACACAATTGAGTACTTCATCCAGCACTGGTCATGTGGACAGCTGTTTATGAGCGATTACACGGACATATTATAACTTCTAAAGACTAAAATATCCTTCTTGGGCTTGAACGTTCCACCATGTTCATTTGGCTGTACTTGTGGTTGTTTTTTTGTGTCGGTGGAGCCGGCCCGACCTTGGCTCGGTCCATATCTCAGCCGCAGTGGATTTCGGTTACAGACCCCAGCTTCAATCGGCCGGGTGTACTGTAACGCGCAGACTCCTCTTTCACCGCGGCTCTCAGTGGCCCCCGTCGGATCCCGTGGCCACAGCGGGCACCACGCGCAGATTTGGGCTCGGGTTTCGGCTCTCACACGCTCGGGCTCGGCTTTTAGAGCGAAACACTGCACGGGACTGAAAGATGAATGAGCGGCGCGGGTACAGACACCAAGTTAACAAGCTTGTTTCTTATTGACCTGAGATTTTAGTGCCAACTTTCTCAATAACACACAACAGAGATGCAAAGATGCAACTTCTCTGGTCCGCCACCTACTTTTACCATGAATATGTAGTCATTTTAGCTCAAATGTTCCACAATATGGCATTAAACGTACCGATCTTCATGGAGAAACGCAGGTACAAAGGAAGATTATTCAAGTTTTTTTGAAAATATCTGGCTTGCAATCAAACATCTGCAACTGAATAAGAAGAATGTAAGTGAAAGTACATAAGTGGAACATTCAAGGCAAAGCAAAAGCCGTAGAGACGAGCAGGTAACGGAAAAGTTACACACAGCGGCTTTAAAGCTGGCGTTTCATTTCAGGCCAATCATCACAAACATGCAGCTTTCTTATTACCAGTTTGCGACATTGCGACATGTCAAATTGATGAACAAACAAACAAATGACAAACAATAAATGTCCATTCTGTTGCCTGGTGAATGTGGCTGTTTTTAGACCTGGGCTTGTAAGGTTTTAGGTTCCAACATGATGTCAGATAAGTGCTAAAAATATCTGCCCCGAGAGAAGCTGTTTTGATAAAGCCTGTGATAAGAAACTGCAAATATCCCTTAAGACCCAAGCAGTGTGAAGGCATTTGGCCAAGTATCCCAAATAGAACCCAGTAAGTGCAGATATAGTCCTGCTTGTACAGTACGTCAAGTTTGCAGGCAATGTTATAACAAGAATAATACGTTAAAAGTGTTATTGAACGTACTTAAAGCAGACGTATTATGCTTTCCCCCCATGCACTTCAGTAGATCATCAACTTAGTGATAGAATTGGGTTCATTGACTCTCCACGGCGATATTATTTCTTATTTCTGAAAAGTGTCTACGTGACATTTCAGAACCGTGCACGGATTGTCTAATTTTTCATGGGGGGTAGGAGAAAACTGAACATTTCTGAGCACTTGAGCCTCAGTTGCAGGACAATACAGTATTACTCACATGAACGGATCAATCACAATACAAATTTGTGCAACCTGATGTTGAGGAACCACTGTTACTCGGTTAAAAGCTGATTAAAGTTGATTTTGCTGAGTTTAGTTATCCAAGAATGCTAATGGCATCAGTAACGCCAGGTCAACATCCTCCATTGAGACTTGATGCAGTGCTAAATATATAGGAAATGTATTAGAAGCACCTTAAAACCAGCTGAGGTAGTTTTAAGACTGACTTTGGACACCTTTAAATCGCCATTATATCTATTTGGAGTTTGCTGATTAATCGACCAGAACTAGAAGAATATTTGTGATTACTTTTGAATCAACAGAGAGTCATTCAATGTATAGACTAATATTCTAAAAAGAAAAAGTTGCCAAAACATTTAGCTAATTGCACCGAATCCCCAAGACAAGTTCCTATGTAGTTGCAAATTACAGGTAGTCAATAAAAATATGATTCTGTCGTAGAACGAATTTGGTTTAGTTAAATGTCTTCCACAAAACATGGGTCATGAGGAAATCCTAAGGAGGAGGACTGCATGTGCCCGGATATTGTCGATTCAATGTTATTATGAATCAGTCATAACTTCCATCTTTTGTCTGTCTCAGATCAAATGTTACGTCCTGAACACGGGTCACGTTCTCTGGGAGTGGTATCCTCACGAACAATGGATCACTAAAACTATTTATTTTCTCCAATGGGACTGTTTGTGCAGATAAAGACCAAAGACCAGCATTAAAGAGTTATTGTGTTTAAAAAAAAAAAAGGTCAAGCAGAGGAGAAAGTTGCATGTGCTCTGACAGTCCTTGTTTATGTGACAGTTTTAATGAACACGTGCAAAGCTTTAGAACAGCCTTTTCAGACGGACCACCCAAGCACAGCCAATAAGACCACTGCTTTTGGCTCTTTCTTCCGGGTTCTAAAGAAATAAAATACTTGATTATTAGCTGCAGTATCCTATTGTTACAAAGTGCTGATTTAAAACACAAATTTCACTCAGATATATATAAAAAAAATCCAGACCCCAGCTTTATCAATCCCTACTCATTTTATCTTAGATACTCTCAACATTTTACGAGTATATAATAATATAATAGTAATACATAACTATAATAATGATCCGCTCTATCCAGATGTTATTTGGACAATATCATCTCAATGCGTCAGGAATGTGTAAACGTCGTGGTTAAAGTTCAAGTTTTAATAATTCATAACATTCTAATTTTGCTGCACAACAACAACCGGGATTTTATCTAATTTGCGATACGCCGCATCCACCGCATCCACCGCCCACGGCTCCCGACGAGAGAGCAGACATCTCCTCCCATGTACTAACGTTTAGATGATCGCCATTGTGTCGTTGAGCAACACACGCTTCCCCACCATCTAAAACAGAACGTACAAACGCGGCTTCAATTGCCAATCCCCCCGTGTACATGAAGTATTGTCTTTTCCTGTCCTTGTGGAAGTACTGCATGCACATTAGTTAGAGATACTATTGTTTGCAGTGTAAATGCGACTTCCTCCACTTCCTCCTGATATTTACAGCTGTGTTGACTTGAAGTGTATGTGAAGGTGTGAGGCTGATGGGAAAATGCTTCACCATTTACCTCTTATCAAGCGTGGGATTTGATCTGTGCGATAAATTATGGACCGATATAGATAGATTCACCTTGTCCAATACGTAAATACACCGGCTTTATGAAATGCAACGACATGAATGATATATGAAGTTATGCAAATGTGACAAAACATTTCCGAGTAAAGATTCAATTACAATGACTTATTAGTTGCTTCTGAAATGGTGACTGTTATAATATTTTAGTTCTTGCGTTTAAATTGCGACCTTTGTCATCTTGAATATTGATTGAACAGTTGATGGAATGTGCAATCTCTTTCGGAGCTGATTAAATTGTGATGGTACTGGTTTGCATAAACACCACAACACCATCTAAAATGGTAAGATTAAGCCTCTTTTTGTATGACAGTTAAGGATGTCTTAAACCTAAAAGAATGTTATATAGTATTATTTTATCCTATTTCCTTTGATTAATTTATTGCATAATACATTTTTATTTATTTAAACTACAGTATTTATATTGTTGTACCCTCAAAAACCTCAAAAGTCTATTGACCGTATTCTGCCCCGCCCACTTTCCCCTCGTTTCCCACATGATCGCCACTTCCGTTCCAATGACAGGCTCCGGAATGAGGTGAAAACCCTCAAAAGCCTCGGTCTTGTCCCGGTCTCGACACTCAGCGACCCTGGTCTTTTCTCTCGAGACCCTGTGTCCCCGTGTAGGTCTTGGTCTCGATTAGTGTGGACTTGAACGGCCCAAAATGTCCCCCAAAGGACAATAAAGGATTATCTTAAATTATCTTAAAGAAAATGAATCTTGACATCCCTAATAGCTTAAACATGATTTTAAAAGCAGTGGTTTATCTTTACACTATGAGTTTAACAGGCAAAATGTGAAAAGACTGAAAAATTACCCAGTAAAATGTAGTAATATCACTTGTTTGAAAGATTATAACTAGTATTCCATTTATAATAACATGGTTTGACTAATCCCTTCTAGATATTATCACTTTTATGGTCAAACCCCTCAATGGAACTAAACATATAAGATATTTTATCTCCCTGAAACAAATGAAAAGGGATCCAAGCCAAAAACGTGCAACAATTGTTGGAAAAACCATGAGAAAAGAAAAGACGCCAACCTCTGCCAGACCATGTAAACACACTATAACCTCTCTACAGTGCAGTAAAGTGTTTTCTTGAAAGTTTTGGACGTTGGAGTCTTGTGCGTTGTGTACATACTGTCCACATAAATATGAGTGAGAGACACAAAGGCATAGTCCGTGAGAGAAGGCATTATTCCCGACACAGAGCGATCATTCATCGGGACAAGCTCCACACTGTTCGCTCATAATGACACGGAAAGCACCATCAAAACGCATTCAATCGCACATCAAATCAGAATGACACACTTTTACATGTCCAGTGTTTGGGTGTGACCTTTGTAAGCGCTGTAACGCAATAGTACATCATTATTTTACTATTTAAAATCACGAAATGACCAAAAATAGCTCAATTTTGACTTAAGACATATTTTATACAACTTATTAGTGTTTGTGAATTGAGTACAAATATTATGGTATAAGAATCTACGCTGTTTTTCTCTAAATAAATATTTCAACAACAGCTTGAATCAGAACGTGGGCCAAACCGTGGTCTATATGCTAAAAGGCCTCTCAATAAAACTCTGTACTGCAAATTAAAAAGACTACAGAAAATATAGAAAATACAGAAAATATTGAAAATATAGAAAATATAGAAAATACAGAAAATACAGGAAATATAGAAAAAAACCTGGAAACGTGTATAAATGCTGTTTGGAAGTGTACCGCATTTTCCAGACTACAAGTTGCACCTTTTTTCATAGTTTTGGCTGGGGTGCGACTTATACTTATATTTGTATACTTATACTTATACTTCGGAGCGACTTATATGTGATATTATTTGTTATTTTCACACTTGTAACCTTATTTCATACTCCAGTGCAACTTATATATATTTTTGTGTGTATATGTATTACTTTTTGCATTTACTTGAGTGACTTTTTGTGCACTATTTAATGTTTTGTCTGTCCGATTACATCAACTCTGAAATCTTAAATCATTGTCCAACATCATACTCAAATTTCTCCAAATACTTTTCCACTTTCTTACTTCTTCCACAGCTACTTCGTCTTACTACCCTAAAACAAAAATAGGTCCATATAGAAACAGATATGCCTTTATTACAAATGTGTGCCAAAGCCCTTTGATTGAACACAATTTTGCATTTTACTTGCATTTTCAAACTAGATATTTTATGGATAAAGTACTTTTAACATGTATTTGCACTGGTATTATAACGTGCGACAGGGAAGACGTGGGACTGACTGAGGGTCGGAGAATGTACGAGTATTGTTGCACTGTAAATAATGCACTGCGAGTATTGTTGAGCTGTAAATAATGCACCGTGTTTTCCCTTCTGCCTTTTGAAGACTGCAAAGAGAAATCAGATTCCAAAGGTAAAATCCGGTACAGGCAGCTGGGCTTTTGGGCATTATGTAAGCGATTGTCCTGTTGAATAAATTAATGAAATGTTATTTTTTAAGTCATTTTTCTCTTACTTGAGTACAACTTAGTAGTTTCTCTACACAACTCTTTGTATAATAAGTCTGCAGTTTGGTCCCTTGTGCTCCTGACTGACGTTCCCTCAGCTCCGTTGCTGTCGCGGGCACAAAGCAGGGACAATTGGTCATTAGAACAGCGTCAGAGTCATGTGAGATTTCATCAATAATGCAGTTTCTTTCCACTGAATACATGCATGAAGACTACGATTACAGCACTTTCTTTTGGAGTAAACAGGGAACCCAACACCAGCCGAGGGCACAGACTAAATCCTGAAATCCGCTCCACCACTTCAAGCAAGGTTGACTCTTTTACACCAGAGCTTTGTGAAGGTTGTCACTGCCAGTCACTGAAATAAGGCTTTTGTCGTCCATTCCTTATACTCAATTTGAATTTCTGCTGCTTTGTCTGGAGCCTTTGAATACATTAAAGTGCATATGACATATAAAGTATTTCAGTAAGCACTTATTCTGTCATTTTCTATATTTAATTTGTATTTTGTTTGTTATATTGTATTTTCTATCTGTATTTGTATTATTTTTCACTTTTCTTTACTAACTTCCTTTTTGACTTGAGTAAAAAAAACAATAATATATTTACCACAGATACCATCCCACAGTAATATTTCATATGTACTGGTATTTTATTGCTGAGCGGGTTTAGTTTTGGATTTGTCCTTGTTTAGTTTTGTTTTAGAATTGATTTAGTCCTCGTTTCAATCTGATTGAATCTTATTTGACTTATTGGCATTGATAATTCGAGATGACAACGGATCACCCGGAGCAATAAGGCCAAAGGTTAGACCGTTTTTGCTCGTTTATTCGCTTTAAAGAAATGTTCTTGGCAAGTTCAACATTACCACGTTCACGCTGTGGCCCAAACGCTTGGAGATCGTCCGATAGTTTAAACTACAGGTAGAATAAAGTCGCCACATGATTTTCTGGAGCTGAACTGCTGTAACAGGGCTTTTAAATTATGAATCACATTTGGCCGCTTTGTTTTTTCCACACTTTTAGTCCAATCCTACGTGGAGACTGTGGCGCAACGGCTGGAGATGCCTGGGATTCCTTTAGGCAGAGCAAATACCTGGGTCGGTCCGTACCTCTGCTCCGAGTTCAGGGTGAGGAGTTCATGTTTGTGAAGAAGAGCAGAAACACGTGTGCAGGACTCCTCCACTGCTGCTCACGGCGTAATAACAGAGCACAGCACATTAGACCGGGCTGTTTGCAACGTTACTAGCCAGGACTTCTTTACACGCTTATTACCATCTTTCAAGTCAAGTTTAGAAGACAAGACAAGTTCACAAACAGTATTCATCCGCAAGGGGAATTACTCGAACACAGATTAGCTCATAAATTACAATATGTAAAAAGGGCAAAACAGACCAGTCGAATGAAAGTAAAATATTTCTGTTTAATTAAATTTTGTATCGAAATAATGGTAGAATGATAGTAATGATGATGAAGGTCGTGCCCATGACTTGTTTAGTTGCAGCAGTAAACAATGACTACATTTTTAGAGGTAATTCTGCAACCTTCATTGATAACATTTAGAGGCTAACTGATATGAGGCCCATTCATACGTAATACAAAAGAACTTGTTTGGGGTCAGACATCTCCTGAGTTGGGTACTTATTTAAGTACTCAGTTACATTTACTTGAGTGAACTATTTCTTTTGTAGTGTGTTCATTGGTAAGAATACTTTAACTTGCGTAAAAGTGCTGGTTCCTCTTTTCACTGTGAGTTTAGCTTCATGTAAATGATTTGAATATTTGTGTTTCTTGCACTGCTCCATTAGATATTATTACTTTTTAAATGTATATTCTTTGAACATTTTGTACATTATTTCATGTTTTGTCTTTCCAATTCCATAAACGTATAAAACTATAAATCGGATGTTACGTCTAGACAGTTACTCTTGAAGTTACTCTTACTTGAATAATAGTTCCCCAATTTTTTTTATAATTATATTTTAAAATTTATTTTTTTTCAACTCTTGTTAGAGTAATTTCCTGGACCACTACTTTATACTTTTACTTGAATAATGCTATTTTGAAGTAAATACATGTTTTGGCCACTCCCCTCTCCTCAAGACACTTCATACTTCATCAGGTCTGCTACTGAACCACTCTAAGCCCCTCCCCTAAGAACTCAAACAGCTGTTGCTATGGAGATGATCTACTGTACAGAGGCCACAGAGTTTCTAACGCTTAAAAAAAAGAAAAAGAAATTTAGAATTAGTTATGTTGAAAATGTAACCAATCCTGTAAGACTGGGCTGATTAGTAGTAGTAATAGTAGTAGTAGTTGTAATAGTAGTAGTGGTGGTAGTGGTAGTAGTAGTAGTAGTAGTAGTAGTAGTGGTGGTAGTGGTAATAGTAATAGTAATAGTAGTAGTAGTAGTAGTAGTAGTAATAGTAATAGTAGTAGTAGTAGTAGTAGTAGTAATAGTAATAGTAATAGTAATAGTAATAGTAGTAGTAGTAGTAGTAGTAGTAGTAGTAGTAGTAGTAGTAGTAGTAATAGTAATAGTAATAGTAGTAGTAGTAGTAGTAATAGTAATAGTAATAGTAATAGTAATAGTAATAGTAATAGTAATAGTAATAGTAATAGTAATAGTAGTAGTAGTAGTAGTAGTAGTAGTAGTAGTAGTAGTAGTAGTAGTAGTACGATAGTATGATTCTGGTTCTGATTACCTGACACCGTTTCGATCAATACTGTTTGTGACCTTTTTACATTCATTCAGTGAAAAACTAGCAGTCACTTGAACGCTCAGGCGTCTGCGGCCGTGTGATTTAATGGGTCTATTATTGTTTCCAGACTGTGGAGTATTTGAGTGTGTTTTCTGTCTGAGTTGTGTGGTGCACTCACATATTTGGATTTCTGTCTGGGGCTTTATCCGATTACCTGTAACTATAGCTCTGTCCCTCGCATTTTCCCGCTTTATGTTAAGGGTTGTGGAGAATTTAAATCCATTAAAGTAACGTTTTTGCACTCATGAGCCAACTAAATTGAGCAAGTATCGATGCAGAAATAGGACTGAATTTGATCTTTGACCTTTCCCGAATAGTTTTAGAATGATGTTAATCTAGACCACAGGGTAACTGTTTTTATGTTTTTTAACCGGAAGTGAGTATATATAGTTTTAAGAAATAATTTGACTAAGTATCAATAATTGTACTTATCGTGACCACACTATCCTACTTTCATCTGGTTCTATATTTCCAACATCCTTGATATTTTATGTGAGGTAAAAGTGCACAGTACGTTGTGATCTGGTTTGCTTCTGGTCTAGTTCAGGAACACATGCATTTATGTTAACTTTTTGAACACATTTGAGCGTCAAATTAAACTCCAAATAAACAGTTGTAGCTTGAAGTATTTATTCACCTCCTTTAGGGTTTGGGATTATGCTCAGTTTACGCCTGATGTTAAACCAATGGATCTTCTTCTTCTTCTTCTTTGATGTTTTATGGAGGTTGGTATCCAAGTGTTGCATCACCGCCACCTACTGTAGCTGTACGTTTTTAACTTTAGCCTTTATCCTTTAGACTTCTATTCTTTATTCTTTAAACTCAATACATTTTGCATTTGTTATATTCTAATACATTTTGTATATGTAAGATCATTTGTTTCATTTGACTTTTGATTTGAAAGGCTAATTAATTTCTAAATCTGAATGTTTTACCCTGAAAAATGATCTTGAATTGTTTTTATTCTATTTATTCAGCTGCAGAACTTTGTTGTATTTATTTTCTTTTTTTCTTCTTTTTATTTATATTATTATTTTTACTATTATTTTTTTTTCAGTTAAAAAACTCAAAATGAAAAGATTTTCAAGCCATACAATTTGACGGTTTAATCTAAGTGTGGGAAATTCACACTGAAAAATTTCACAACGAAGATTCAAGATGCCAACATTCACACATCGTTAATGCCTCACTTAAATTTAAAGTCACTGCAAATTTTAAACTGTGGAATTTGAAGGATCGAAATTATCTGCATTGAATATTAAACAGGCAAATTTGTCATTTTGAATGTTTAAACTAAGAAAATCACAATTCACAAAAAATGAATTTACCAGCAATTAAAATTCAACATCGTGAGTGCCCACAGGTTGTTCCACTGCTCTTTTTAAATATTGTTTGGGTTAATGCATCTCTATGGATGGTTTTCACACTGGTAAACAAAAATGGCGGATTTGACTTATAGCGTCCTTATGTCGTTTTCTGACATTTGACACATTTCTGCACAAAGTTGAACAACTCTATCTCTCACTGCCTGGTTTATTGGCACCACATGTTTTTTCCTGATTTAACTTCTTTGCTCATTGCACTGTATTCTATTTGCATTGACAAGAGAAAGGATTCATTTGATGGATTGAAGTTGTGACCGTGCGATGATCTGAAGGCCCCACGGGGATTCTGTTGGAGCACTGGGGAGTAAATAAATAAATGATCACATCTTTTAGTTGCTTTGACTGTCTATTAAGCACTAAATATGTAATGTATTCTTTAAAAAACATTACGCAAACTCATGTGTTTAATAATTCACTTTCAGTCAGGGAGCCCTGGGTTAAACTTACATTTTTGGGATATTTATTGAAAGTCTAGAAACTAAAATGTTCCGATTATTGTTTTAATTAAAGCCCACAACTTTAAAGCCCACAACTTTTTTGTTTCTTGTGAAGGCCAACATTCCCACCCAGAGTTATGTCTGAGCTTCTGAACTGCAAACAAAGCGTTAAAGAGTTAGTTTGAGTTACAAAAACAGCTTCAAAGTGGAGTCAGCGGTTCTTAAATGCAAATGTTTTCTGTGGTCCCCCGAGTACCCATAAAAACCTCAAGTCTGTGTCATGACATCAGTGGTCCGCTCTAAACTGGGAGTGTGCTGACAATGTTTCAGTTACCTACTCCCAAATAGCTCAGAGATGAAATCAGAGCCTTCTCAAACACATATGGAACATGCCTTTTGCTTCAGAGTTAAACGTTTGTCTGGTTCAGTCCTGATTTGCTTTGACTTGGTGTAAAACTCACAAAATAAAAATACTACACTTTTCATTTTTAAGTCATTTTCACAGTGGATATATCTTACTTTCACTTTTCTACATTTGAGAGCTACATTTGAACTGGAAAGTAAAGTATTTTTCTTATGGATTTATAGAGACATCTCACCTTTTTAGAGTTCCAAGTCTTGGCTTTGAGCGAACAGAAGTAAGTTTAAAAGTTACTGCAATAGATTTTTTAATGTTGTACTTTTACTTTTACTTCAGTAACATAATGAGCTTGCACCACTGTTGATTTTGAACCTGGTTAAGAGTTTGGCTGGTTTCTAATCTTATAATGACTTGAGAAGAAATGACAAAGGTCCAGAGTCAAATTTATTGAAGAGTGAAAAAGGTGGTGTCTATGTGTGTGTTTTTTTAGCATTTACGCACACGCACGGCCCACCTCCAACACAACGCACCAGGCTCACAGGTAACACTGGTCTGGAATGGTTGGGTTTAGATCAACCCCTCGCTAACTCACGGAAGTGACGCAGCGGACGATGAAAAAAATCCAATATGGCGCGGATGCAAACGTAAACAAACCAGGTTTTGGTCTTGCTGATGAGCGCATTAGTGATTTTCTGTGCTTTTGATTCGAATCCCCAATGATTATTAGTTTGGCCGATTAGAGGAACACAGTACTACCAGCGGTAACTTTGTCTCACAACAAACAGGCCCTACTTACTGTCAATTCACTTTGTCACTTTAACCCTTAGGCTACAACAGACAGTTTCGAGTGTAGTCGAGACTGAGTAGATTAGTATTGGCTAAAGAAACTAAAATGAACTAAGATGATGTACTTAAAAAAAAAGGCCTGGTCTGGGTCTTACTTTTGTAACAATTGTCAGGCCTACAATTTTATGAAATTTTGTTTCCCCAGTTACGTAATCGAAAGTTAGGCCACCTTAATTTAATAGGCCCTAGTCATAGATCCATGGCCCGAGTGCCTTTTATCCAGTTATATCCAGCAGGCATAATAGATTAGGCCAACTTTTTAATCACAATCATGAAATATTGTTATAAAATCACCACATAGAATGAGAACTGAAGTGATCCTAGTTAACAGAATGCTATTAGTCATATAAACAAATTGGAAATGTCATTGAATAATTCTCTCTTGTTTTTATTTTATTTTTTCGTCGTCCGCTTCCGCTGCATCACTTCCGTGAGTTAGCGGGGGGTTGATCTAAAGTTAAGATCAACCGCTCCGGTTCCGGTCTGGAATCTGGAATATAGCGGCGCGCACAGGTGAAGTGAAGTGGGTCAAACCATTATGGCAAAGGGGAAACGTGGGATAGTCTAAACTTTTGTTATAACAGGGGATTTTGTATTTACAATGGGTCACTCCTGGACAAATGAGTGATTACACTGACCAGATCACTACAGCAGAATCTTTGAATTAACAGTAACTGCTCAATGATGGTTTAATGGAGCCAAGGATGACTCTGGAGCTTCAAAAAAGAAGCCCTTTTTACAGGGTCCGGGGCCAAGCAGCATTGCAGAAAGTCCCGACACTCTGAAAACACACGAGGACACAATAAGTATCCAAAATGTGTGAATTTTACAAATAAATGAATAGTGTTATAAAATATGTGTTGTTGTAGTTTAAACATTTAGAGTGGCAAACTAAAGAACAATTACTTCTAGTTGTATTAAAAAGATGAACGAACAAAGTATAAGTAATACCAGTCGTGTTGCAAAATAACTATTAATGTATTTCAAAATAAACTATGCTTTTACACAAAAACTATTGTAACTGCATGGGCTCGTACTGTATGTTTTAAAAGTATCTTACCTTTGGACAGGCCGGTCTTGACCCTCCTCTTCCTCCTCAGGTAGCCGCGTGTCATAAAGTACTTTTGATGGAGGAGGTCATAGAGGAGAGTACCCAGATGGTACACTGTGGTGGGCTCAGCGCTGTATGCCTTAGAGGAATACCACTCAGGAGGGGCAAGGCTGTTGGTCCCTGAATCACACAATATGTTTTAGACCTCAAAAAAGTTTTTTTCATTTCTGTTGAAAACAGTGGCCAATTTATAAAAGGAGATAAGACGAGATAACATATATATAACATACATAACATACATATACCTGCATAGTAATCATAGGTGCCTTCCTTGACGAGACATCCACAGCCGAAGTCAATGACCCAGGCTTTGGGGACCGTGTGGCCCATCTCCACTAAAATGTTCTCCAGTTTTAAATCACGGTGGAAAACACCGCTGTTGTGCATCTGGATGGAGGCTTCCACCATCTGCTTCAGAATCACCTTGGCCTCTTCCTCCTCCAGCACTCCTCCCTGGGCTTTTTTATATTCCACCAGGTTCATTGCAGGATAGGGCCGCTCCATCACAAGGATGACCTCCTCTGGGAGCTCATAGCAGTCCAGCATACGAACTACGGCAGGACAGGGGCCCTGGGCCACTTTGACCATGAGAGCTACCTCATCTATTAGGTTATACTCAACGCCATTCTGCACCTGACAGCACAGAGACAAAGTTATTGTAATATATTTTTGTTTTGGAGAACTCAACCAATCAAATAAACGGTCTATTCCAGGGGTGTCAAACTTATTTTAGGCTACAGACCAAATTTCAACAAGCTGGGTCGTGGGCCGAACATACCGTAAAACAAATATTATCAATAGTTTTATATTGCCTAGTAATAGTTATATGTAGAAACGGTTGCACAAATCTGCAGCAGGTGAAATATTATGAGTCAATATTCATGCTCAGCAGCAGGAACAGAAATATGGTCTTGTGATTTGATTTCTGATATGACATTTTGATATCACACATGTTGGCTGTTGCTGCTCAAACACTCTTATGCTTATCTTAGTGATAAATTATTCAATGAACAAAATGAGTGTTTTGTGTATGTATTTACAGTCACATTAGTGTGGACAGTCAGAGATCATGGCAGTTTCACTTTGTCTTCGTCGTTCATATTCCCAATGTCTTTGAAAACTGTGGTCATAAAGCCTCTCCTAAAGAAGAGCAGTCTTGATGCTGCAGTACTGAGTAATTACTGGCCCATCTCTAATCTGCCATTTTGGGGCAAAGTCCTTGAAAAGGTTGTTTACCAACAGCTCACAGATTTCCTCTTAATAAGCAACTCATTTTATGCTTTCCAGTCAGGATTTAGACCTCATTACAGCACTGAGACTGCTCTTGTCAAGGTGATAAATGACATCCACCTGAACACTGACACGGGCAAAGCCTCAGTCTTAATTCTGTTAGATCTGAGTTCTGCTTTTGACACTGTCGATCATGGGATCCTCTTACAGAGACTAGAGGACTGGGTGGGCATCACTGGCACTGCCCTAAACTGGTTAAGGTCCTATCTGGAAGACAGGAAGTACTTTGTTGAAATTGGTAGCTGTGTCTCAGACCACATGACCCTGACCTGTGGGGTTCCCCAAGGGTCAGTCCTTGGACCCCTTCTGTTCAACCTCTACATGCTGCCGTTAAGTCAGCTGATACGCAGCGAAAACATGTCCTATCACAATTGTGCAGACGACACTCAGATCTATGTTTCACTGTCGGCAGGTGAATATGGACCAGTAGATTCACTCTGTCGCTGCATCCAACAGATCAGTTTGTGGATGCAAAACAACTTTCTCCAGCTGAACTCAGACAAGACAGAAATCATTGTTTTTGGCCCACAGAAACAACGAGAAAGGTGTCACCAGGTCACCTCCAGAGTCTTGCTCTAAAGCCTACATATCAAGTTAGAAATCTTTGGGTGATAATGGACTCAGATTTGAACAGCCACATCAAATCCATAACAGCATCTAAAAATATTGCCAACATCAAAAATATAGTGTCTAAACCAGACTTGAAGAGACTTATCCATGTGTTTGTCTCCAGTAGATTAGACTGTAACGGCCGCTCACTGGCCTCTCCAAACGAGCTGTAAAACAGCTGCAGTGCATCCAAAACGCTGCTGCTCGGGTCCTGACTAGAACCAGGAAGTACGATCACATTAGTCCTGTTCTCAGGTCTCTGCACTGCCCCCTGTGGCTCAGAGAATAGACTTTAAAGCAGCTCTGCTTGTGTACAAGTCTCTCCTTGGCCTAGCACCAAAGTACATCTTGTGCATGTTAGTGCCATATGAACCATCTCGGACTCTGAGGACCTCAGGGAATCTGCGTTTCAGTTTCATGCAGCTAAAATCTGAAACAGTCTTCCTGAAGATGTGAGACAGGCTTCTCTTTTATTTCTTAAACTGTTTTGTGATTTCTGTAAATTCTTTGTGATTTTAATGCATTTTTGCATTGTGTATGAAATGTGCTCTACAAATAGACTTGCCTTGCCTTGCCTTGCCTTGCCTTGCCTTGCCTTCATAGACGTGTCCAGTCATATATCACTTTCTGTGCCACCAGAACGTCCCCGCCCCCTTTTGGGTGAAAACAAATTGTGTAAACAGATACACGGGAGATGCAAATTGTTAAAATGTTATAGTTTTGCTCCAAAATACAACAAAATATTGATTCTGGCGACACAGCAGCCATGGATGGAGAAGTTGGTGAATATTTGAATTCAATTACAAATATTCACCAAATTCTCTTCATGGCTGCTGACCCAAAAGGGGGCGTGGCTGTAGCGCTAGCCCAAAAGTACACGTATGACCGGAGACTTTATTAGACTCTGACCTGGGTTTTTTACCTGTGGCTCCTGATCCGTCACGGTTTGCACTGGTTTGGAAGTTTTCCTCACAGAGCATCATCACAGAAGATTGTTTTCTTGTGGTCAGCTCCACATTAGTGCCACTTTTAGCACAGCTCTAACGTCCACAAAACTGTCTCCTTTCTTTCTTCCATGTGTTTCCCAAAACCACACGCCGGCACTTCTCAGCCCTCGGCACTTGCTTTTGTTGTTTTGCAGGCCGGATTAAAACATTTGGTGGGCCGGACACCCCTGGTCTATTCTTTAACTTACCACTTTTTTATAGTACACAAGGTCCTGTGGGATGTGTTTAATGGCCACCTGTAACAGTTATCAAATATTAGTGCTTTATATTTTTGGATATTGAGGTATAAGTCGGATAAATGCTTACTGGGCAGTCGTCCTGCATACGTACGCCCGCAAACACACATCCAAAGTTTCCTACGCCCAGAATGTACATCTCACGGTATTTGGACTGGAAATCAGCTCTGCTGGTGCTGACCTGGAAGGTCACGTCATACAGTTCGTCCTCAGAACTTTTCCAGGCCTGAAATTTTGCCTTTTTTGGTTTAACCTCAGCCTCACACTCGGCCTTCCTTTTCCTCAAGACTGTCAGTCTTTCCAGAGAGGATCTTAACAAGCTCTCAGACAGACCCTCTAACCTTTTTCGTTCCACCTCAGTCTGACCCCCGGCCCTCCGTTTTCTCGTCCGTACCTCCACAGGGACGTAGGTGTCAGTACCTAACACAAAAAGATCATTAGTGAAAGTGAAACTTTTTGAATCAATACCTATGTTCAGGTAATTTCTAAACTACAATTTATCAACCTGAAGAGATTTCCATGAATTACTCCATTTTGTGTCTGAAATTCCTCCCTCAGCTCTCCTAACATACCTGCACATTTGGCACTGTTCTCCTGCTCAGAGGTCCTGCACCTCCTTCTGGCAAGCAACTGCCCCATTGTCTTTAGTTTAGTTGAATTGGGGTACAATACTTTCTCTGTTTTCTGTCTATAACTGTGTTTTCTCTTCTTCTTCTTTGGTGTTTTATGGCGGTTGGTATCCAAGTGTTGCATTACCGCCAGACTTTATTCCTCAGACTTTGTCGCGTTACCAGAATCAAACATAAGGACACTAAGAGCATAGTATTGAGAATTTTGTCTTTGAGACGCATCACCTACTGTACTTGTACATCTTAGACTTTAATCTTTAAATTCTTTAGACTTTATTCTTCTTCTCCCCCCCTCCCCAAGAAGAAGAAGAAGAAGAAGAAGAAGAAGAAGAAGAAGAAGAAGAAGAAGAAGAAGAAGAAGAAGAAGAAGAAGAAGAAGAAGGCTTTTAAAGCATGTATTTATTTAAAGCCTTCCCCTTGAATGTTCTAGTTCTAGGTTATAGTGGTCATTACTTTTTTGATTTCTTGATTATAGTAAGTATAGTTCAAAAAGGAAAAACATGAAACCCCTAATCTTTGGCCTAGGCACATGACAATTGGGAGAGTGATAGAGCTACCTTTGACCTCTGACCTTTGACGAGGAAAACGCACCTGGCAGCATCGCTCTATGATAAACAGGAAGTCAGCAATGTCGAATCAAAGTGGCACCGCCACGCTTGACTTTTTTTTTTCAAAATAGTACTTGTCCTTTTTTGTCCATCTAAAGACATTGAAATTGAATAAACATCCAAAAGAATGTTGATATTCTTTACGGTCTCCGCGTAACACGCCCTCAGAAAAGGCTTAATTTCCTGTTTTTTCAAGGACAAGTCACGCCTATTGGAATTGATCTATGGAGCTCTTTCACTCACTAATGCATTTTTATGATCTGATTGGAAATAAATACCCACGTAACAAATTTACTCTATAGCGCCCCCTACCCATTGTGTGAAAAACTCAACATTGTCTGATTTGTTTGAAACTCATGGATTATATTCTCCTCGAGACGTCATGAAAAAAAATTGGATTATGGATATTGTGTATTTTCACAATTGACCAGCAGGGGCGCAATGCATGCCTTCACTTCCTCTTCCTCTTTTATTTTGATGGGACATTTCCTCTTGTGCCGCGGTCTTAGCATTAGCATTAGCATTAGCGTTACAATTATTATTCTTTTGACATTATTCTTTAGGCTTTATTCTTTAGACTTAATTATTTAGGCTTTATTCTTTTGGCTTTATTCTTTAGACTTAATTCTTTAGGCTTTATTCTTTAGACAACTACGCAATCATCGGACTACGACAGAGTCTGAGGAATAAAGTCTGGCGGTAATGCAACACTCGGATGCCAACCGCCATAAAACAACAACAACAACAACAACAACATCAACGGTAAATTACTGAGCTTCGTCTGGTACGCCGCAAACGCAGCAGAAAACATGAATGGGCGGGAAGGCGGTCGCGCGGGAAGGCGAGAGCCATCATCGCCGCTACCGCGGCTTTAATATGTGATCATCTTTTTTACAATCTAATGAAAGACTTTTATACCTTTTGTAATCCAGACCTTGAATCTCAAGAGAGACTTTAAGTTTTTTGTACATTCAAATTGCATCCAGATATTGGACCAATATCATGAAGGAAATATATAATATATACTTTATATACTGTAATTGTTGCATTGTTTTATTGCTCAAAATAACCTGTAAAACTCACATTGTTACGTTGAATGGAGATGTCTCTCCACAGATCTGACCTGTAACTGCTTCTTGTCTTTATTGAGTTAATGTAATAACACCTATGGCAGAAAAGTTACATTAAGCAAAGATACTACAGAACACTGATCTATTCTGTGACCACTTTTGACCTTTCAATTTTAAGACAATCAAATGTTGTAAATTGTGGTCTATTTATATCATACATGTTTGTCTGATTGCGTTTCCGTTTGTGTTACAGTTGTGTGCGCCGAGCTCTGTGCAGCAGACGACACTCTCTCTGGATCCTCCTGGTCTTGGTCCTGGTCTGCATCGCCTTTCAGACTTTTGTAGCTCGCCAAGCCAGGTATATCCACACTGTTTACTGTGCGATGATCAAATTAGGAAGCAGAGCACATTTCCATTGTGTTCAGTAACAGGTTTTGTGTAAACAGAAATAAACATCCTGTGCAAAATGTGCAAATTATATGTTTTTTGAGAAGAAACAAACAAATAATGATGTGGTCCAGCATTTGTGGATCTTTCATTTTGATATCGCAGGGGTCCCCAACCTTTTGTGCACCATGGACCGGAATAATGTAAGTTTTATTTTCACCGACCGGCCAGATAAATATGGCAAAAATAAGTGCATAAAAATTACAACTCACCACACCGCTGAATCAGTATAGCAGCTATAGCAGCTCTTAGGGCAGACCTGGGCAAACTATGGCCTGCGGGCCACATACGGCCCGTTTGTCTTTATAATACGGTCCACCAAACATACCAAGTAAAAAAACATTTTTTTGTCGGTGGTAAGTCAAAATAGCATTAAATTAAATATAAAAAGCGGTATTAAGTCAAACGATAAGAGCGCATGAAGCAAATTTCCCTGCTGGAGTCTGTGACGGACCCTGCGCGCGGCCCTGGGAGAGCATGAGAAGATGCGCGCGCCCATTTCGCTGTCTGCTAGGCACCGTGCCAACGCTTTTATATCGCAGATACACATTTTAAACCCGTTTACCACATTTGTGACTGAACGTGGCCAATCCAGTTACATGTCTACCCGGAGACATTTTGAGTTATTCACAGATTCTGAAAGTGTGAATTCAAAGCTTTCCAATGATGTCTCACTCATGTAGATCTGATCATATTTGAGTAAGTTGTGGTCATTTGAATGTATACAACTCTCAAACCCATTCACTGAGAAAACGGCTTCCAAAGTTTCTCACCGGAGCGAGCCCAGAGTCACAGGGGGGCGAGGCTCATTTGCATCTCATTGAGATAAGCCCTCCCCCCTGTCACACTGACACCACCTCCCCCTACAGCTGTCACTGAAGACTCAAGAGGAGTGTTGTTATTGATGGTAACTGGACTTGAATCAGAATTAGAAGTTACTATATTAAAATGGAAATACTTTGATTACAAAAGGCCCTGAATCGAATCAAAGAATCAGAATCAGAATAGGGTTCATTGCATTTGTCGATAAACATAATTCACAGGTGATTCAGTGCACCAACAATGGTGCACTGAATGATTCAACACAAACAACAAAAGATAAGATAAGATAGCCTTTAATGTTACAACGCAGTAGATACAGGGGGAAAGGACAGTAACTTATAGGAAGTTTAAAAAACACTCTTAATAGAAGAACTCTTATAAACAGATGCCAGGGCCAGGTATACGAACTGCAACGGGTCCATGGCTTTGAATATATGAGATATGAGATAATAGATATGATATGTACACCACCAGAGTCCAATTACATCAGAGATCACATCCTCATCCTCTTCTTCGTCTGTGCACTCTTCTGTGCTGTGACTCTCGGCTCTTGGCATCAAAGCTGTAAACAAATAACAGGACATTTAAGAAATGGCAAACTATTTCACATAAAACACTCATTAACTATTTCTTTTTTTTAACACAATGTGAGAGTTTCAATATAAATAACTGAAGTGCTGATAACTCTTGATCTTTGGAAACCGTCTGAAGAAGGGACTCAGATGCTTCTGCCAGTCCAAGTTCTTGACAAACACTTTGCCATCCGCCGTTCCAACAAGCTGTGGGATATTGAGGTGAGACTCAGGAGAGCCGTTTTCCACTACCTGATGACAAGGGCGACAATGTAAAAAAATGAGAACAGAAGAAACATATCTTAAGCAGAGAGCAGCACTGAAGTTTTGCCAGGCTAATGTTTACACATTACAGTAGTCAAATAATATAAACTAACCTCAGCGATGTCTTCCAAAGTGTCAACCCTGGTCTTCATGTATGCTCGCTTGATAATCTGATGATCTGTGCGTGGCCTGCAGCTTCTGATGTGTTGGAGAAGCTGTTTCCACAGTGATCTGAAGCTTGATGTACAAACTGCAGGCTCACCTGAAAAAACAGATGTTGCTTATGGTTAATTATACTCTAATCATTAAAACACGAAAATCACCAAAATAATGTTTTACACTTACCACGCTCCTTAGCAGACTTCACGTAGAGACAGGTCATGTCAGTCAGGGTGTCTTTGCCAATTCTGAAAAGGGGGATAAAAGGATTAGGGTTAACAGTAATATGGGAATAACACGCTTCACAGATAACAGTTCACATTGTGACGTTAACGGTGTATTTAAGATGAAAAACGCGGAGATATTGGGACATCTGCCCTCGGTTAGCGGGGCTAGCTAGCTCACTTGAGATAACACGGCTCGTAAAAGCAAAACACTTGCAGAACAGCACACCAAAACATAAATATACACTCAAGTTTAAAACCGGCGCACATTAAAGTGATTAAAAGCGGGTGTTTTAGTCGCAAAGCTTACCTGGTTCAGCCGTCCTGTTGTCTCTCCCAACACCGAGACACACAGGAAAGCTGATAATGGCCAGGCAAGCGCGTGATTGGTTCGAGTGACGCAGTGCGTGCGTGACGTGCAACGTACGTAAGCCACGTGACCAGAAGTGGTATCGGGAGTTGTAGTTTTTTTCTCTTCCCACGCCGAAAAATTACCCGATAACATAGCAAAGTTTAGCTTACAACTTAGCTCCGAATAGCTGCGTTTAGCTCCGGGCTGTGGGGCTAACAGCCGGTTTAGTCCACCATAAAACACACACAAAGCACGACCCACACAACCCACGGGTCAACCCACGCCGAAAAATAACCCGATAACATAGCAAAGTTTAGCTTACAACTTAGCTCCGAATAGCTGCGTTTAGCTCCAGGCTGTGGCGCTAACAGCCGGTTTAGCACCATAAAACACACACAAAGCACGACCCACACAACCCACGGGCCAACCCACGCCGAAAAATAATCTGATAACATGGTGATAACAGCAAGTAGCCACATTAAGCTCGTATGTGGTATGTGACCACATACGAGCGCTTGAAAAGAGATCCGACCAATGGCTACAAGAAGAAAGTGATAGACTGTTTACAAAGGCTGGAAAAAGAGGAAGTGATAGACCGGCCTCTGTATTACAGACTGTATCCTGGTGAAACCATGCCTTGCATTTATGGCCTTCCAAAAATACACAAAAAGGAGGTTCCACTCAGACCCATAGTGTGCAGCACAGATTCCATCACTTACAATGTGGCCAAGCATTTAACAACTATATTGGCTCCGCTTGTGGGGAATTCGGTACATCATGTGGAAAACACGCACAACTTTGTGGATAAAGTGAAACATCTCCAACTGGACCCAGATGACCTCATGGTTTCATATGATGTTGTGTCCCTGTTCACCTGCATCCCGACCTCTGATGCAGTAGCAGCAGTGAGGATCAGACTGCAGGAAGACACCACCCTACAGGAAAGGACCAAACTGACACCTGAACACATATGTAAACTGTTGGACATCTGTCTGAACACCACCTACTTTCAATTCCGGGGACAATTTTACAGACAGCTTCATGGCTGTGCCATGGGCTCGCCCGTCTCTCCCATAGTGGCCAACCTGTACATGGAGCACTTTGAGAAGAAGGCACTGTCCTCATTCTCAGGCATAGCCCCAAAACTGTGGCTCCGCTATGTCGATGATACGTTTGTAACAATCAAGAAACAAGAGCTGGAAACCTTCTCTGATCACATCAATGCTGTGGACCCACATATCAGGTTTACAAGAGAAGACGCTAAGGAGAATCGCTTGGCCTTTCTTGATTGTTCCACGATCAGAGGAGAGGACGGGAAACTCCAAATAGAAGTATATAGGAAACCTACACACACGGACCAGTATCTGCTCTTTGGTTCCAACCACCCACTACAGCACAAGCTGGGTGTGATCAGAACCTTACAACACAGAGCTCAAGGTGTGCCCACCAGCTCAGAGGGCAAGAAGAAAGAGGAAAAACATGTCCGAAATGCCCTCTCAGCCTGTGGTTACCCCGCTTGGGCTCTCAACAGAGTGAAGAGAACCAAGAAGCAGGACAAAAGGGAAACTGAACAGAGAAGGAAGGGTGTTTCTATCCCTTATGTGTCTGGCCTGTCGGAAAAACTGCAGAGATTTTTTAGACAACACGAAGTCCCTGTTTATTTTAAACCAGGAAACACTTTAAGACAAAAACTGGTTCACCCTAAGGACAAGTTGCCGACTCAAAAACAGAGCAATGTAGTTTATTCGATCCAATGCAGTGAAGAAAGCTGTAAAGAACGGTACATAGGTGAGACAAAACAGCCTCTACACAAGAGGCTTTATCAGCACAGAAGAAATACAAGTTCAGGACCACAGAGTGCCGTGCATCTCCATCTTGAAGCCTCTAATCACTCGTTTGAAGACGGTGAGGTGAAGGTTTTAAGCAGGGAGAAAAGATGGTTTGAAAGAGGAGTCAAGGAAGCTATTTTTGTTAAAAAAGAAAGACCTTCTTTAAACAGAAATGGAGGGCTAAGGTTTAATCTTCCTGTTATTTATAATGGGTTACTGAACCCCTGGAAAGGTAGAGGACCAGGACCAGGACATTTAGATGCTAATCAGGTACTCAGGGTGGTTGAGCCAGGGTCTCACAAAGACAAAGAGGATTCTAATAGCCCATTAAGATTCTGAATAGGCTAGCTCGGTAGATACAAGGGGGGAGTTTCTGTTGAAACAAACAACTCTTTCTACTTCAGGAAGGCTCCTCCCAATGGGCGGGTCTTACCACAGAACAGTATTAATATCGGAGTTCTCAATCTAAATTCTTTTATTGACAATGACTCTTGGATGAGAGTCGAAACGTCTATTTTTCAAACTGAGTCCAGATGACTACAACTGAAGCTTTTTCTACTATGGAACACGCCTGGACGAATGAGGGATTACACCGACATACTTAGCTCCGAATAGCTGCGTTTAGCTCCGGGCTGTGGGGCTAACAGCCGGTTTAGCACCATAAAACACACACAAAGCACGACCCACACAACCCACGGGCCAACCCACGCCGAAAAATAACCCGATAACATGGTGATAACAGCAAGTAGCCACATTAAGCCCGTATTGCAGAGTGCACTGAAGCAACATGTTAGCTTAGCATTAGCTCCACCGGAGCAGACAAGTAAGATTCTAAAGTGATCACGAGACTGCCTTAAAACACAGCGTTAAAGCAATAATTTAGTAGTAAAGTAAAAGTGTACCTGAGTAAACAGTTCCGTTGCAATGTAGTCCAGGAAATGTAAGCTCTGAAGACTGTGCTCTGCAGACGGTCTGGAGTAATGAGAGGAAAACACGGAGCACGCAGCTGTAGCCATGCGGATCACAGCTGATTGGTGGAAAATGTAAACAACACGTTGGCTAGAAAAAGGTGACGCCCCCCAGGAGAGCAGGAAAAAGACCCGAAAACTCCACATTTTTAACAGCTTAATGTATACGTTTAAGACAACCAATAGTGTTATCTGAAGCACACAGGGGCTTATTCATAACTTCAACTAGCACATTCTGCAAAAAAATGAAAATCACAAATTTGGGGGAAAAAAAGTAAAATGCTGTTTTTCTCAGTTTCACCGAGGCCGACATGGTCCGACAATTGCCGTGGCGAGTCACATTTTCTCCAGCGCGTTTTGCCGTGACTAAGGGTGCACACTTAGAAGTGTCAATTCTACCAATGCAAAACACGTTAAATCTAGCGCTCAGAAGCGTGTAACCAATGATCGCGGGCCGGCCCTCCGCTACTTGCCTGGATTCGAATATGGCCCTTGGAGGAAAATAATTGCCCACCCCTGCTCTATAGCCTAACACAGTATATATAATACATTAAGTAACATAGTTTCTTAATGTATTCATACTCGCTCAGTGTGAACCCTGGGCCTGTTTAGATGAACACAAAGGTGATATCCTGGCAGGAATGGAAGAAAATGGAAGAAATCAGTTGGGTTAACCCGTTACCATCTACCTATTTTGCCCGGTGCACAATGGTTGGACATACCCAAATGGCATTGCTTAAAATCTGGCTCTTGACTGCTTTACACACGTGAATAGAGACGATTCTGTGTGAAGAAGCCCTAAGTCACCGTTAGCATGCGCTATCTTGATGTCAACAGAGAAACCACGTGCGTTGGAAGTGGCGCATTTTTTTTTGCAGAGGCTGTATCTTTGTGGATGGTCTCATTCTTTAGCTAACAAGAAAAGATCGATGCCAAACACCATCTCATAAGTCAAACAGGTCATTTGTTGCCGGACGAGCGTTCATCGTGAATATTTTCACAGAAGAAAACTTTGTTTACTTGACATTATCTCGAAAGCGGATAACTTCAGGAAAAATACAAGTGGATATTGTTTTTCTATGGATTCTTACGGACAGACTACAGTACAGTAGAGTACAAGAATGTTCAGATTGAACGCAGATTTGTCTGTCATAAACAGCAAAAAGGTAGGACATGGGTTTGTAAAGTTGAGACTTCTCACAAACTATTGGCAATTATTCAATGCAAATCAATGACATATATTCGTTTTGTTGAGCAAATAACCTTTAAATTGATGTATAACTTGCTGGTATTGACCACGAAAATAAAAGTGATGATGTAATAGAACTTTTGTAATTTGGTAATTGCGTGCCGGCGCATAGGTGGATGGTAACAGGTTAACAGTGCTTTTGTTGTGTGAAACCCAAATCCGTTGTTTTACAGTGCTTTTGTTGTGTATATCCCAAATTCATTGTTTTACAGTACTTTTGTTGTATAAAACCCAAATCTGTAGTTTTACAGTGCTTTTGTTGTATAAAACCCAAATCTGTAGTTTTACAGTGCTTTTGTTGTGTAAAACCCAAATCTGTAGTTTTACAGTGCTTTTGTTGTGTAAAACCCAAATCCGCAGTTTTACAGCACTTTTGTTGTATTAAACCCAAATATAGAGTTTTACAGTGCTTTTGCTGTGTAAAACCCCAATCCGTAGTTTTACAGTGCTTTTGTTGTGTAAAACCCCAATCCGTAGTTTTACAGTGCTTTTGTTGTGTAAAACCCAAATCCGCAGTTTTATAGCGCTTTTATTGTATAAAGCAGGGGTATTCAATTAAAAGTCACTGAGGTCCAGTTATTAAATTTTGTTCAAGTAGAAGGTCCGAACCGAAGTCCAGCTTTTGTCGACATTTTCATCTGATTTCAACAATACTTATTGTTAATATCCAATGCAGGAAATGAACTGGGTGCATAACTATCTCTCAAGGCCTTTATTTCAGATTAAAGAAAACAAAAACCTCAGAATAAAAAAAAAATTAAAAAGCGCAAAGTGTAATAACTAATTGATCTCTTAAATAACATAAAAACTAAAATGTGCAAATAGAGCATTGACTTAACATTCACTCATCTTTGTTCTTAAAATAAGAAGGTCCCAGCCCAAAAAAAAATGAAAGCCTACTTTTCCAGAAAAAAAGTCCACATCTTCAGAAAGTGGCTTTTTTTAAGGGGAGTCCTTTCTCTGAACTTTTCTCTTTTAATTATTTTTCTTTTACTTTTCTTATAGGGTCCTGGACCCTACCTTTAATGAGAAAAATGAGCATGTGGCTGACCTGCCAGTCATTTAAATCTTGGTTGGAATCATATATCATCATATATAATCAGAAACATATCTAGGTGTTCATTGTTGAGCCTAGAACGGTACTTGTTTTTGACAATGGTCATTGTGGAAAAAGCTGACTCACAGCTGCAAGTCGATCCAAACATAGTCAAGGTGTACAGTGCTACTTTGGTTAGACCAGGGAACACACTCTCAGAAACAGTCTGTAACCAGAAAGTACCAGGGTCAGTCTCAAAATGCTCTATTAATGCAGCATTTCCCTCAGATCAATGAGTTCAAGCTGTAGAAATCCTGCTGAAGCCATGATGGACGGCACTGTCAGTACGAACACTGACAGTGAAATTCTACAAACACCACCTTCACATTCACATGGCCCTGCACCAAGGAAGAACGAATATCCCCCTCAAGACAGCCCACTTGACTGCAGACTGGCGCCTGGAAAGGATCAGCAAACATCACGTTCCATTTCTAGGGTGAGAAGGAAAGATGCTCAGCCATACATGAAGAAACCTCCAAACGCCTTCATGCTGTACAAAGCTGAGCAGAGGGAGAAAGTCATGTTGGAATTTAACATCAGAAATTCAGCACATGTGAACACAATTGTCGGGGAGCGATGGAGTAGGCTCTCGGCGGAAGAACAAGCCCCCTACTTTGAACGGTCGTGGGCTGCCAAGAGGGAGCATAACGCCAAGTTACTTTGGTTCTGTATGTGACATAACTTTGGAAAATGAAAGAAAACCACAAACTAACCAACTAATTATTTTAACAATCAGTCCACCAACCAACCAGGCAGCACCTTGTCCAGCTGAGACATTTTGACCTTCATCCAGATGAACAAATTCGGAGCAGCTTCAGGTCAAAACTCCTTCCTTGGGACAAGACTAATCAAGCTCGGGGCAGTGTAAATACTAGAGATTCAGATCAGCACCTTCAGATTTAATATGTTATTTAATATTTTTTACATTGATTACTGAAATAAATTAAACGTTCTTATTCATCATTGTCAGAGTGTTGTTATTTTTTTAATTGTTCATTGGGAGGAAATAAACAATTCCTACTACTGCTGATTAGGGCTGACCTAAATGGCAAAAGGAAGGATGGTGGGTAATTGGCTAAAGAGCTAGATCAGGGGTGGGCAAACTACGGCCCGTTTGTCTTTATAAACTTTAAAAGTAATATTATTTTTTATTTTTATTTTTTTGCCCTTAGGCATCTGTCTGCACTTGTATCCTTAATAAAGATATATATTTGTAGGGGAATGGAGATGGACATTCCACGGCCAGATAACAGAAAATCTCTCTTTGAACATTGGGGGTTTTTCGTTCTCTCTGTCTCCCTCACCGCAGGGGAGCTGCTGTGACTTTTTGTGATAACAGATCTTCTCCCCACAGTCTTACAGGAGGATGCCCCGATGAAAACTATGTTTTATGTGATTATGCCATGAATGTTTGTCCGAATCAACTCCGTACACCGCATGTTTCACCTTGTGTTACGTATTTTTCCACTGTTTGAGGTTTTATATTCCCAATGCTTTAACTCTAGTGCCCATCACAGGTGAAAGAAGATGTAAAATGTGTCTACCTCAAGAAATAATGTGCACAAACTGCCAAAAGTGTTTAACGTGTAAATGTTAAAACAGGGTTCAATGTTTCAATGTTTTTGCCATTATTATTTACGTTACTCCAGTTTTATTTTCTCGGCCAGGAAGTTTTCGCTGTAGCGCCCGCCCCTTTCGCTCCCAGCATGCCCTGCGGGCCAGGTATCAAAAGGACGCTCCAAGCTAGAAACGCTCTCTTGCTCTTGCTCTTCTCTTCTCATCCACTTTGTCTCTTCTCTTGGGAGCCGTCTCCACGGACGAGCCTTTCACTTTTTCCTTTGTCTCAACAAAAATCCGTCCGTCACGTGGTCGACAAGGCCATGCCAGCCCTGGACTCTGAAACCACCTGAAACCACCTGGAACCACCTTGAACTAAGCTTAAGCGCTAAACCGGACAGAGACTTTCTTTGCTACTTCGTTTCTTTTCTTTTTGAAGTAATCTACGCCGTTTACGTGGATCAGCGCTACGCTCTCATCTGAGTAAAGGCCGCGTAAGGAGCTAACACGCCGCTAAAGCGTTCTACCGCTAAGGAACTCTCGGATATCGCCTCCGTTGCCACCGGCGCCAAGGACCTCACAGCCGCCGCTGCCTTCCTCGCTCCATGGCCAGCACACCGCTCCACGGCCAGCACACCGCTCCACGGCCAGCACACCGCTCCACGGCCAGCACACCGCTCCACGGCCAGCACACCGCTCCACGGCCAGCACACCGCTCCACGGCCGCAGCCCGCTTCACGAACCTTCGCCGCCACACCGCTACACGCGACGCCTCGCTACGGACCTCGTCCGCGGACAAGGACCAGCCGGACCGAGTCTCTACAAACCGTAAGCCAAGTTCAGCGTGCGGTCCGTTTTGTGGCGTGGTTTGGGTAGAGCTCAGCTGTTCCTCCTCCCTTTTAGCTTCTCACTTCCCCCTTTTTGATATAGATTAGCATAGACACGTTTGATTATCAAAGGCAAAACCCTGGTTTAACATTATCTGCATGAAATTTGCTGTCAAATCTGATATAACATCACCTGTGTTTTACCTGCGCACATTTCTGCTCCGGTGTTTTTGATTGCCCTTTGGATAAATAAACTACACGAAAGAGTTATTGACTATTGTTTGTTTGAATAGACTATGTGTAAGTCCCTGAATCGTGAAACACCCTTCAGACCTTTTTAACGAGCGCGATTAAGGACCGTATCTTAGCTCTTTGGGTTTTACCCTGGTGCCCCGTCTTGTCTCGTTTCTGCTAAGAAATCTCCCTTAATCATAAACTGAATACATGTAGTTTGAGACCCTACATATTCAATGGCCTATATTTGACAGAAAAGTCATATTTTATTGAATTATTAAAAAATGTTTGCACCAATGATTGTGGGCCGGCCCTCTGCTACTTGCCTGGATTCGAATATGGCCCTTGGAGGAAAATAATTGCGTACCCCTGTCTTAAGGTCATTCTGCAATCATACAGTGTTTTATTCTCCAAAAGCCAGGAAGTGCGCTGTTAGCATGCTAGTTGTTGTTAGCTTCACTGTGATGACAAAACTCGCTTGTGTTTCTGAAACTTGTGAAATGCACTTACTGTATAATTTCATTGCAGTGAATAATTAAGAGGCACGGAAATACGTGAGAAAGTGAAAAATAACTGTGGACAGTTAAAATTTGTTAAGAGAATTAAATAAAATTTTAAAAAAAATCAGGTGCAGTGCCTTTAATATGAGGTCTATCTCACACTAATATGTTTGCTACTGAAGCTATAATAGTAGAGAATCTCAAACTTGTATTTCTGACGAGGATCTGGATAATATGGACCACTTCAAGAAACCCGAGGGCTAAGAATGATTGGTTAAGGGCCCATTTGTCCTCGGGGCCATAGTTTGGACTCCCCTGATCTAGGCCTCCTGTCAGACAACTCAAACACAGTATCCTTCAAGTCACTTTCACTGTTCCTTCTCTGTACTTGTCCAAACCTCAAAAGTCCAAAAGGGAATAGTTTACTTCTGCTCATTCCTCATTAGAGACCAAACCGCTTCAGCTGCAGCAACATGATATGCAATGTATAAGAGTCATTTTAAAACAGACTCATGGGTGTTTTACACACATGGGTTACAAACTGTATTTTCAGGAAACATAATCAAAAGCAAAAATTGGTCAAATAATCAACCATTTCATTGTCATTGATATGACAGTAAATTAAATTAAGATTTATTGATTATGAAAATAGCGCTGGCTCCATAGTTTAGTACAGAGATGCATTTGAATATATTAAATGCTTTTAAATTTGGTCGGTAATAACGTTCTCTTTCATAGTCTTGTGCCATTTTTGTTCCTGATAATGACTTGATCTTGTGTGCGCTCACGCAGCCACAGTGTAAACACGTATCACATTGCGTCTCTCTCTCTCTCTGATCCATAGATTTTGTATGAAATATTGATTTGTGAGGCAGCTCGTGTTTCTGGGTCAGGACCGTGTCTAGACTAAGACTGATCAAAAGGGAGACCAGGGTTCAAACACGACTATGCCGAGCGAATGGACCACAGGAAGGAAATGTCTAAAGTGCGGGCCCTGTAATTACTGCAGGAAATGAACACTTAGTAAATGAGGCTGTGACGACACTAACTTAATGTGCGATTGGGTGATATGGAGAATGTGAGGGGTAGTAGTGAGACTTTATGGATAAGAAAGAAAAAGACTAATGAGCCACTGTCCAGAATGAAACAGCCAAAATCCATAAGTACATCAAGGAAAGATCTCACAATGTGCTCAGTGAACGTCTCAGACATTGAGGCGCAGGAGGGACACTCGTGGGAGGACAAGCCCTTACATGGGATGTACCACAGAAAAATCTGAAGTGGCTGATAAATCGATGTAATCCTTCATTCAGGAGTGGTGTGGTACAAGGACACCCTAAATGGGCTTTTCACAAATATAAAAGACTCAAAAATAAAATAAAAACAGAACAAAAGGGAAACAGAACCAAGATTGAATGGGGTTTCGATCACCTTTAATCTGCTCTGTCTGGGTTTGTAGACATCGTGACATTCACTTCAAACCTGTATTCATCCAAAGGCCCACCCAAAAACACAGTTATATAGTTTATTCTATTCATTGCAGAGAGCAAGGCTGCAATGAGAATAACAGTAGCAAAGGACATTGGTCTGTTAGTTAGATGGGTTAGTCTTTATTTGAAGGGACAATGAACAGGGACATTAAGCTCATAGAAAACAGATGTTCTGCTGCAGATTATGCCTGAATAGCTTGTTGCCATTGGCTGTCCCTGATTCACAGGAATAAAGTCTACAATGCAATTACACCTGAAAACCTCTCACAATGTCCACACTCTGAACACACACACACACACACACACACACCTCAATCAGCAATGTGCATTAAATATTTACATGAGTCGCTTCGTCCTATAAAATATGGTACATACATCTTCCATTTTCATCAGTCCATTATTATTCTGGTCTCATAATTCCTACCATACTGGATTTTACTTTACGAATAAAGATTCTCTCATCTTATACCAGTCAGACCAATGTACTTGTACTGCATTCCACACTAAAACAATTTTCTTTTGTCTGTATTTCAGAAACGACAAAGTGTCCGGAGTGGCTCTCCTTCACTTCACCGAGAACAAACCGCAGTCTTTTTCTCTGGACTCCTTTTTGGGAAACTTTTGGTCCAGTTCTGCCCTGACCGAAGGGCCTGGACTCACACCACTGCGCAGCGAGGAAGCCGACTCACAACTTCAAAACCAGGACTTTGCTAAAACGTCCGTCCATTTCACAACCAAAAGAAACGGCAAAACTACGTTCACGAAATCCAGACACATGTCATCAAGTTCGTCGTCGTCGTCCGTTGCTGGGAAATGCAGAGCAAAGACTCACATTGTTTTCTTGAAGACCCATAAAACAGCGAGCAGCACCATCTTGAATATTTTGTATCGTTTTGGAGAAAGAAGGAACCTGACTTTTGCGCTGCCGTTGAATAAAAACAGCCAGTTGTTTTATCCTTTCTTCTTTGCGCCTCATTTTGTGGAAGGAGTGACCAGCCACCGCTTCCACGAGTTTCACATCATGTGCAACCACATGAGATTCAAGAAGTCTGAGGTTTGTTCTGCCAAAGAACAAGGACTTAACTGCTAAACTAAACCTGGATTTAATCACAAACTGAGAGAAACAGGAATACATTTAAGGTCATGTTAAAATGGAAAGATAGAAAAATAGCTCAGCCTCAAAATCTGAGTTTTAAATTGTAAAACTACTACAGTGAAGCAGGTCGAGACTGAGATTTAAACCAGGACTAATGAAATACTTTGTCCGTGGCGCCTTTGAAACCAGCCTCCAATAAAGCAACAAAAACAATTTAAAAAAAAAAAGGCAAAACTTGCACATCCAAAATGAAACAGGTGTGTAAGAGAAGGAGAGCTCGGCAAACTTAGAAAAGAAGAAATCTCTTGCACTACATTCCTTGCAGCACCAGTGATTTATACATCGCAACGTTTTGGCTCGTGGCCTTCGTCAGACAAATGGTTCTATATGTGGTGGAGAGGCCCCTGGCTGCACATTTTAACGATGCCCACCATGATGTGACAACACTTCTTATGTTGGCATAGGACGACCATGACACGAGAAGAGCAGCTGATTGGATCGAAACACTCCAAACACTTGCACCTAAGGGACTCAATGATGAACTTATTTTAAATACGTGCACTTTGGTGTCTCATTTATATACTTTTATGTGATATTTTTTGTATATTTTAATACATGGTGAGGTCACCTACTGCAAAAGTGTATAGGTAACTTGTTGCAGGCGCCCTTATAATGGCACCCTGTGACATAACTGACCACACCCTATTTGAACACCCTAGGACGGCTTCTCCACCACATATAGAACTATTTACCTGACAAAACATTGCAATGACTATAAATCACTGGTGCTGCAAGAAATACAGCGCAAGAGATGTCTTGTTTTTTACCCAAAAAGAATCAAACAAAGATTTAAGATTTAAAATTTGATTAAAAGTTATTGTGTGTGAAGCAGCTTGGAGCTCTTTGCCATGACAAAGTCTAGTTTCTCCTCCACATAACGCTGTGGACATGTGTGGTCCACATGTTGTGCTTGTTAAGATCACTAACAGATGCGAGGGACAGGAGCAGCTAAATGAGCTCGACAAACTGTATTTATGTAGAGTAAACATGAGCCTACGGCGCTGGAGGTCTCACTGCCCCAGAGCGAGTGACGCGGCTCCAAACATGAATATAGTAACCATTTTTGTTATGCCACGTAAGCTTTATTTATAGAGCACCTTTTGTACAGAACTGCAATTCAAAGTGCTTAAACAGTAAACATGTAAAATATACAGTGCAATTATGTAAAAGCTAGGATGAAAAAAAAGTGTTTTCAGTTTTGTTGCAAAGTCAGCAGGAGTGTCTAATGTCGAGTGAGTTTAGCTTTGGGAAATAACCAACAAAAGCTGCATCACACATTCTATCCTCTATTGACTTGTAACAGACCGGCTGAGAAGGACCACGCTGTACTGCTCGGGGCAGTGGTGGAAGAAGTACCGGAAGAAGTACTCAATTGTAAATCCAAAGTGAAAGTAAATACAAATACAAGAGCATAAATGTATTCAAATAAAAGTGTAAATAGCACATTCAAAAAATTTACTTTTTCAACTAAATCTCGCGCGACCCGGCCCCAGATAAGCAGAAGAAGATGGATGGAAAGTTAATAAATAAGTGGAATAGCAGAAAATGTTTAGGAATATTCTACATTTTGACATTAAACATATTTACTGAAATCTTTTTACTCAAAAATCTTACTGTGAGCTAGAAACATTTTAGGAAAATATATGGCCATTTTTCTGTTCTGTGACTGTAGTAGTAGACAGATAGTCTCATTTGCATGTGCAGGTGCATGAACGGTCATCCTTGCTTTTATTGCACTGTCAAACACACATTTCCTGTCTGTTCCCAGGTCGCCAAGGTGATGCCCCGCGACACCTTCTACTTCTCCATCCTGCGAAACCCTGTGTCCATGATGGAGTCCATATTCATCTACTACAAAAGCATCCCGGCCTTCCACGGCAAACGGACACTGGACGATTTCTTCAACTCCAGCGGAACTCAGTACAACGGCTCGCTCATCAACAACCACTACGCCCACAACATCCTCGCCTTTGACTTCGGCTTCGACAACAACGCCACTTTCCAGTCCCCGGACCTCGAGCGGCAGGTTTCCACAGCTATTTCTGCCATTGAACACGACTTCCACCTCATTCTTATCTCAGAATATTTCGACGAATCCATGGTTTTGCTCAGGCACGCCCTCTGCTGGTCACTGGAGGATGTCGCGTCTTTTAAACTGAACAGCCGCAGCGATCGCACGCGTCACAAACTTTCCCCGGAAACCGCAGACAAAATCAGAAAGTGGAACGCACTGGATTGGCGGATTTACTCGCATTTTAACGCTACTTTTTGGCACAGACTCAACACCGTAATTGGACGACAACAACTGAAAGAAGAGGTTGCTGAATTGAGATTGCTACAGACTAAACTTGCCGATATTTGCCTCAATGATGGCGGCGCCGTGGACCCATCGAAAATAAAAGACACCGGTTTAAAGCCTTTCCAGTATGGAGCGGCTGTTATTCAAGGGTACAACTTGAATCCAGACGTGAACAATCAAACCAGAGCAAAGTGTGAGCGCTTGATCACGCCTGAATTGCAGTACACAGATAAGCTTTACGTGCAGCAGTTTCCAGAGAAGGCACAGTGGCACAAACAGGGCTCCAACATGGGACAGGCTTGGCCCCGAGACCACAGACACTTTGTAAAACGCAGATTCACTCATTTAAAAATGCCCCAAAGTGCCCTTAGTCCACATAACAAAACCACTGCGCCCTGAGCTGTAAGAGGACTCTCAATAATAAGACATAACTGGTGTTCAGCCATGACATTAGGACCACCCACGAGAGCCAAATCAGACACCATGATTTCAAATTTAAACTGGATAATATAGTTTGTATAACACGCTTATAGTTGAATGACTGTGTAATGCGTCACACAGTCACTATTAGTTCTTGTAGCTCTTTATGATTATAGAAACCCTGTTTTTCGGCACATATCACAGGTCACATCTCTGTCCGATTTTTGTCATTCAAAGTTCATTTTATAGATAGACATTGTCTGATTCTTGCTGTTACTTTCTGTATCTCTCGGTCTTATCGTTTTTTTTGGGATGCGTCGTCAACTTTGCGATTTTCCCCTATATCTTAGAGTGAGGGAATGTTGGTGATTGGTGACATCATCGCCAGTGACATCACTGTCATGGGAGCCGTTGCGAGTGACTGCGTAATGCAGGCTAAAGGCGCTAAATGGGAGTCGGAGTGATGGGGGTCTGCTTTTGGGGAGTCAGAGTGATCAGAGTGACGAGATGGGGGTGGGGGTGGTCTCCTGTCCTCGTCCAGTCTCGTAGACGCACGGCTACCAAGCAGCGACATCAGTGGAAATATTAAAGCCTATAGAATGAAGCCTAAAGAATAAAGCTGTACGGTGGAAGCACCGAACGTCAAAGAAGGAGAGGAAGATGAAGAAGAGTCTCCCTGGAATAAAGCCGGTTGTTGTTGTTGTTGTTTTATGGCGGTTGGCATCCAAGTGTTGCATTACCGCCAGACTTTATTCCTCAGACTTTGTCGTAGTCCTCAGACTCTGTCGTCTCTGAAACAACAACTATTCTAGTCACAAAGACATATCATGACCTCATGGGTTTTGTAACACCAAAGCAATGGAAGGAGTTCTTTTACGGACTACGACAGTCTGAGGACTACGACAAAGTCTGAGGAATAAAGTCTGGCGGTAATGCAACACTTGGATGCCAACCGCCATAAAACAACAACAACAACAACAATGCATGGCCATATTTTGTACAGTTGCCGTGACGATGATGTCACGCCATGACTTTAAAAGATAGGGACAAATCTAGAAATCCCTAAAAAACTATAAGACCGAGAGATACAGAAAGCAACAGCAAGAATCAGATGATGATTATCCACAAAACGAACGTTGAATGATGAGAATGGGACAGAGATGTGACCCGTGATATGTGCCAAAAAACAGGGTTTCTATAATCATAATAAAGAGTTACAAGAACTAATAATGACAATTTAAGCCGCTTTGATGAACATATAAGTTACGGTAAGTTATCAAAACTCTGTGGCCTCTGTAGAGAAGCAACAGCTGTTTGAGCTCGTGGGGGCGGGGCTTAGAGTGGTTCTTCAACTGCAGAACTTCTGATGAAGAATGACATGTCTGAGCCCATAAGAAGTCTGCTGCACCTGAAATTCATCATTTAATTCTACAACGTGAACACAACCTACTGAATACCACCTATATTTTGTGCAGTGAGCTTCACTGTTTCAGTTGTATCATGTTTCATCAAAGCGGTCCGCGCTACATGAGCTAAAAGGAGAAAGAGAAATAATTTCATGCCCTTTAGAGATGGGGCCAAAATAGAAAAAGATCAAAAAGCTTCAAAATGATCAGGTAAATCCAATTAAAGGAAAAACTAGTTAAGAAAGACATTCCACATTATTAAGCAGACTACAGTTTACAAGCAAAATGGGAAAGAAAACAGATCTCTCTAGTGCCGAAAAGCATGAGATATTTGAATATCTTTGACAAGGTATTACAACTTAGATACTGGAATGAAAACTTAAGCGTGATCATCATACTATTTGTAGATTTGTAGCTGATTCAGAGCCCACAGATAATGAGGAAGGTTTCTGTCTGTCAAATACATCAGATTAAGAGAGCAGCTGCTAAAGCTTCAAAATGATCATCTTATTTTTACTGGTGGTGTTCACATTCAGATCCAGACCCTTTATTTTTTACAATTGTGAGACAAGATCAGTGCCTTAGAAGTGGTCTGCTTTTTTGTGTTGTTTTCCAAATCAGAAAGATTGACCTCCACTTTTTACAGACTATCCTCACTCTATGATGTTTCAAGTGCACTGGTATTTGCAATTTGCTGTGAAAACAAAACATATTTAAAAACGGCTTTGTGGGGTGGTCAAAATGTTTTGGCTGATCAATGTAAAACTGCTGTTACAAGTGTCTGTTTAAAGACACTTGTTGAGTGGAAAAAAACTGGGTTGTCCTTTGTTAAGATGTTGTAAACTGTTTTATGTCTTGTCAACATGGCACTTGAAGGAAAAAGCTCTAACATTTCATGGCAGCTCTGAGCAAACTCTGCTCGTCTGTGTCACCAAAAGAAACCAAACAAACCGGAACTCATTGCTTCAAATCCAAAGATCACTCTCAAGTCTCTACCTGCTTCACATCTGACCTCACGAGTACGACCACTTTTGGGTTTTGATTCTGTAATTTCCTTTAACATGTTTTAAGTCTTAACCTATAGTTCTCTGAAGGTTTTCACTGTTTAAGTTTGATCCTAGCTACTGTTCATGTAAATTATTTTGATCATCTAAACATTGTCCTTTTGCTGCATTAATCCCCCTTCATTGTAATCTGTGTGACCATAATCATAGTTAAACATTAACATTGAAGACATTTCCCATGAGTTCAGCTGGGATCACAGGGCAAAACACATTCCACAGTGACATCTTGTGTTTAGATGTGGAAGTGCATAATACAGACCACAAATGGACCACAAATCTGTTCAAATAGTTCACATCACACAACTTTTTGAATTCATTTATTGAGATGTGTTGAATATATACTATATAATTTCCCCCATGTTTGTGGTTGTTGAATCAGACCATACACAACTATTCTTGAAAATAAGGGAGAAACTGTACACTTGGCTTCGCTGGTGGTTTGACGTAAAGGCTTCCCTACAAGAAGAGTTTATCACAGAACAAGCAGCAGGCGACTCTATCTGTCAACAATACAACTGCAAAAAGGCTATTTAGACTTAAAGCTTTTTTATGTTTTCCATTGAAACTCATGAATGGTATTGCGTCTCCGGGAAATAAATCTCACTGGCAATTAGTTTGCCAGGTAAATCCAATTAAAGGAAAAACTAGTTAAGAAAGACATTCCACATTATTAAGCAGACTACAGTTTACAAGCAAAATGGGAAAGAAAACAGATCTCTCTAGTGCCGAAAAGCATGAGATATTTGAATATCTTTGACAAGGTATTACAACTTAGATACTGGAATGAAAACTTAAGCGTGATCATCATACTATTTGTAGATTTGTAGCTGATTCAGAGCCCACAGATAATGAGGAAGGTTTCTGTCTGTCAAATACATCAGATTAAGAGAGCAGCTGCTAAAATGCCATTACAAAGCCGTTAACAATATTTGAAACTGCTAGTGCTGTTGGAGTCCCGCAAACATCAAGGTGAAGGATCCTCCAGAGGTTTGCAGTTATGCATAACCCTTCTATTCGGCCCTTAACCAACGCTCACAAGCAGAAACGGCTCCAGTGGGCCCAGAAATACATGAAAACTCATTGTTGTTCACTGATGAGTGCCGTGCCACCCTGGATGGTACAGATGGAGTGGTGAATGTCCTGGCGTCATGTTTTGGGCCAGAATCATGGGGAGAGAACTGGTTGGCCCTTACAGGGCCCCTGAAAATGACCCCTGTAAAGTATGTCGCGTTTCTGACCGACCACTTTCTTACAAAAAGAAGAACCATGTATTCCGTAACAAAATCATCTGCTATGGGTATATCTATGACCTCAACCCTATTGAGAACCTTATAGCATCCTCAAGCTAAATATCTGAGTGCGGTGTACAGTTCACATCCAAACAGAATCAGAATCAGAAAAGGTTTATTTCCATTGTCAATGAACAGAATTCATGAACAAGGAACTTGCTTTGGTCATATGGGAGACTATTCTGACATCCTGCAAAAAAATTCAAGCTGAAACTCCACAAACTCACAAGTTCAACGGATGCAAGAATGGTGAAGCTTGTGTCAAATAAGGAGGTCCTATGTTCAAATGTGACTTGACCTATTAAGATGTTTTGATGGAAATAGCTTTTGATTTACGTAAATATGACCTGCTAATGCTTCTAATTTAACAAATGACCATTTTTAGTTCTTTACAACAGTTATCATTTGGAGGTTGTTCAATTACATTCAAAAAGTACTCTAAAGGTTGCTGACTTGAGAATCATGATGACTGTCATTCATATTGACTACCTGGCTAAATCATTAGAAATATATAATAAGAAAATATACTTTGCATTATAATTTGGAACAGTGTAGATCTGCAGATTGAGAATGACTACTGAATGAAAGTCAAAATGTCCAGAAACGTCCGTGTCCAGAAACGAGACGTTTCGACATCCAAGAGTCATTCTCAACTGAATTGAATCTCAACTTAAGTTAATGGAGCCAAGGATGATTCTGGAGCTCCTCAAAAGAAGCCCTTTTTTCAGGGTCCCGGGCCAGGCAGCATTGTAGAAAGTCCCGACACTCTGAAAACACATGAGGAGACAATAAGTATCAAACATTGTGCATTTGACAAAAAACATAATTATTTTAATAAGATATTCGCTGTTGTAGTTTTAGATTTAGACTTTCTAGTGGGGCAAACTAAATAGCAATTACTTCTAGTTTTTATTAAAAAGATGAATGAACAAAGTACAAGTAATACCAGTAGTGGTGGTGCAAAATAACTTAATGTATTTACTATGCATTTACACAAAAACTATTGTAACTGTATAGGCTTGAATTGTATGTTTTCTTTACCTTTGGACAGGCCTATCTTGACCCTCCTCTTCCTCCTCAGGTAGCTGAGTGTGTTAAAGGACTTTTGATGGAGGAGGTCATAGAGGAGAGTACCCAGATGGTACACTGTGGTGGGCTCAGCGCTGTATGCCTTAGAGGAATACCACTCAGGAGGGGCAAGGCTGAAGGTCCCTGAATCACACAATACTTTTAAACCTCAAAAAAAAAAAATCATTTCTGTTGAAAATATTGGCCAACACATAAAAGGAGATAAGACGAGATAACATATATATAACATACATAACATACATATACCTGCATAGTAATCATAGGTGCCTTCCTTGACGAGACATCCACAGCCGAAGTCAATGACCCAGGCTTTGGGGACCCTGTGGCCCATCTCCACTAAAATGTTCTCCAGTTTTAAATCACGGTGGAAAACACCTCTGTTGTGCATCTGGATGGAGGCTTCCACCATCTGCTTCAGAATCACCCTGGCCTCTTCCTCCTCCAGCACTCCTTCCTTGGCGTTTTTATATTTCAGCAGGTCCATTGCGGGATAGGGCCGCTCCATTACAAGGATGACCTCCTCTGGGAGCTCATAGCAGTCCAGCATACGAACTACGGCAGGACAGGGGCCCTGGGCCACTTTGACCATGAGCGCTACCTCATCTATTAGGTTATACTCAACGCCATTCTGCACCTGACAGCACAGAGACAAAATTATTGTAATATATTTTTGTTTTGGAGAACTCCACATGATATAAACGGTCTATTCTTTAACTTACCACTTGTTTATAGTGCACATCCTCCCGTGGGATGTGTTTGATAGCCACCTGTCAAATATGAGTGCTTTATTTTTGGATATTGAAGTATAATCATAATGTTAGATGGCTGATAAATGCTTACCGGAAAGATGTCCTGCATACGTAAGCCTGCAAACACAGATCCAAAATTTCCTCTGCCCAGATTGCGAAGCTCAAGGTATTTGGACTGGAAATCAGCTCTGCTGGTGCTGACCTGGAAGGTCACGTCATATAGTTCATCCTCAGGAGAACTTTTCCAGCCCTCATATTTGGCCTTAACCTCACGCTCTGAACTTATCAAGCGCTCAGGCAGACTCTCAAAATGTTTGGGTTTGACTTTATCCTTTTTACTTTTTGGGCTGGACCTCAGCCTCACTAGTTTCACTACTAAAATCTTCCTTTTCCTCGAGACAGTCGGTCCCTCCAGATAGGAACTCTCCAAACGCCGAGAGGAATGTTCAACTTTGTTTTTTTTTTGTTTAACCTCAGTCTCCAACTCTGCCTTCCTTTTCCTCGAGCCAGTCTGTCCTTCCAGAGAGGAAATTACCCAGTTCTCAGACAGACTCTCAAACTTTTTTGGTTTAGCCTCAGCCTGACCCTCGGCCCTCCGTTTCCTCTTCTGTACCTCGACAGGGACATAGGTGTCAGTACCTAACACAAAAAGATTATCGTTAATGAAAGTGAAACTTTTTGAAACAAAGTGTTGTGACTAAAAACATACAGCTTACAGACCTAACAGTTATTGCTCTATCTATGTCAAGTTATTTCTAAACTACAATATATTAACATTTTCCTGCTTCCGAAGAGTGCAGAGGCTTTCCTGCTTGCTCCGGTCTGCTAATGCTGTTTTCCTTTGTTATTTTTTATTTTTAATACGTTTTATCTTTCATTTGTTTTCAATTATGACTTTTTTGGCAAACCAAGGATTTTAAGAACATTTTTACAGTTTTAACAACATGATGAACCATCGACATGTCCGGGAGAAGGGAAACCAAACGCTGTTGGAAAGCCTAAACGATACAAAGATAATGTAAGACAGAGATAATCTGTGCCAGACGTCAAGGTACAGAGTCTGTCTTGATAGAAGACGGCGCGATGTCATGTGATGCAAAGCATCACTGTTTCAAAGATAACGTCACTAATGTTTTGGCTACACATCGAGGAGTAAAAAAGCTGATTGTTCACGTGGGGGCAGTTGACATACAACGGGAAAAGACTGAAGAATTGAAGTTATTCAATGTGCTCGATAAAATGGAAATCAAAACATTCATAAGTGGACCTCTGTGCTGTGGGACTAATAAGACTAATTTCTCAGTGAATGTGATTCTGATTGTAATAAAACACACAGCGTTTTGAAACTAAAAATATAGAGAACACGACGTGTCCCCTGGACAGTGCTTCTACTGTCCACAAGAGTCTTCTACAGTGTGTCAAACTCTGGCGCTTCCTGCTTGATTGCCCCCGGTGGCCGTTTGTGGTGAATTTTTTTTTCTTAGATGTTCTTGTGTGCGCGCACTATGTGCGAGCAGTGCGCAATTGCGCTGGCGCACAGTTTAGAGGGAACAGTGCCCATCTCTTGGGGAAATGTGGGCATTACAGGCGAAAGGTAAAATGAACGGTCAGCCACAGTATCGTGAATCCGAATCCCAACTCCGACATTTGCTGCATATCCTTATTTCTTTCTCATTCCATCTAAGGTCTAATAAAGCCTACAGCCCAATTTTTTTTAATTATATTTTAATATTACTTGGACAAGCTTGGCGGGCCGGATTGAAAGGCCCAACGGGCCGGATGTGGCAGGCGGGCCGTAGTTTTCCCACCCCTGACCTAGAGGATTGCACTACATGGAGAACTTCAATCTATTCTGGAACTAAGAGATGGCCCACATCTCTTAAACAATGTGGGCCATTGTTTAAGAGAAATGGCCCACACCTATGCAGAGGTGGAGTGAGGCTGCTGACAGAGAACCTGCTGCACGCTCTGAGGCATTGAACTGGGCCTGGACAGGGTCCTGAGCAGATAGTTAGAGAAGAGAGGAATGAGAGAAGAATTCCTGCTCCATCTGCCAGAGACTGAGTCAATTTTTCAACATCAGCAGCACCACAACCACAGCCTCCACCAAAGGATTCATCAGCAATGTTTACCACCACCAGCAAAAGATTCAGCTCCAGCTGCTCCATGATCACCTCCACTGCCTCTATCGAAGGACTAATCAGCAGCAGCAGCAGCACAACAATCTTCACTGCCACCGGCACAGGAGTCATTCCTATCATCGCCCCTGCCCTCAGAGCAGCCCTAGGTCCCCTCTGCAACATTTACTCCCACTACCGAATCCTCACTCGCCATATTGAAAATCTGATCCAAGCAGGCATTAAGATGGTCCCACTCACGCCCAATATAGAAAGATCAAGAGTTCTGATATCAACAATGATGAACTCTTCCCCGCACAAACCTGTGTGCCGCACCTATACCCTTCGGCATTTTACCTGGTCTCAAACTCTTCACCAACAAAAGCCCAATCACATATCCCCCTTCGCCCTTCACCCGGCATCTCCCATAGCTAGGATGCACTGAGTCTCAGCGTTAATATGACTTATAGTCATATTAAAAATCAAACCAACCTGGGGCCTTGTGTAAAAACAGCCTCCCCTAGTGCTATTTCTGTAGTCACACCACAGATGGGAAAACAAGAAATGTGATCCATATTCCCTGTGAAAAGATAACAACCAGTCCCATTGAAACTAATGTTAGATCATTCTTAATTCTTAATTTGTATGTTTTGACTGAAACATGGCTTGACAAAAAACACAGGGAATGTAGTTCTAATTGAATCTGCTCAAAACCAAACTTTAAGTTTGAATCTGAAACATGAGTCAACAAAAACGGTGGAGGTGTCCAGGGAAGTTTGAGATGAAATAATTACCCACAGGTTGTTCTTTGGATGTTTTCATCATCTGAGTATGTATCCTTTAAAACTGAGCTAAAACAGTCTCCATCGATTCTCTTCATTGTTCAAGCCTCCCCAGCACTGCCAAAGATTTATTCATGATTTTACTGAGATGTTTTCAGTTGTATGCACAGACTTTGATAATTTGGTCATTATAAGTGATTTCAATTTTCAAAAGTTGGTAATATTTGTGACAGAAATATGTCACAAATTTTGACAGGTCCTTGAAAACCTTAGGTTTTACTCAGCGTGTGAGTGGCCCCACACACATCAGAGGGCACACTCTGGATCTTCTAATTACAAAGGAGGTTAATATTTCAAACATCAACGTGGTTGATGTTGCTCTGATTCTGCTCTGGGGAGACACATACTGTAAATGATGGCACAGGAGCACTGTTCATGGAAATGATCAACTTTGAAAATGTCTCATGTTCTTATGTAAATTATTTGTTGAACTCTGTTACATCTAGTGTTTTGAATGTTCTGGACTGAAAAAAGTTTTGTCAATTACAGGTGCAAAGTGAGTCATGGTTAGTTTTGTCACAAAACTAACCATAAAATCATCACCAGAGTTCATCTACATGCTGCCTCGATATGTTACCAGATTTATAAAGTCTGTGCTGAACAGTTTGTCTGCACCACTCACTCGCATAGTTAAAATGTCTCTTCAATCTGGAACATTCCCAAGGGCTTTGAAAACTGTGGTCATAAAGCCTCTCCTAAAGAAGAGCAGTCTTGATGCTGCAGTACTGAGTAATTACCGGCCCATCTCTAATCTGCCATTTTGGGGTAAAGTCCTTGAAAAGATGCTTTACAAACAGCTCTCTGTTAATAAACAACTCATTTGATGTTTTCCAATCAGGTTTTAGACCTCATCACAGCACTGAGACTGCTCTTGTCAAGGTGATAAATGACATCCGCCTGAACACTGACACGGGCAAAGCCTCAGTCTTAATACTGTTCACCAACAAAAGTCAAGGTCCTATCTGGAAGTCCTATCTGGAAGAGAGGAAGTATTTTGTTGAAATAGGTAACTGTGTCTCAGACCCCATGCCCCTGACCAAGGATCAATCCTGGGACCCTTTCTGTTCAACCTCTACATGCTGCTGTTAGGTCAGTTGATACGTAGTGAAAATGTGTCCAATTACAATTATGAAGACGACAATCAGATCTGACGGTTTGTAGTTTGGCCACTAACACACATCAGTGTGTAGTGGCCAAACAACTTTCTCCAGCTGAACTCAGACTGAAATCATCATTTTTGGCCCACAGAAACAAACAGAATGTGTAAGTGGTTACTTCAAGGGTCTCGCTCTAAAACCTACAAATCAAGTTAGAAATCTGGGGGTAATAATGGACTCAGACTTAAACTTAAACAGCCACACCAAATCAATAACATCACCAGCTTTTTACCATCTAAAAAACATTGCCAAAATCAAAAGTATAGTGTCCAAACCAGACTTGGAGAGACTTATCCATGTGTTTGTCTCCAGTAGATTAGACTACTGTAACGGCCTGCTCACTGGCCTCTCCAAACGAGTTGTAAAACAGCTGCAGTGCATCCAGAACGCTGCTGCTCGGGTCCTGACTAGAACCAGGAAGTACCATCACATTAGTCCTGTTCTCAGGTCTCTGCACTGGCTCCCTGTGGCTCAGAGAAGAGACTTTAAAGCAGCTCTGCTTGTGTACAAGTCTCTCCATGGCCTAGCACCAAAGTACATCTTGGACATGTTAGTGCCATATGAACCATCTCGGACTCTGAGAACCTCAGGGACCGGCCTCCTGCTGGTGCCCAGAGTCAGGACTAAACATGGACTGGCCTCCTGCTGGTGCCAGAGTCAGGACTAAACATGGACCGGCCTCCTGCTGGTGCCAGAGTCAGGACTAAACATGGACCGGCCTCCTGCTGGTGCCCAGAGTCAGGACTAAACATGGACTGGCCTCCTGCTGGTGCCAGAGTCAGGACTAAACATGGACCGGCCTCCTGCTGGTGCCAGAGTCAGGACTAAACATGGACCGGCCTCCTGCTGGTGCCCAGAGTCAGGACTAAACATGGACTGGCCTCCTGCTGGTGCCAGAGTCAGGACTAAACATGGACCGGCCTCCTGCTGGTGCCAGAGTCAGGACTAAACATGGACTGGCCTCCTGCTGGTGCCAGAGTCAGGACTAAACATGGACTGGCCTCCTGCTGGTGCCAGATTCAGGACTAAACATGGATCGGCCTCCTGCTGGTGCCAGATTCAGGACTAAACATGGACCGGCCTCCTGCTGGTGCCAGAGTCAGGACTAAACATGGGGAGTCTGCGTTTAAGTTTTATGCAGCTAAACTCTAGAACAGTCTTTCTGACGATGTGAGACAGGCCTCTTCTCTGGCAATGTTCAAATCTAAGCTAAAAACTGTTTTGTTTAGCTGTGCATATGACTGAAATTATTTTCTTTGTGCTCTTCTCTTTTACGTCTTATACTGTTTTGTGATTTGTGATTTCTGTCATGTCTTTGTGATTTTAATGCATTTTTTTCCTGTTGTGTGAAGCACTTTGAATTGCCTTGTGTACTTGCCGTAACATAAACATTTTCATGAATTGGTCCATTTTGAGTCTGAAATTCCTCCCTCAGCTCTCCGAACATGCCTGCCCATTTTGCACTGTTCTCCTTCTCAGAGGTCCTGCACCTATCTCTGGCAAGTTGCTGCTACATTGTCTTTAGTTTGGTTTATTTGGGTTGAAACTTTGTCTACTTTGTCTGTTTTCTCTGTAACTACACCTTCTCTGGATGCTGGTTAAGTTAAGAATCTTTCTTCTTTGGTGTTTTATGGCAGTTGGTATCCAATTACCACTAATCACTAGTAACAGTGATAATCCAAGATGGCGCTGCTGAAGGCTGCCTCGGCAGTTTGGTGCTCATTGTCTTGTCTGTTTTTGTTAGTAAATTGTGTGTCTGCGTGCTCTTACACCCGTGAAGAGCTCCTATACATCCGGACAACAAGTCCTACGGATACAGTTTCAGTTATTTTAGCATAGGCTGCAGAAATAGCTATTATTTTGGCTAAAATCGTGAGACGAAGAGGAAGGCGCGCTCGTGCCTAATAACCTAGATCCTGACCTTTTGATAATATTTCAAATCTTCCCGTTGTCTCTAAAATCCTTGAAAAACTTGTAGTTAAACAGCTTTGTTGCCATCTACAGGACAAAAACTTATTTGAAGTTTTCCAGTCAGGGTTCCGAGCCCACCACAGCACTGAAACTGCACTAGTTAAAGTCACAAATGATTTGTTGTTAGCCGCTGACGATGGACTGGTCTCAATCCTGGTCCTGTTGGACCTCATCGCAGCGTTTGACACCATCGACCACAACATTCTACTGCAGAGGTTAGAATGTGATGTAGGTGTCGGAGGAACAGCCCTCAGCTGGTTTAAATCCTATTTATCTGATAGGTACCAATTTGTTAATGTAAACCAGAGCTCTTCACCTTGCTCTACAGTAACTTACGGTGTGCCACAGGGATCAGTACTCGGTCCAATACTGTTTACGTTATTCTGCCGTTAGGTAATATTATCAGAAAGCATGGCATTAACTTCCACTGATATGCAGATGACACTCAGCTGTATTTATCAATGAAACCTGATCAGAGCGATCAACACTCTGATCGGACAGACTTACTGCTTGTGTGAAGGATATAAAAACCTGAATGACACATAACTATCTACCTGAAAAAAACGAAGTCATTGTGCTGGGCCCTAAAAACTACGTGACGCAGATAGTCACACGGACAATGTCAGTGTAGCCTCCAGTTCAAATGTAAGAAACCTCGGAGTCTTATTTGACCAGGAGCTCTCATTTAAAGCACATTTAAATCAAGCCTGTAAAAAAGCCTATTTGCATTTGCTTAACATAGCCAAAATCAGAAGATTCCTGCCTAAAAGCGATGCTGAAAAACGTATCCATGCATTTGTAACATCTAGACTGGACAACTGTAACTCCCTGCTTGCAGCGTGTCCTAAAAGCTCCATAAAAAGCTTTCAACTGGTTCAAAATGCAGCAGCAAGATTACTAACAGGAACTAAAAGAAGAGAGTACATTAAGCCAGTGCTCAAGTCCATTCATTGGCTCCTGTCGAGTTTAGAATCAAATTTCAAATTCTACTCTTGACCCACAAAGCCATAAATGACATGGTCCAATCCTCAAAGATGCTATGGTACCATATCATCCAAACAGAGCTGCGCTCTCAAAATGCTGGCCTTCTGGTGGTCCCAAGCACAGTAGGAGGTAGAGCTTTTAGCTCCCAAGCGCCTGTGTTAGGCTTAAAACGTTCCTCTATGAAATTGCTTATGGTCAGGCCTGTTAGGAACAAAAATTTAAAACCTAGTTTCAGCTACGCTGCCCTAGGAGCAACTATGCTGGGGGAAGTATGGCAGCTTGAGCACTACCCTCTGCTCCTGACTTCTATCAAACAATATTTCATATTTAATTCCAGTTGCAAACTGTTCGTTGCTTTTTCTTTTTCACACTCCCTTCTATCCCCGAGGACCTGTGGACCCAGATGCTCCTCTCCTGGTGAAGCGGTCTCTACCCCATATGGTCCTTCATCTGCCTGGAAGATCTGGTTCTCCTCCTGAAGAACTGGTTCTCCTCCTAAAGAACTGGTTCTCCTCCTGAGTTGGTCCAGCTCCACTGTCTCCCTCGCGTCCGCCTGTCCATCTGAAGGAGTCAGATCCTCCCTTCACTTTGGAACTCCTTCAGGTTTCTACTTTTTCCCAAGGAGGTTCTTTGTAGTTTTTCCTGGCCGAGAAGGAGGGTCTAAGGACAGAGGACTCTGGAACATCGTCCCTCGCCCCCACGGACATTGCTTCATCTGTTTTTTACTGTCGCCCTCAGAGGTAACTGTTGTTGTGGTTTTGGGTGTTACAAAAATAAATTGAATTGAATTGAATTGCCTAAGCACCTTGCACTCGCTGCACTGTTCACTTCTTATTGCACTACATATTTTATTTATGTACATATCATGCCAATTTCTAACCTCATTTTAACTTTACTTATTTATTTTTTATATAGCTGGTAGCTATTCATTGTTCATTGTTTTGTATACATTGTTCAATGTTTTGTTGTTTGTGTTGCATCGAATCACCAGGACAAGTTCCTATGTTTGTGAATTTTGTTCATTGGCAATGGCAATAAACCTTATTCTGATTCTGAAGTGTTACATTACTGCCACCTACTGTAGTTGTACATCTTTGACTGCATTCTTTAGACTTCTTCCTTGGTGTTTTAATAGTGGTTGATATCCAAGTGTTACATTACTGCCACCTACTGTGGTGGTAAGTCTTGGACTGTTTTAGACACTAAGAGCCTTCTGTTAAGAATTCTGTCTTTGAGACTGATCAGTTTTGATGACATCATAATTTACAACTGTATTTCATTCTATGCTAACTCAGCAAGTCATAACACAGCGCGGTAATGTAACACTTGGATACCAACCGCCATAAAACAACAATCATCAACAACAACATCACTGGTTTTATAAACTAATATTTTCAATCTGGGTTTTAGCTAGGCGGACACTGTATTATCAGACTCTCACCTTTCTGACGATTCTGGTCTTATTTGTTTTCACTTAGAGTTTACCATATTTTTACTACATCATAATGTTGAGGTGTTTTCATAAAAGATCACTGACATACCGGTACCTAGATGTTTTATGAGCACAAAAATGTGACTTGTCCGCTTCACACTGTATTTTTTAAATTTTGTTTTTAATCTTTTAGCTTTCAGGATACAGCACCCTCTAGTGGATGTTTTATTATTTAAATGGACTTAAGGGGCCTCCACACCGCCGCGGCCGAAGCGTCCAGTTTACATTCAAAGTCTAGAGTAAACGCGCGTCGAGCGCGTAGTGCGTTATCCGCGGCGCGATTAGTGCATTTTCTTACGCTCTCGACGCTTTGAGCGCGCGTATGAGGCGGCCAAAGCGACGCGCGACGTGCTCAGATATGTTGAGGTCTCTGCGGCAGACGCGCAGCAGCCGCCTCAGCAGCCAATCAGAGCTGACGCTCCAGTGACGACGTACGTACGTATTTCCCCTCGCATTTCCGGTATTCCCCGTGGAATTCCCCAAGAAGAGCCACTTTTTCCTTGCTCGTCAACAATGGCAGATTGAACGATTGATTGTGGCTGTTTATGGGAGAAAGGAGCTGTACGATGTATTCACGGTGGAATACAGAGACAGAAACAAACGCGAAAACAACACTCTCGATATCTGCAATTTTACACAATGAAAGGCCACACCGACAACAACTCCACTGCTCATGCGACAACACCTCTACTGCGCATGTGCGCAGACAGCTCGAGTGTGCCGTACGCATGCCTGTGTATAGTGCCCGGGGCGTCGAGAGCGCGCGCCCGGTGCGTAAACCTTTCAAATGTACACGCGCTCAAATTGTGCGTCCGGCGCGATTAGGCTGTACGAAGCTTAAGGCCGTAGTTATTTTATTACTTGGTTTACGGATTTTTTAATGTAATATATTGCACAGGCGGGCGAAATATAAATATAATTTCAATTTCAAAAGATGTTTTCTTCCGGGTTTGCTCAAAACGCACCACAGGAGGAGAGAGGGGCGCGTCTCCCCCCCGTGTAAAGGGGCCTCCACACCGCGGCGTGTAAAGGGACCTCCACACCGCGGCGTGTAAAGGGACCTCCACACCGCGGCGTGTAAAGGGACCTCCACACCGCGGCGTGTAAAGGGACCTCCACACCGTGGCGTGTAAAGGGGCCTCCACACCGCTGCAGCTGAAGCGTCCAGTTTCCATTCAAAGTCTATGTAAACGCGCGTTGAGCACGTAGTGCGTTTCCCGCGGCGCGATTTCTTCGTTTTTGCTGACGCCGCAGCAGTCAATCAAAGACAACGTCCTACGCACGACCCGGGAAAAGACCCAAAACAAACCACTAAAGATAAAAAAAAAATCCTTAAAACGCAGCTCTTGGAGCAAATAATGATATTGACTAAACTCTGCTCAGCTCTGAAGTATATGCGGGTCCCAGACGGGCCCCGGAGCCCATCGCCTCCGCCTTTGGACTTTGTAAAGTTAATAAACCAAAGCCATGGTCCAACATTAAACTCTATTTACGCCACGAGAAAAGCAACACAGCACAACTCCTCCACTGCGCATGTGCGCAGGACGACTCAGACGCACGTCTGCTGCCGAGTGTATTTTACGGACATGAGTCCGGGACGTCGAGAATGTGCGTCCGGTGCGTTTGTCTTTCTAATGTACACGCGCTCAAATTCTGCGTCGGGCGCGATTCGGCCGCAGTGGTGTGTATGAGGCTTAACAGTAGATTTAGCGCGTTTTAGACAGACAGAACTGAGGCTTAAGTGTGCACCCTCCCCCACCCACCCAGTCACGGCAAAACGCACTGAAGAAAATGTGGTGAACGGGTTTAAAATGTGTATTTGCGATATCAAATCAAATCAAATCAATTTATTTTTGTAAGGCCCAAAATCACAACAACAGTTGCCTCTGAGGGCCACAGGGAGAAATGAATCAACAATGTCTGTGGTGGCGAGGGAGTCAGACAATGTCTGTGGTGGCGAGGGACGATGTCCCAGGGTCCTCTGTCCTTAGACTCTCCTTCTCGGCCAGGAAAAACTACAAAAAAAACCTCTTTGGGAAAAAAGCGTAGAAACCTGGAGGAGTTCCAGTGAAGGAGAGATCTGACTCTCACAGACGGACACGAGGAGACTGGAGCTGGACCCACTCTTCAGGCAGATGAGGGACCGACTGAGGCGAACTGGACCCACTCTTCAGGCAGATGAGGGACCGACTGAGGCGAACTGGACCCACTCTTCAGGCAGATGAGGGACCGACTGAGGCGAACTGGACCCACTCTTCAGGCAGATGAGGGACCGACTGAGGCGAACTGGACCCACTCTTCAGGCAGATGAGGGACCGACTGAGGCGAACTGGACCCACTCTTCAGGCAGATGAGGGACCGACTGAGGCGAACTGGACCCACTCTTCAGGCAGATGAGGGACCGACTGAGGCGAACTGGACCCACTCTTCAGGCAGATGAGGGACCGACTGAGGCGAACTGGACCCACTCTTCAGGCAGATGAGGGACCGACTGAGGCGAACTGGACCCACTCTTCAGGCACTCTTCAGGCCAAATATAAAGGCGCGCAGCAGAAAGACGGGCACGCGCTCTGCCCGGGACAGCGTGCAGGGACAGAGTAGTCTCTCACTCCTGCAAGAGTTTGGCGAGAAATTACTTAATGCGCTCTTATCTTTTGACTTAATACCGCTTTTTACATTTAATTTAATGCTATTTTGCGTTGTTGGCGGTACTTTATAAAAAAAAAAATATAAAAATTAATTTTATTTATATTGTAGAAATCAATCATCTATGTGCGGCGGATCCGTAAACCAAGTAATACAATAACTAAGGCCTATGTTTTAATGTAATTGTTCATAAGATAACCTTTATTTGTCCCACAATGGGGAAATTAGAGTATGTACAGAAACAGATTAGGCACAGAAGTAAATGATTAAAAAAAAGTAATTTTATGTAATTTTGGGGATATCTTTCCTGACTGCTAACCATCAAATATTGTGATGTTAATATAACACAACATAGTAATATAAGTGATTTATATTTTGAATTCAGACTTTTTCACAATGTGGGAAAATGAATACATTACATGTCGGTGTAATCCCTCATTCGTCCAGGCGTGTTCCATAGTAGAAAAAGCTTCAGTTGTAGTCATCTGGACTCAGTTTGAAAAAATAGACGTTTCGACTCTCATCCAAGAGTCATTGTCAATAAAAGAATTTAGATCGAGAACTCCGATATTAATACTGTTCTGTGGTAAGACCCGCCCATTGGGCGGAGCCTTCCTGAAGTAGAAAGAGTTGTTTGTTTCAACAGAAACTCCCCCCTTGTATCTACCGAGCTAGCCTATTCAGAATCTTAATGGGCTATAAGAATCCTCTTTGTCTTTGTGAGACCCTGGCTCAACCACCCTGAGTACCTGATTAGCATCCGAATGTCCTTGCCCTGGTCCTCTACCTTTCCAGGGGTTCAGTAACCCATTATAAATAACAGGAAGATTAAACCTTAGCCCTCCATTTCTGTTTAAAGAAGGTCTTTCTTTTTTAACAAAAATAGCTTCCTTGACTCCTCTTTCAAACCATCTTTTCTCCCTGCTTAAAACCTTCACCTCACCGTCTTCAAACGAGTGATTAGAGGCTTCAAGATGGAGATGCACGGCACTCTGAGGTCCTGAACTTGTATTTCTTCTGTGCTGATAAAGCCTCTGGGTGGGTGCCCAATGGGTGGGTCTTACCACAGAACAGTATTAATATCGGAGTTCTCGATCTAAATTCTTTTATTGACAATGACTCTTGGATGAGAGTCGAAACGTCTATCTTTTCAAACTGAGTCCAGATGACTACAACTGAAGCTTTTTCTACTGTATACATTACAATTATTTTATAAAGTAGTTGTCAATAATAGTACATATAATAATAATACAGCACAAAAAATAATAACAACATATCATTATGTTTTATTATTTAGAATACTAAAATTAGAAAACATATTTACGTAGATGTCTAGGTGCTTTTCAGTGCAGGGATCAGTCTTGAATGAAACGTATAAAGAAGCATAGGCACTCAAAAAGGTCAAAAAGTTGTTTAAAAGCTTTTATTATCACATGGCCATGTAATGTTGAAGGCTTTAAAATAATGTATTCTCATATTTAAATCATAAACAAACATGGTGTAGTGTGACATGCCTTGTCACACCACACTGGACCCACATGTTCTCAACTTCCTTCTCTCCGTCTGTTCGTCTGTCTGTCTGTCTGTCCGTCTGTTTGTCCATGTTAAAGAAACACTATTTAAATCTACAAGAGGATAAAAATAAAAATAGGCTTACTATATACACACATTTTACAGTAAAATATACAGTTGTAGTGCAGAAAGTGAACAGTGCAGTGAGTGATTGATTAAATTATAGTTGAAGTGACAGGTGTTTTAAAGTGTTCATGAGTCCAACGGCAGAAGAGAGGAAACTGTTCTTGTTGCTCCTGCCTGAGGGGAGTCACTCAGATAGTCCATGTCCAGCGTGAGAAGCACACCCCAGAGTCCTGGAGACGTACAGGTCCTGCAGAGATGGAAGTTTGCGGCCGGTCACCTTCTCAACAGAGCGCACAATGCGCTGTAGTCTCTGTTTGTCCCTGGCTGTGGCTCCAGCGTACCACACGTGATGGAGGAGGTGAGGATGGACTCAATGATGGTGTAGAACTGCACCATCATCTCCGCAGTCAGATTGGCTTTCCTCAGCTGCCACAGGAAGTACATCCTCTGCTGGGCCTTCTTAATGAGGGAGCTGAAGGTGGTCCTGATCCTGGGTGGTGGTGGTGCAGATATTTCAGAAAAAACACAAATTATGACAAATTAATCATATATTATATTATTACATAATATATGATTTGATCAAATATGATGAAATAATATATAATATATATTTGTTACCAATTTGCAAAGCCTATTTCTGTAAATTTTTAGCAAGTTTATTTATTCCTATTCTAACAATATGAGGTATTGAACACCAGAGTTGAGGGTAACGCGTTAGCTGGTAACTCGTTAGAGTACTCAAATTATTTTTTTAGAGTAACGAGGAACGTAATGCATTATTTTTGTGCACTCATGTAATCCAGTATCCCAAGTTACTTTTTCAGATCACTAACACGTTAGTTTTGGTTCGGTCTCATCACACAGGGCTTGGTGTGTTGTGAGCATGCACACTGCGCAACCAGTGACTAGGAGTCTTGTCGTCGCACCAAAGAGTAGTGTTATAGAACAGTTATGGCAGTGTAGGTGTTAGGAGAAAGTTCCAAACCAATTCTATACTCACGTCAGGTTTTACCTCTGCTTTGTAAAGCGTGAATGAAGGCAAAGAAAAAGGTTATACAATAATGTTAATTATTGGTAACGCAAGAGTACTCTTACACATTACTAGCGCAGTAACGTAGCACATTAGTTTTCCAGGGCAGTAACATAATGAGTTACTTTTAAAAGTAACGCTACTTTCCTCTCCTGGCTAATAAAGCCCACGGGCCAAAATATTAGAGATGTCCCGATCAGGTTTTTTTGGCCCCAATCTGAATCAGTCATCTGATTTTGAGTATCTGCCAATACCGAGTCCCGATCCGATACTTTCGTAACCCATTTTAAAAAATGCACAAATGCAACATAAACAGGTTGTCCCCAGTTTTTATTTTATTTTTTAACACTAACAGTGCACCTTTCTTTGTGGTAGCTTGAATAAGAAATAATAATGCAAAATTTGAATTAAATAAAAATAGCTGCTTTACTTAAAATACCCAGCAGGCATGTAAACAAATAAGCAAAGTGTAAACTGTTGTGATCGATTCATGCATTATACGGAGGTGAGAGACTACTGCAGTTTATGTCTAATAATAAGCTTGAAATGTATAGCGCTGATCAAACTATTGTTACATTCTTCCCCTGCCCAGTAATCTCCAAACCGTAGTACAGAGGCTGAGCAGGCATATGACTCGTTTGCAACACCATTTTATTTAGTTACATGAACTAGACAGAGAGCCTACGGACCAGCAGCGGCAGACACACGCGCACCCCGAAAACACAACAAAAAACACCAACACACTTCCGAGCTACCCACAATGCCCCCCTCTCTCTTAAAGGGCCGGGCTGATAAGACTAATAAGAGTAAAATGTATATCCGATGATCGGGACGCAACATCCGATTTCAATCAAGTCTGAAACGACGTGATCGGGCCCGATTTCCGATCACGTGATTGGATCGGGACATCCCTACTATATATATATGTATATATATATATATATATATATATATATATATATATATATATATATATATATATATATATATATATATATATAAATAAAGGGAGAAAATGTCAGACCAGATTCTGCATTGAATTGGCAAATGCCTCTTCATATTTTATTTTTTTTCCATTTATGTTAAACCTCAATTTTGCAGGATAAAGCAGATCATATCCTACGTTCTTCTCACTCAGGCGAGATTTCACCAGATCAAAAACTTTGTGCTGAGTAGTAGAAAGAAACTTGTGGCTTGGTTGATCTGGGTTGTGCCCACGACGAGACGTCTGGATGCAGCCTTGACAGGCTGTTTGTCACTGGGTACCAGGGAGCAATGCACATGATTTATCTGTATTTTCCCACCTTTTGTTGTAAGTTTAAGATATTCAGTGATCCTGGTCTCCATATACCTGACCACATCCTTACCCTCAGTGGCCTCTGGAATGTCAACAATCTGCCAATTACATCAACGTTCTCGGTTCTCTAGGTCGTCCAGCTTATCACGCAGGTCAGAGAATCATTTCCATTAGGTCCGCATCTATCTTTTATCCACTGTCTTTGGAGACTAATATCTCTATCTCGTCAGTAATCTCTCGTAAATCCACCATAATCACTATCTATTTCCACTGCTCCACCCTGAATCTTTGAGTTAACAGTAACTGCTCAACGGTGGTTTAATGAAGCCAAGGATGACTCTGGAGCTCCAAAAAAGAAGCCCTTTTTACAGGGTCCGGGGCCAGGCAGCATTGCAGAAAGTCCCGACACTCTGAAAACACACAAGGACACAATAAGTATCCAAAAATTGTGAATTTGATAAATTAATACTGTTATAAAAGAAGTCATTGTAGTTTTAGATTCAAACATTTTAGAGGGGCAAACTAATGAGCAATCAGTTGTAGTTGCATTAAAAAGATGAATTAACAAAGTATAAGTAATACCAGTCGTGGTGCAAAATAACTATTAATGTATTTCAAAATAAACTATGCTTTTACACAAAAACTATTGTAACTGCATGGGCTCGTATTGTATGTTTTAAAAGTATCTTACCTTTGGACAGGCCTATCTTGACCCTCCTCTTCCTCCTCAGGTAGCTGAGTGTGTTAAAGGACTTTTGATGGAGGAGGTCATAGAGGAGAGTACCCAGATGGTACACTGTGGTGGGCTCAGCGCTGTATGCCTTAGAGGAATACCACTCAGGAGGGGCAAGGCTGGAGGTCCCTGAATCACACAATACTTTTAAACCTCAAAAATGTTTTTGTCCATTTCTGTTGAAAATATTGGCCAACACATAAAAGGAGATAAGACGAGATAACATATATATAACATACATAACATACATATACCTGCATAGTAATCATAGGTGCCTTCCTTGACGAGACATCCACAGCCGAAGTCAATGACCCAGGCTTTGGGGACCCTGTGGCCCATCTCCACTAAAATGTTCTCCAGTTTTAAATCACGGTGGAAAACACCTCTGTTGTGCATCTGGATGGAGGCTTCCACCATCTGCTTCAGAATCACCCTGGCCTCTTCCTCCTCCAGCACTCCTTCCTTGGCGTTTTTATATTTCAGCAGGTCCATTGCGGGATAGGGCCGCTCCATTACAAGGATGACCTCCTCTGGGAGCTCATAGCAGTCCAGCATACGAACTACGGCAGGACAGGGGCCCTGGGCCACTTTGACCATGAGAGCTACCTCATCTATTAGGTTATACTCAACGCCATTCTGCACCTGACAGCACAGAGACAAAATTATTGTAATATATATTTTTGTTTTGGAGAACTCCACATCATATAAACAGTCTATTCTTGAACTTACCACTTCTTTATAGTGCACATCCTCCCGTGGGATGTGTTTGATAGCCACCATAATTATAATGTTAGATGAAGGTTTAAAGGTTACCGGGAAGTCGTCCTGGTTACGTACGCCTGCAAACACAGATCCATGGCCTCCGCTGCCCAGATTGTACATCTCAAGGTATTTGGACTGGAAATCAGCTCTGCTGGTGCTGACCTAGTAGGTCACGTCATACAGTTCATCCTCAGGAGAACTTTTCCAGCCCTGAAAATTGGTGTTAGTTTTAACCTCAGCCTCACACTCGGCTGTCCTTCCCCTCGAGACCGTCGGTCCCTCCATAGAGGAACTTTTCAGGCTGAGGAGGCTCTCAACTTTGGCTTCTTTTGGTTCTACCTCAGCCTGACCCTCGGCCCTCCGTTTCCTCATCAGGTGTTAGTAGCTAACACAAGATTATTATTAGTGAAAGTGAAACTTTTTGAATCTTTGAAGTGCTGTAACTAAAAACATACAGCCTACAGACCTAACAGTTATTGCTCTACCTATGTCAAGTTATTTCTAAACTACAATATATTAACATAAACCTAAAGAGATTTTCCTGAATTACTCCATTTTGGGTCTGAAATTCCTCCCTCAGCTCTCCTAACATACCTGCACATTTTGCACTGTTCTCCTGCTCAGAGGTCCTGCACCTCTTTCTGGCGAGCAACTGCCCCATTGTCTCTAGTTTGGTTTAGTTGGAGTGAAATCAGTAGCATAGGGTAACTTTTATGGGCAAACATCATTGGGTTGTTCAATATTTAGAGGATAACTCAAAAGTGAAATAATAATAATTTAAAAAAAAACTTCAAACCCTTCTTCTTCTTTGGTGTTTTATGGCGGTTTGTATCCCAAGTGTTACATTACCACCACCTACTTAGACCTCATTCTTTAGTTGTACGTCTTCTTCTCTGGTGTTGTTGTTGTTAACCCCAGCCTCCTGCATTTAGAGCATTCTGTTGAGAATTCTAGTACTGTGTGTCACATTAGTTCTGATGACATCATCTTTCACAACGTATTTATTCTACGCGATAAGTCGCACCTTTTTCATAGTTTGGCCGGGGTGTGACGTATGGCAATGATGAGCAATGAGCTCATGAGCAATTTATATGTTATTATATGTTCTTATATAAGTCGTTATTTTCACACTGGCAACTGCATTTTACATTTTGATTATTTTTACAGTGACAATCACAAGAGCTCTAGGCTCTAGACATCAGAATTCAATGGATTTAGTGATTTGGGGTAAAACTGATGCTTTGGTAAACTTGTTAGCATGTTCTTTATGCTATAGTTAATATAGTTATAACTGTTAATATGTTACATTAACATACCAGACACTTACCACAGTTCGTTGTCTATGCGTCATGTAGCTGAAGGTGCTACGTTAGCATACGTACACCTATTCATGTTGTCTAATCTCTTATTATCTTAAAATGCATATCAAGATGAAATGTCTGTTTTGGGTACTGGATTTTATAAAATGAATTTCCCCCAGTGCGACTTATACTCCAGTGTGACTTATATGTGTTATTTTCTTCTCTATTATGCATTTTTTTGCTGGTGTGACTTATACTCCTGACTGACTTATAGTCTGGAAAATACACACAAACTTCAGTAGGTGGCGGTAAATGCACCTTTTCAGTTGGCTGCCAACCGCCATTAAAAGCAACACAACTACAATTACAACACTTTTTTGTATTCAACACGTCGTATCACAGTAAATCTAAGTTTCATCACAAATACAATTATTATGAATTAAAGCTTATTCATCTAGGTTTCTATTGATAGCTTGTGTGGCAGTATAGCAGGCGGGCTCTACCACTGATCAGACTTGCTATTGGCTGGCGGTGACGTCAACTAGTCTTAGAAGCGCTTCCCTTACCTTTTGCCCTCTGACCTCTCGCTCTGACTTCCGGTCTCCCAGTGTTTATGACGCGCACGCCACTCTCAGGTAGTATTCAACATTCAGACATGTGAGAGCGTTAGCGTTATTTATAAAGCTGACTGTAACTGTTTAATTTAGTGCTTGCTGCCAGGCCAGCTAAACGCCCCTCGGAATACCACACTTGCTTCAATGGTTTTATTAACTAATATTTTAAGTCAGGCTTGTGAAAGTCTGATTATTTTCTGTTTTTTAGCCAGGTGGAACTATTGTTCATGTACGAAAACGTTCATTCTATTATCAGACTCACCTTTCCGACTTTTCTGGTCCAAAAAGTTGTGTTGTGTTTCCGGTAACCCGACCGACCTGAATTTAAAAAAAAAAAAAACCCGATCTTAAACATTTTATTGCATATTTACTGGCCGTACGTTTCGAGAATGTCAAATTGTGAGAGAATCCAAAAGCTGCGGGAAAAAAATCATCTGGGGCTTGTAAAATATGAAAATTGCTGCACTTTTGATAGGTTTCGTTTTACCTATGGGCACATCCGCAGGGGTCCTTCATAACTTCAACCAGCACATTCTGCAAAAAAACGAAAATCACACATTTGAAAAAAAATAAAACATTTTGGCTTTATCTCAGTTTCACCGAGGCCGACTTGTGGCGGTTTTACGGGTGGTCGATCACATTTGCGCAGATGCTCATATTTGGTCAGCATGCAGACCAGCTGGGTCCGCACTAGATCATACACTCCTAACTAACGGAAGTCAGAATCAGTTAGGAGTGTATGACCTAGTGCTGACCCACTGGCTGCCATGGCGACAGGCACGCCCGGGGCATTAGCGGAGAAGATATTTTGCGTGATGGTCAAAAAGTGTTCACATCACGTAGTGACAATAAGAAAAATCGTGCGACGCCGACACTGGCAGCCTGTCACGGGTTCGTTCGCCACTTTCAAAGTTCCAACTACTGCTGGGAATGCCTATTAGCAAGTGATCCATTTGGTCAACGAGACTGCAAAGTACGGCTGGGCACTTACACGCAATGGTGCTTTGGAAAACTTTTTGGGATGAGTGGAACTACAGCTCATCAAACATGCGCCCAGGACCACAGCGCTCTGTTGTCCGCTCTGTTGTCGTCTGCTAATGGCTCTTTTCCTGTGGTAATTGGTTGGACTAGTTTAGATGTAGATAACTATTTTATTCAATATCTGCATACCAATAAGGCCACTTCAATGCGAAGCGCTCACTTCTGAGAAAAGAAAACTGTTTGCAGTTTTTTTTACTATTATATTGTTGATTTATGTTGCACCTTTTCCCCAAAGAGAGATCCTTGTTTGTGAATCTTGTTTTTATTCACTGATAATGGCAATAAAGCTTTTTCTGATTCTGATTAAACATTTGAACACAAGATGAAGACATTGAGCTCAGCTGGGATCACAAGGCGAAACGCAATAAACAGTGACATCTTGTGTTTGGATGTGGAGATTACAAGTACATTATACAGACCTCAAATGGACCATGTGTTCATTTCACATCACACAATCCTTTTAATTGATTGATTAAATACATAATCTATAAACACGAACAATTCCCCCATTTTTGCTGTGGTTGAATCAGACCATACACAACTTTTCATAAAAATAAGGGACAAACTGTACACTGGTTTTCACTGGTGGTTTGACTTTTCTCAGAGTTTGCACGTAAAGGCTTCCCTACAAGAAGAGTTTATCACAGAACAAGCAGCAGACGACTCTATCTGTCAACAATACAACTGCAAAAAGGCTATTTAGACTTAAAGCTTTTTTTTTTACCCCATTGATATGTTAATTTTACAGGTCAAATGCATTGTTTTATACCTTTGTACTCCCTGCATTGGTTTTCTCGAGTAAATTCAATGACTCCATGAAATTTAATTCAATAATTCATAAAACATGCCTCAGACATTTGCAAATTAGATTTATGCATACTTTTTTTTTTAAATAAGAAAACATGATGACAGCCCAGGATTTAATGCTCTAATATTTGAATAAGAAAAGCATAATTAAAGTCCAAAGTAGTATATACTTTCTGAATTCAAGTACATGTTTAACTACCTGTAATATACTTCTGGTTCTCTGGCTTCATTTTATTGCATGTGGTGGGTTCTGACTCGCAATCACAATTATAATCAGTTTTTTTCCCCAACCGACCAACTGTGGATTACACACGCATCATTTGGAAGATTTTAAACACCACTCACTTTTCCAATTTTCACCAATTATATCCACGTCAGTGAAGATGGCTTCCAGAAAACCATAATAGACACAGGAAATGCAGTCTCCTGTTGAGAGAATTATAGCCTCACACTGGGCCGCTGTTGTCTGCTTCAGATGGTTGAAGACAAAAGAGAGTAATTCAGTGTGAAGAATTTAGGATTCAACTTCCCAAGCGTCCATTCATCTTCTGTTTGGCTGCAGCCCATGTTTAATAAAAAACCCAATCTGAATTATCAGTTGATTGCACACAAATACAGTGTGATTGATGCAAGTTTTTAAAGCTCCTTCTTGTGCCGTGAATGGGATTTTTTCAGCATTTTGATTTCAGAAGAAAAACAACTTTGTAATTTAAAGTGTGCAGCTGATGTAGCTCCCAGCAGCCACAATGCTTTGACATTCAAATTCTTTTATTTACAATTTATAGTGCTCAGCAACTATGGGCCATGGAGCGTGTATTATAGCACCTTATAATAAGAACAATAAGGCTTTACTCTTGTACTGCACTTCACAGGCTTGTTGAAGCCACTCAAAGTGCTTCACTTTTGTCATTATTCATTCACTCCATTGGTGGGGTTAAGTTGTCCTGGGGCAGACTGACAGATGCGAGGCTGCTAATCTGCGCCATCTGCCCCTCTGACCACCACCAACCATTCACACACTCACCAACCACTGCTCTAACCACTGAGCCACTGCCGAAGTATCGATCTGTTATCTGAACTGAAGAAGCTGGGTTGGTGTATCACTAATCGTGACAAGCAGGTCATGCTACAAGGTCAAGTTACAAGTCAGATCTGTGGAAAGGCAACATTTTGTTTTAGCTAGGTAAAAACAACATTTTATTTTATTTAGAGATTTTAAAAATGCCTGTAATTGAAATGATGCAGCTGGGTTAGTGTAGCTAGTAACTTCGACATGCTTCAATTCAATTTGGCGGGCGACAGTGAAAAAAGGTTTGTCCATGTTACTGCTTACATATTGTGTGCATATTGTGTACAAAATTTAATTAAAGTCAGACCAGCTGCATGAACATTAGCAGATACATCCGATGCAATGTAGCAATATTTTATAGACAATAAGACCTCCCAAGTCATATTTTGTGGTTTTCAGAGGACATTGTACTACATATTACAGAACTTTTAATTTGCAACCATTCATATTGATTCCGTTGCGGTCAGGTGAGATTATTCCTGTCGCTCTGATCCAAGTCTGCATCTTTCATTAAGGAAAACAGTTGCAGAGTTTGATGGAGTCCAGACACTGATCAGACCCGTCGCTATAAAAAACGCTCACATTATGAAACACTCAGTAAACTGTAACTTTACTGCTCTGCTTTGAATACACATGCAACTAGAAGTAGAGAAAACAAACTGTCTAGACGCTATAAACCACAAGCACTTAAACTGATCCTCATGGCAACTGACCAACTGCACTCCGGGCCAAGTCCAAACATCCATTGACTTTTTCATTCCCCAGACGCCGTATTCTGTTGTTGTTTATGAAAGTAGCAGGCAGCGGCAACGTAAAGAAGCGCTGACACAGGTCTCAAAGGCACCGGCGAAGTCTTGAGGCAAGCTTTTTTTTGATCCATCTTTCAGTTTCGGCCTGTCAAATACAAAGGTGAGCGCAGCCAGGACTGTGGAATGTTGCAAAAGAATGAACGAGCATTAGGAAGACGAAGCAAGGCTTCTTGTCTGGAAAGCTACCGACTCTAAGTGGATATCGTGCAGACGGGAGAACGGTGGATCACGCTAACTCTAGGTGGAAAAGCTCCACTAAAGCAGGGAATAGGAACCTTCTTCTTCTACAAACCGTCTTGCTGGGAGAGAACCAACAACTACGCCACGACGCCAGCCACAGTCATAATTCCATGCTGTTCTAATTAAACTGGGCATTGTTTTGGTCAGTAAATAACAATGAAGCGTGTGTACTTGTTACTTTTTCCCACCGTGAAGATGTGATACGTTTGACTTTTGCAGTATGTAGTGGACAGTGTTTGGCTGGACGTGAGGAGGCAGTGAAGCAGAGTGTTTTTTTTTTTTATCTGGACTCAGAGTAAACAGAGCGGTATCTCACCGCAGCAGGGACGGACACGGGCCACTGGACCATCAACAGATTTATCACACAAATATACAATGCGCACACCTATGACTTATACTGTAGTGGTGACTATAATGTGGATAACTTCTGGTGTAGTCTGTTCATTGTATTTTCACGTATATAATATGTTTATTATTAAATGTGACTTTTGTAGGAACTCGGTGTGTCCTTACAAGTCATTTTTGTTCAGTTAATCTTGAGTGTCTAATCGGCGTGTGGAGTGACTGAATAAGTGTCTTTGCGTGTCTGGAAAAGCACTTATTATTCTCCGAAACCCACCTATTATTGTTCAGCAAAATTGGTTGGATAAGAAATTTTCCTCTTGACTTCCTCGCCATCCGTAACCTGTCATTTCAAATAAAGAACACAACATGTCTTTCTTTGTAATGAGAAAATACCACTCGACTTCAAGCTTTTATAAAAGACAAACAAACATATATATATATATATATATATATATATATATATATATATATATATATATATACCGGTATCATTTGAACATTCATAAACATAGGTATTAAGTAAAAAACAATGAAAACATTATTAACATTATTAATTCATTCGACACCACTTATGGTATATTAAGAAATAAATACAATGTTCGAAAAGCAATACAGGCGATGAATAACCTCTTGCAGTAGTGTTTTCATGTTATAACAAAATTGACTCTAAATGTGAGATTACAGTATTTGTGTGTTTTACTGTCTGCCTCGCATTTACCCTATTTGTCCATAGTTTGGCCGTGGTGCGACTTATATGTGATATTATTAGTTATTTTCACACTGGCAACCGCATTTCACAAGTTGATTATTTTCACACTGACAACCACAAGAGGGCGCTCTAGGCTCTAAGCGACGCAGAAGAAGAATCTGCACTTCCTCTACCTCTGGAGTTTGTGGAGTTGTTTAGAAGTGACACAGAGGAAGAAGAATTCAATGGATTTAGTGATTTGGGGTAAAACTGATGCTTTGGTAAACTTGTTAGCATGTTCTTTATGCTATAGTTATCTAAATAACTGTTCATATGTTACGTTAACATACCAGACACTTACCACAGTTCTGTCTGTGCCTCATGTAGCTGAAGGTGTTAGCGCTAGCATACATCATGTAGCTGAAGGTGTTAGCGTTAGCATACGTACACCTATTCACCATGTTCTCTCATCTGTTATTATTTTAAATTGCATTTAAAGATGAAAGGTCTGTTCTTGGTCCTGGATTTTATCAAATAAATTTCTCCCAAAAAGTGACTTATATATGTTTTTTTTCTTCTCTATTATGCCTTTTTGGCTGGTGCGATTTGGAAAATGGCACGATAAATATTAATAGAGTTGACATTTCATTTTTGTTGAGTATAGTTTTTGGGAGTAAGTCGAAAAATTCAGTTGCATAATCGATAAGTACCATAAAAAAAAGCAACAACAACAACAACAACAACAACAAAAGACTTGTAATAGAACAGTGTTTTTAGATAACTAACAGTAATTCCTTCTGAATTCATTGTGCTCTGAGCAGCCAAAAAACACTCCTGAACACTCCAAAAAACAAAACAAGAAAAAAGTCAATCCAATGTTCACAGCTTCAACTGCAGTGAGCACAGTCTCCATTGGGGGGCACTGTGTCCCTATGCGACTGTAAAAGTGTAATTTTCCTCATGGCAGTACATTTCTAGGCAACGACCAGGATCACCTCTGAATATCAAACAGTTTAGAGGAGCCAAAATGAGAAGTCCGGCCCATTGTGACCCGGTGACATCACTGCGCCGCCGTGTGGTCCTGTCCAGCCCCCTGCTCCAGCTCATCTTTTGTATTCTGAATGTTGTATGTTGAACTCAAACGCGCTTATTCGTCTGAGGTGGGCCAGCTGTATTGAATTTGGCACCAACGTTTTGCATCTAAACTGTTCAATAAACGGATTGTTCTAATTGATGAAGAAAAGAGAAAAACAACTTGATTTGTGCACAAGCTTTTAACTCTATAAGCACTTATTAGGCAGGCACACATCTTCTTACCAAATAAACTTTTTCATTCAACATTAGACCCTAATACACCATTACCTAATCAATTTTAATAGCTGCCAGAATTGACTTGGAACTATTTGTTGTTTCGGTTGTTTAATCATCTATACAAATGAAAACGGAAAGCTAACGGCAAACAAGAAGTGACAAAGCACGACGAATGTGATGTTGTTTTATCAGCCAAGAAAGAAACGTGACGTATACGTTTGAGTTGGATGCATGGTTCAGTGGTGTAGCAAGCCACATTTAGCAGAGGTGGAGAAACCTTATAGTCAGGGCCGGATCGTGGCATAAATGATCCAAGATAATGTCTAGGGACGTCACAACCAAGCACATGCTTCAGTTCACTCGTAAACTCTAGCTAGCTCATCTTTAAATAGAGAAAAGGACCCAATTAGATGAAATAATTAGACGTGGTGGAAGAGAACAAGTATTTGGAGAGTAAAACGTGGCTAGGGCAAGAACGTGGACGCTGTTTACAAGAAGGGCCGGAGTCGCCTCTACTTTCTGAGGCCATTTGACATCTACAGGACGATGCTCAGGATGGTCTGCGGGGGCCAGTGCCATCGTGAACACGGTGGTCTGCGGGGGCCAGTGCCATCGTGAACACGGTGGTCTGCGGGGGCCAGTGCCATCGTGTACGCAGTGGCCATCGTGCACGCGGTGGTCTGCGGGGGCCAGTGCCATCGTGTACGCGGTAGTCTGCGGGGGCCAGTGCCATCGTGCACGCGGTGGTCTGCGGCGGCCAGTAGTCTACGGGGGCCAGTGCCATCGTGTACGCGGTGGTCTGCGGGGGCCAGTGCCATCGTGTACGCAGTGGCCATCGTGCACGCGGTGGTCTGCGGGGGCCAGTGCCATCGTGTACGCGGTGGTCTGCGGGGGCCAGTAGTCTACGGGGGCCAGTGCCATCGTGTACGCGGTGGTCTGCGGGGGCCAGTGCCATCGTGTACTGCAGGGGCATCAGTCTGCGCGTAAGAGACACAAATAAGACTCGATAAGATGGTGAAAAAGGCTGGGCATGTTGCGAGGGAGACGCTGGGTTCTCTGAATGTCATGCTGGAGAAGTAGATGTTCAAAAGCACGAGGGCTTTACCTCCGATCCGCTCCACAACGTACTGGTCAGATGTAAAAGACCGTTACTGCCGCGCTGCTCCACCGAAAGACAAGGGGAATCAAACAACTCTGTGCTGGACTGTATCCGACTGTAAAGCTATTGTGCAATTTTCAGTTCCCTTCTATTTTCTTCTGCCGGTCGGTTGCGTGTCTGTAAGAGAATTTCCCATAATATACCCTTTTTTAAATTTAAATGCTGATGAATGTTCCCTGTTCCAGAGATCCTGCGTCCTGATTTAATTATTTTCCATTGTTATGTCCATTTATTTAATCTGTGTGTCGTTTGATGGGGCTTAAACACAATCATGATTAACCAGCCCGGCTTAAACTCAAGTTAAACAGCTTTTTTAGATTACTAAAGTAGAAGTGCGACGGCAACGACGTCAAAGAAGATACCAAGTAAGAGTAAAACTAAATTACCTTGATAAACATAATAAGAAGGACAATGTATGCACAAAATCTGGTACTTTCAAACTAGATATAAAGAAAGAAGGTACATAATATTCTCTGGAGGAGCGGTGCAAGATACACAAACATTCAAATCAGTTCACATCGATTACGATCAAAAGATGCAAAGTCTTGTTAAAACTTGCCAGGCGAAATACTGCTCACTATGAGGAAGTCAGCACTTTTCTTCACAGTTTCCCCGAGCTGCACGTTCCTCTCAGTTTTCCCGAAGTTCAGTGTGGCTCAGCAGGACTCGGCGAGCGTTGAACAAAGCATCTCAAAGTGTAGCAGAAAATCACGTTTTTTTCTGTTATGACAAAGGAGGAAACGGCTGGATGACAGAATCTGCAAAACCCGTGTTGTGAGGCGTCCCCGATCTTCTGCAGGGGTCAGCAAACGGGCAACACAAGTCACCGTCCAAACATGTCAACAGCATCGCTTAGCTATTGTCTGATATAAAAGAAACAACAAAGGTGTTCTATAAAAGAAGACAAGACAAATGTGAACAGGCTCGGGCAATGGTTGATTCTAAGGTCAATCGTCCTTCAGGTTTGGCCGTTCGTTTTGCTCATACTTTTGTGTTCTTGGGACAAATCCCTTCACATACTTTGCTAAAATATGTAAGAGTGGAGTAAAAATGTAATTGCTAGTGCTCAGTCAGGCAATATCTACTGTAAAGTTCTTTGTGTTTTGTAGACGTTGCATTAATACTTTACTAACTAGTCCACAGTATTGCGTTGATTGGACAAGGGTTGTCAAAAATCAGATACGAAACTGGACACTTTAGATTTCAATTAAAAAATCAATCAATCAATCAATCAATCACATAAACAAGATGCAATTTCACACTTCCTGAGCAGTTTTAGAACAAACTTGTCAAAACTAAACCCAGATGCTCACAGTAGTAAACATAATTGGGTACTTTTAACTCGAAATAAGTTGAAATATGTTTGATTAAGCAAAAATTATTCTTCACAACATTTTTATTCCACTACAAAGTAAAATTGTTTGACCATTTTAGTGATGTTCATGATGATACTTCCTGCGTAGTTGGACGTGGGCATTAATTAGTTTCCTTAGTTTTATTAATTTTCTTTATCCCATTAGGTAAACCAACTACACACATTTTTTCCAACTTGACAGTTTGAAGAAAGTACTTTTATTCTGTGTTGAAAATGAACCATTGTCTAAATACAGAGCTTTTTTGTGATCATTGTGGTATCGAAATCGGTATCGAGTATCGAGCCTATTCCTTAGCATCAAAATCGATTGTCGTGCAGACTGAACTCTTGTTAGTATTGTGGTATCTTAACTCCATCCGCACGGCCCTCTTTTTGGTCTTTCCTATTTCGTTCTGCTCCTATATACTCCCAAAGTAATCCAACCTTGTCCACTTTTCGCCCCGTCTTGTCATGACAAATCGATGTCCGTCGATACAATCCTCGTAAAGGTCCGCGAAAACGATCTCCCCCCAAAAGCTTCTGTTGACGGACCGGCGACGTCCATTCAAGAGCTCAATCAACCCCCGCGGTCCGTTTCAAATCCAATCGACCTCCGGCGCGGGACGACAATGGCGGTACACGGCGGAGCTGATAAGTGCGGCGCAGGGTGACGGCCTTCCGAGAGACAGGTGTCGCGGCAGCGGGCACGGCCGACAGACGCGCCGTATCTTAAAACTACGATAAAAAGAGCAGGGACGGACCGAGCGGAGGATATGAAGGGGCAGGACACGTGGAGATAACGTGGGCTGAAGAATGGCGGCGTTATCGGAGTTTAAGACATGCACAGAATATACAGGGTGAGAGAAGAGCTTCACATCAAGTCATGGTCCCCCACCGACCACACAAAGAATGTAAAACTGTTAATATATAACTCTGAGTGTCGTAAATGTAGGATAAATCTAGTATAAAATATAGCATAAGAAACAACTATTATTGTTTGTTTGTTATGGCGGTGTCATTGTGGTATCAAGAACCGTATCAAGGCTTTTCTTCTCTTTTTTTCCCCTTCTTTTTAAAAAAAATATTTTATTTTTCATCGGCACACAGAACAACATAAACTAAGCAACAACATAACAACAGAAGAGAGAATAAAACAGATACAAAAGCAAAATAAACAAAAAAAACGCAGGAAAAAACAATACAATACAAACCATCCATCCATCTATCCATCTTCTTCCGCTTATCCGGCGCCGGGTCGCGGGGGCAGCAGTCTGAGCAGGGACTCCCAGATTTCCCCTCCCCAGACACTTCCTCCAACTCCTCCGGGGGGATCCCGAGGCGTTCCCAGGCCAGCCGAGAGACATAGTCCGTCCAGCGTGTCCTGGGTCTTCCCCGGGGCCTCTTCCCGGTGGGACATGCCCGAAACACCTCCCCAGGGAGGCGCCCAGGAGGCATCCGGAACAGATGCCCGAGCCACCTCAGCTGGAGGAGCAGCATTTTAAGTCCTGAGGTTATCGTTTCCATTGTGCGTATGTCTGTTATAATTTGTATATAATATTTGTCCAAACCTTAATCGTCTCAAGGCTTTTCATTCAGAATTGAGTTTTAATATCAAATCAACATTTTTGATTTTCCACAAACAGAAGTTCTCCCTGAGTTGTTTCCACTGTTGCTCCGGGTTACAGTCAGTCAGCTACTCCTGAGCAGGTTTCTTTCTCCGTTTTGTGTTATCTCCCACTTCCGACTGGGGGAGATTATTACGGTAGGCTAATCAATCATCGTGATTATTTTGGCCACAATATAATCGTAAGAACCAAATAATAATAACCATGACCATTTTAGAAGCAAAATCAAGTCTTTTTTTAGTTCAATCTATCGAACCAAAAGTAGACATAAATGTAAAAACTGTTTTTGTCTTTCAGAAAGTTAGATATCGTAAAGCTGGTCACAAACTTGAGCAACAGTAATATGTTAGACCACGAGAATAAAGAAAATTAAATATTTCACTGTTGTTTGGTCACAGTTTCAAAAAAATCTTGAATAATCGTTAAATCATGGTGTTTTTCCCTCACAATAATAGCAACACTAAGATTTGATGCTGTGACGTCCCCGCTTCAGACACACACCACTCTTTATACACAATAACACTTTAAATCACCATTTGAATCCCTACTATTGTTATTTCATGTTTCGTTTCGATTCCCGTTTTGATCAGAGGGAAAAGCGGGCATTTCAAAATAAGACAAAATTGTCACTTAAATTTGACGTTGGAGAGTTCAAACTCGGCGCTTGATCCTTCCACTTCGTAACTTTGCTCGTAACAAGTTTATTAGACTTTAATGTCCTGCCAATAAAAATGTTTCCACCCGTTTTAATAAAGTCAGGGTGTTGGTTATGGTCGCCGCGGAGACGAGCTAAGTTCATTAATGTTGTGAGTAGAATCCTGTGAGCGCTCGGTATCATTAAACCAAAGCACTTGGCTGAAAGTGGGTCTCAGGGGCCTGCGCCGGTCTTTAATAAACACTGACAGAGCTTTTACACAGCGCCGAGAACAGCACGGGATTATGGGTAATGCCGTACATGACGGAACTGAGAGCAGATTCAACAGTGTGCTACCTGTGCCCCTCAAACACTCCCAATCCACTTTCAACCTCACCATTTCCTCTTCGCCACGTCGTTCGATGACATCGCTAACAACCAGGTGTCTATTCTGTGTTGCCAGATCTGTTTCCCCACGGAATTGGCCGGCTTTTTAGGCGCTGCAGCAGGAGAAAAATATTGTCCACAATTTGGGCCGAAGCTAATACAATTAGCACTAATATATTATATTAGTGCTAATTTTAGAGTACCGTATTTTCCACACTTTTTATCGTAGTTTTGGCCGGGGTGACTTATATTCCAAATAATATAGGATAATATAGGATATTATTTTGTTTGTTATTTTCCCACTGGCAACCGCATTTCACATGTAGATTATTTTCACACTGACAACCACTAGAGGGCGCTCTAGGCTCTAAACGATGCAGAAGAAGAATCTGCACTTCCTCTACCTCTGGAGTTTGTGGAGTTGTTTAGAAGTGACACAGAGGAAGAAGAATTCAATGGATTTAGTGATTTGGGGTAAAACTGATGCTTTGGTAAACTTGTTAGCATGTTCTTTATGCTATAGTTATCTGAATAACTGTTCATATGTTACTTTAACATACCAGACACTTACCACAGTTCTGTCTGTGCCTCATGTAGCTGAAGGTGTTAGCGTTAGCATACTGTATTGCAAATGAACGTCTGGAATTTCAGTGACAAATCTTCATGTCCAAAGCCATCAGCGCTCTGCGGAGCTTCTGTTTGTGTGTTAGAGTGGAGGGGATTGGTCTGTGTCATTGGGGGAGCGCTACCACATACAATGGAACAGCTGCATTGTTTGTTTTGGAGCGCTCTTGTTCAGGTTTGGTCGCTGAAGCCTGCCCAACCTGGATCTAAGCGCCACAATTCATCAAAAAAATACTGAAAATCAAGGTAACAATACTTACAGAATGCAATAGGACAATACGGAAATAGTGACGTAGCTCGTGTTTTTGATGTTTTATTATTTCTGTTGTATCAATGAAACAGAATTAAACCTTTTCATTAAATCCAATAGGCCTGATCTACGGAGACTGACGATTGAACAACAATTTCAAATGTTTTTCAAATAAGTTTGGGTTTTTCATCCAGCTTTGAGTTCCAGTCGCTGAGAAAATGTAACTCTTAAGCAATATTCTGTCTTTATTTCAACCAAATATATGATCTAGTGACACAAACAGTTCTCTAGTTCCCCTTAAGCGACGTCATAATTGAAATGTTCTCCTTGGGTCTTGGTCTCGATGTGTGGAGGTCCCTCGTGGCCAAAAAAGCCTGACGTTTGAGTGCAGTCATTACAGGACTGACAGAGAAAAGGAGGTCCCAGTCCCCCGACCTTCTTCTCCTAATAACTCTGAGTCGTGTTCATGTTTCATTAAAGAGCTCCTCAGCCATAATTGAAAAATGTCCGTTTTCATGTAGCGATTAATGTCGGTTTTAACACGCGATCACAGCTCGAAGCCTGACGATGATTACGGAAGCTTGTCGTAAACAAAGTTACAGCTATTGTCGCGGTGACATTTTGGACCAAATCAAGCCAAAGATACTGCACAAGTAGAAGTATTAGAGTGGAAATGAGAGGTTAAAGCCCTTTTATGTCCCTTTTAGCCCCGAAATTTACTTAAAAGCATGAAAGCATGTCATTTTGGTTGTTTTTATTGCACTGAAAAACGTAGAAAAAAGCGTAGAGCGTGCGTGCATTTCCACAAACCTGACTTGTATTGACTGACTCCAACTTGTTTCCATGGAAATGCTGTTCCTTAGCCTTTAAAAAATCCCACTTAATGTTGCATAGTATGGCATGAAACTTATTATTTAACATTACGGATCTGCATGGGGACTGTTCCATAGTACGGTTTTAACTGCAGACAACTTCTTCCACCTCCAGTAAATGACACACTTTAATCGGCTTCAATCTGCACGGTTTTGTTCGAACAATGGCAAACGGATCTGTAAAATAGTCAAAATGTAGGAAAACACCAGCTCTACCAGAGCAGTGCATGTGATTTTGGAATCATTTCGGACACTTATGTCGCATTGTTCATTCAGTTGGTTCTCGGTCGACTGACGGACTTTAGGCTGCTGCTGTCGCTGACCCAGGTCGTCGTAGCAACTGAGAAATAGCTCTCAATCGACCTAGAAATAAAGATGAAATAAAGGCGATAAGTGGCGGAAGCGAGGCCTGGGCGAACCGTACCGTCGTCACCTCCGACCGCCACAAGTCGCTCGCTCACACAACAAGAAGACACAGACTGACCAGTGAGAGTCAATTTCTCTCTCTCTTAATGCAAATAGTTTTACATTTTATACTTTATTAAGTGTTGTGTGTGTGTCCTCATTGACCTGGTAGTTTCAATAGACAATAGAACATGTTTAATTTACAATTTACTGAATATATTACAATGTGCAAAGAAAGCGGGTAGGATTAAATAATGCTTCCTCCTACTCCTTTTTAATATTTTCTTTGTTACAATTCCCCCCCCCCCCCCCCCCCCCCCCCCATAGGGATTTGGCAAATGTATAATATGTATATTTAAATATGTGTTTTAAGATGTGTTCCCTTTTTCTTTCCTTTCCTTTTAACACTATCATATAAATTAAGTAACGCGCTGACTTTGGTCTGCGTTGGCAGGAAAGAAAGTGGTGTTGCAGTTGAGGAGTGAAATTTTGAAGTTTGTGAACTAATTTACCTTTTGCACAAAATTCCAATCAAAACTTTTAGTGTCAGAAAGTTTCTCACAGTTTGTTTCATAATGTGCATTAGAGTAAAAGCATTAAAAGTAGGCTAAACCCTTTCGGTCGTGACATTGCTATGGCTACTGTGTATAATGACCCAATACTATTACTACTACTACTACTACAACTACTTCTACAACTACTTATTCTACTACTACTACTACTACTATACCAACTACTACTAAAACTACACTACTAAAACTACTACAACTACTACATCAAGAACTACAACTACTACAAGTGCTCCAACTACTACTGTTCTGTTTTTGTTTTGTTTCAGTACACTAGAGGGTGCTGTTGTTGTGTAAGTTAATGTCTTGGGCGCTTACTGTGTTCTGTCCCTTTAAGAAAGTGAGCGGTAGTTAGGTCATGTGACACTATCAGGATGTTTCGTCAGGAAGTGAGGCTCCGAAGCATATTGTTGTTCATCTAAGTTATCCACCAACATCTGCATGCATCTTATGCCTTTGTTAGCATCGTGGGTACGTATGGATGTGTTAGTTAAAGATCTTTATGTGTATATGATTATTTTATTTCATGTGTTTGAAATGAATGTGTCTGATTGATATTTGTACATGTTCCAGTTTCACCATATCTTGAACCATTAAACCTGTGGACAAAGAGCTACTGTCTTCAGAGTCTTGATGTCAAGAAGGAGTTTAGCTGGCTGTCTAGTTATATATCGCACGTATGGCGAGGGCAGTACAGTGAAACCACGGCTCTCAAGCGGGCAGGATAACGCAGTCCAGGCTGGAAAACGAAGACAACACTGTCCCACGCAGTAAGTGGAACATCATCAGAGTAAAGAGGAACATTATCATCACACAATGGATGAGAAATCAGCCTCATACAAAACACGATCATGTGCTTCAATAAGATCAAGTGTGTCAAATGGATCAGCTGCGGCAAAGGCCAGAGCAAAGGCAGAAGCAGCAAAAGCACGCTTTGCATATGCTGAAAAAGAAATGAAACTGAAGTTAGAAAAAGCTAAAGTGGAAGCATCCATGGAAATGCTCAACTGTGAAAAAGAGACTGCTGCAGCTATAGCAGAAGCTGAAGTGCTTGAAGCCGCATGTGATTTGGAAAGTGAAAAGCACAGTCTTGAGCTAAAGTTGGACTCAATACCTTCTCTTGAAGCGGCAGAACGCACCGAAAAATATGTTGTTGAGCAAGCCAAAGCTGTGGAGGCAAGAACACAAATGTGGGATGATGAAACATCTGTAAAAGTGGAACAAGACCCCACCCACAGCAAATTGGATGTAACTTTAAAACCTGAGGCCAAACCTTTTATTCCACTACAAGCAAGCACTGATTTGCCATCACTCCATATTACCCCGCATACATCCCGCTCATACAATGATGAGTATTTCTCCAGGCCACGTGAAGTCAGGTTTCAAAACGACAATGCTACACATGTGCATGCTAATTCACCAAAGCTAAGCTGTGATAGCCAAAACGTGAATGACTTTGTTAGATTCCTGGCCCGTCGTGAGCTTGTGGCTACAGGCTTGCTCCAATTCAATGATAAGCCTGAGAACTACAGAGCTTGGAAACGTTCATTCCTAACTGCAACTGATGGTTTGAACCTCTCGGCAAGTGAAGAGATGGATCTTTTGCTGAAGTGGCTTGGCAAGGAGTCTTCAGAACACGTTGAACGGATAAGAGCAATACATATCAATCGCCCTGAAGCAGGCTTGGAAATGACTTGGCAAAGACTTGAGCAGATCTATGGTTCAGTTGAAGTTATAGAAGAAGCTCTGTTCAAAAGACTTGACACCTTCCCAAAGATGACAAACAAAGATTATTCAAAACTGACAAAACTGAGTGATATGTTGATGGAGCTGCAGTCTGCTAAGGATGAAGGGGACTTGCCCGGCCTTTCTTTCCTCGACATGTCAAGAGGAGTTAATCCGATTGTACAAAAACTCCCTTTTCGTCTGCAGGAAAAGTGGACAGTAGTTGGCGCTGCCTACAAGCGAAAAAATCAAGTGTCTTATCCTCCGTTTTCCTGTTTTGTTGACTTTGTCAGACAAGAAGCCAGTATTATCAGTGATCCAAGTTTTAACTTCATCTCTCACGCTGACACAGTCCCCAGATTGGAGAAAACAATCTGGACAAACAGACGGCGGGAAGTTGCCGTGCACAAAACAGAGGTGTCTCTAGGGGGAGCCACAAACACTGGCCAACCTCCAACAAAAGCTGATGACTGTGACAAAATATGCCCTATTCACAGAAAACCACACCCATTGCGCAAGTGTCGTGCATTCAGAGAAAAGTCTATTGAAGATCGCAGACAGTTTCTAAAGGAAAATTATGTGTGCTTTAAATGTTGTTCTTCATCATTTCACATAGCAAAAAGTTGTAAGGCCAAAGTTCAATGCAGTGAATGCAACAGTGAAAGACACACTACTGCAATGCATCCTGGACCTGCACCTAGCATTTGAAAGACTGAGCCCCCTCCTGAGCATGGCGGGGAGGAGAAGGAAACCGAAGCTCATCTGCAAGACACAAATGAATCTCAGCCACATGTCACCAACAACTGCACAGATGTGTGTGGTAGAGGCCAATCAGACCGCTCTTGCTCCAAAATATGTCTTGTTAAAGTGAATCCAACTGGCCAAAAGCAAAAAGCGGTAAAAATGTATGTCATCCTAGATGAACAGAGCAACCGGTCATTGGTTCGTTCACGATTCTTTGATCTCTTCGGCGACCAAAGCTCAAGTGCTCCTTATACATTGAAAACATGTGCTGGAATTAAGGAATCAAAAGGAAGGAGAGCTAATGGATACGAGGTGGAATCTCTTGACGGAACTTTCAACATTTCATTACCAAGTCTTATTGAGTGTAATGAGATTCCTAACAACAGAGATGAGATTCCAACTCCAGACGCAGCTCTTAACCATCCACACTTAAAGTCACTGGCTCCTCAAATACCAGACATCGACCCTGAAGCTGAGATCATGCTCTTACTAGGGCGAGATGTAATCAGAGTGCATAAAGTCCGCAAACGAGTAAATGGTCCAAATAACGCACCATATGCACAGAAGTTAGACCTTGGATGGGTCATCGTTGGCAATGTATGCCTTGGAGACGTTCACAAACCACTCACAGTCAACACCTTTTACACAAACACTACAGTGCAAGGTCGACCCACTCTCTTTCAACCCTGTCCTAACGTGTTTCAAGTAAAAGAAAGATACAGTGATGCCCAGATTATAAGTGGATCTCCTCAGTCTCAGATTGAAAACGCCTGTGAGCCAGACCATCTCGCATGCACAGTATTCAATCGTACTAAAGATGATAATCAAGTGGCTCAATCGATTCAGGATACACAATTCATGAAAGTAATGGAACAAGAGTTAAAAAAGGACTCCAGCAACAGTTGGGTTGCACCTCTGCCATTTAAATATCCACACCGACGCCTCCCCAATAACCGCCCTCAAGCGTTAAAGCGCCTGATGTCTCTCAAACGCAACTTTGAAAGAAACCCAGATATGAAAGACCATTTTCTCAAGTTCATGGATCAGATGTTTAAAAATGGTCATGCAGAGTTAGCCCCACCTCTGGCTGAGCAAGAAGAAGCATGGTATTTACCAACATTTGGTGTGTACCACCCAAAAAAACCTAAAAAGATCAGGGTGGTGTTTGATTCTAGCGCCCAATATGAAGGTGTTGCACTCAATGACGTTCTGTTGTCTGGACCGGACATGAACAACACCTTGCTCGGTGTGCTCATACGTTTTCGCAAAGAAGCAGTCGCCTTCACTGCAGATATAGAACAAATGTTCTACTGTTTCTTTGTCAGAGAAGAAGATAGGAACTTTCTACGGTTCTTGTGGTTTAAAGACAACAACCCCTCAGAAGATGTGGAATGTCGGATGCGTGTCCACGTATTTGGTAACAGCCCATCACCAGCTGTAGCTATTTATGGCTTACACCAGTCTGTTCTGAGCATTGAGATCCAGGCAGACTCCGATGTCAAAGACTTTGTGATGCATGATTTCTATGTCGATGACGGACTGAAGTCCATGCCAACAGTTGAGGCTGCAGTTGACCTCCTAAAAAGGACGCAAGGCACTCTATCCAAGTCAAACTTGAGGTTGCACAAGATTGCATCGAACAACAAACAAGTTCTGGATGCCTTTCCATCGAAAGACCACGCAAGTGATCTCAAAGATCTTGATCTAGAGGCAGACATAGTTCCAATGCAGCGTAGTCTTGGACTTAACTGGAACCTCCAAACAGACTCATTCTCCTTCAGCGTTTTGGATGAAGTAAAACCTTACACTCGACGAGGTGTCTTGTCCACCATCAACAGCCTTTACGACCCTCTTGAGTTTGTATCTCCAGTCTCCATCCAAGGCAAACACATCCTAAGAGAACTTACCATCAATAGCGGGGACTGGGACGCTCCTTTGCCTGAAGAGATGAAGGACGCCTGGGCATCGTGGAGAGCGTCTTTAACAGAGTTGTCCAATCTGTCAATCTCCAGACCTTACACTGAAATTTCACCATCCGCAGCAGCCAGACGAGAACTTTGTGTCTTCTGTGACGCTTCCACGAAAGCCATTGCTGCTGTTTCATACCTAAAAGTCACAGATATTGCTGGTAACAACCATGTGGGATTTGTAATGGGTAAAGCCAAGTTATCCCCTCGTCCAGAGCATACTGTGCCACGACTGGAGCTGTGTGCAGCAGTTCTTGCTGTTGAGTTGGCAGACTTAGTTTCAGCTGAACTGAACCTTACATTTGACGCAGTGAGCTTCTACTCAGACAGCAAAGTAGTCCTGGGTTACATTTGTAACGAATCTAGACGTTTTTACGTATATGTCAGCAACCGTGTTCAGCGTATTCGCAAGTCGTCCCATCCGAACCAATGGTTTTATGTGCCCACAGATCAGAATCCTGCAGACCATGGTACACGATCTGTCTCTGCAAGCCATCTGGAACACACAAACTGGCTCACGGGACCAAGGTTTTTGTTGTCTTCCGAAACTCAACACAGAAATGACTCCTACACTCTGGTTGAGCCCAATTCAGACCCTGACATCAGACCTCAAGTGTCTACATTAAGCACTACAACGTCTATCAATCTGTTTGGTTCCCAAAGATTTGCCAAGTTTTCAACTTGGAAGACTGTGATTCGTGCAATCAGTCGCCTTATTCACATCTGCAACTGCTTTAGTTCAACCGTGCCAAGGACAAGCATCTGTCGAGGCTGGCATTACTGTAAAGCAATGATCACTGTTGAAGAAAAAGCAGCAGCTTCAAGAGTCATCATACAAACAGTGCAGAAAGAAGTCTATACTCAGGAAATAGAATGCATTCACAAAGACAAGGAAATTCCTGCAAACAGTCCTCTCAAACGTTTGGATCCTTTCATTGACCCTCAAGGCATGCTAAGAGTGGGAGGTCGTCTACACCATTCACACTTAGAGCAGAATGAAAAGCATCCACTTATTATTCCTGGAAAACATCACATAGCCGTTCTACTTGTCAGAGAGTACCACGAACAGGTCCACCATCAAGGCCGTCTTATCACCGAAGGAGCAATACGCGCTGCTGGATTTTGGATAGTAGGTGGAAAGAAAAAGGTGAGCAGCATCATTCACCAATGCACAACCTGCAGGCATCTCAGAGCTCCTGTCGGTGTCCAGAAAATGGCCAATCTTCCTGCAGATCATCTTTCTATGGACCCACCTTTTACCAATGTTGGACTTGATGTCTTCGGCCCCTGGAGCGTGTCCTCACGGCGAACTAGAGGAGGCTTTTCACAGAGCAAAAGATGGGCTGTAATCTTTACGTGCATGAGCGTACGAGCGGTTCATATTGAAGTTATTGAGTCTCTGGATACTTCATCCTTTATCAATGCACTACGTCGGTTTATCGCTGTTCGTGGCCCTGTCAAACACATTCGTTCAGACCGCGGCACTAATTTTGTTGGTGCAAGTAAGGAGTTTAAGATTCCCTCAAACATTGATGGCACAACATTAAAGACTTTCCTGACAAACCAAGAATGCTGTTGGACCTTCAACCCTCCACACGCCTCTCATTTTGGAGGATCATGGGAGCGTATGATTGGTATTGCAAGAAGGATTCTCGACTCAATGTTTCTTCAGCTGAAAGACATACTCACGCATGAAGTTCTAGTAACCTTTATGGCAGAAGTTGGAGCTATAATTAATGCCAGACCGCTTGTTCCTGTCACAACGGACCCGATGGATTCGTTCATACTCACCCCAGCTGCTCTTCTCACACAAAAAGTGAACTGTGTACCTGCTCCCCAAGGTAACTTTGATGCTTCAGACTTATTCAAATGTCAATGGAGGCAAGTCCAGCATCTTTCCAATATTTTTTGGGATAGATGGCGCAAACAGTTTCTTCCAACACTACAGGCAAGAAGAAAGTGGCAGTCCACTCGTCCAAACATCAAAGTTGGATCTATTGTTCGCATGAAGGACAGTCAAGTAAAGAGAAATCAGTGGCCTCTCGGACTAATCACTCAAACCTTTCTCAGTAACGATGGTAATGTGCGTCAAGTTGAGGTGAAGATTGCCAAACCAGGAGGGACTACACTCTTCCTCAGACCAATAACAGAGGTTGTTCTCCTGCTCCCGCCGGACTGTTAATGCTTATTGGTTTATGGTGGCATTTAATCATGCCAGGCGGGGAGTGTTCTGTTTTTGTTTTGTTTCAGTACACTAGAGGGTGCTGTTGTTGTGTAAGTTAATGTCTTGGGCGCTTACTGTGTTCTGTCCCTTTAAGAAAGTGAGCGGTAGTTAGGTCATGTGACACTATCAGGAAGTTTCGTCAGGAAGTGAGGCTCTGAAGCACATTGTTGTTCATCTAAGTTATCCACCAACATCTACATGCATCTTATGCCTTTGTTAGCATCGTGGGTACGTATGGATGTGTTAGTTAAAGATCTTCATGTGTATATGATTATTTTATTTCATGTGTTTTAAATGAATGTGTCTGATTGATATTTGTACATGTTCCAGTTTCACCATATCTTGAACCATTAAACCTGTGGACAAAGAGCTACTGTCTTCAGAGTCTTGATGTCAAGAAGGAGTTCAGCTGGCTGTCTAGTTATATATCGCACGTATGGCGAGGGCAGTACAACTACTTCTACTACTACTACAACTACTTCTACTACTACTTCTACAACAACTACAACTACTTTTTACTACTTCTTCTATGACTACTACTTCTTCTATGACTACTACTACTTCTACTACTTCTACTACTACCACTACTACTAGTACTACTACTACTACTACTACTAGTACTACTCTACATAATGGTGGGCAGGTGGTCTTGACACAAATAATAGGCACAAGTGACACATTCAAATAGATGTGTGTATTTTATGTCAACATTGCTTAAGTCAGTGTGTTTTGACCCGGGTTCAAAGGTCGGTGTGTTTTGACCCGGGTTCAAAGGTCGGTGTGTTTTGACCCGGGTTCAAAGGTCGGTGTGTTTTGACCCGGGTTCAAAGGTCGGTGTGTTTTGACCCGGGTTCAAAGGTCGGTGTGTTTTGACCTGGGTTCAAAGGTCGATGTTGTGCAATGCTTAGCTTGGCGTTTATCGTTGCCAGCTGCAGATCGGCGCGTGGCTCCGCCTCCACTGCAAGCTTACCATTTCAAAGAGCGACTGGACAGAGATGGAATTACTGCTGATTAGATTTCTGATCCAATTAACACTTCAATAAAGCAATTACCCACCAACCGCACTGCCCAGGCTTCAACTGCAGCACCACAGACTCCCACAATCCCCTGGGGCAGAGCATATGCCACGCCCCCTTCACCCCATCTCTGAACCGATCAAAATGAGCCCACACAAACAGCCAATCTCTGCATTCATTTAAGCAGACTGGTAATATTTAGAACTGAGGTTGTTGTAATTGAATTTTGACCCTCAAGGGCTTCCACTGAAGTGATTTTTGATTAAACTTTTGATTAATATTAACTAAGCAGTAAAATCAACACATACAAAGTGTTCCTGGCTGCTCCAACCTATAATATTCTCCCCTCAAATCAAACTATATGACTTCAAATATAAATAAATCAGAATCAGAATTACTTTTATTCCTCCCTAAAGGGAAATTATTTTAATTACGGACATAATAGACACAATAACACAAGGACAGAAGCTATCGTTAAAATAAGAACAGAGAAAGAAAATCTAAACCTGAATTAAACATCAGTATTAAAATACAATAAAATACAATACTATTTTTAACCCTCGGTATAAACAACATCAACAACAACAACAAACTGGTTCTAGACTTTCCTCTGGTTCTCCACATGACACTCTGCTTCAGCCCGGTGCAGTTTACAGCCTGGAACATACAAACACAGTTCACTAAAGAAAGAAACAAGACGGCTACTGAAGAAGTTAGTTATACTTCATCAGGGGCCCTCAGACCAATTTATGCTGGCCCTCCGGCTAAGTTTGCCCAAATCCGTTTCATAACAGCAGCATCAGAGCAAAAATGTTCAGACTTCCCACTCCCAAGACATTTTCAACAGTCTTACAATGAATTCTCGCTGTATTAAAGGTCTTTTAACGTTTCTGGAGGGGCGTCTGCCACCTGCTTCTCTCCCTGCCTGCAATGTCCCGCAGTACGACACTAAATATTTCAATTTTTTTGCATTTATTCAATTACAGATGTCTTGAAAAACGTTTGAGCGGGTTCGGCGGTCCATAGATCTGACCTGTAACTCGGCCTGGTCAAATTAACACGATGAATGTCATTTTTCTAGGCAAAGCAATAACGTGGAGACAATTGTCAGAAAGCTCCACCAGAAAAGTTACATAGTACACCTCTAACAATACCATTATCCAGTCAAACCATTAATCCGTAATAAGCACAGCCTTTGCAGTGAACCGCACACTATAAACCCCTCCACACCCAGTAATAATTTGTATGCATTTATGTGGATTTGTGCTGGTGTTGAGTGCCACTGCTGTGTGTGCGCTAGAGCTTCACGCAGATGCTGAGTCGGCCGCGTCGGTGGATAATCGGCTCGTAAAATGTGAGTTTCATCCGGTTAGCGTCGCCGATTGCAGACGCTAACGACAGGGTCCGGAGAGAAGAGAAGAGAACTGCCACTCTCTTCCGCCGCTCGGATAGCAATCAGTTCAAAAACGTTTTAAAAATGCATTCCCCCCACTGCATTCGGGTGGTCGGGTGTTTACGCACGGTGGAATATAATGATTGCACACTCACACAGCATTCAATTTCACCATATTTTGAATTTTATTTGTCATCTAATCGTGGTTTCAACCGTTGACAGTTCCCATTCACAAATTCAGAAACACAGCGCGAGGCGATTCATGCACAAATGAAGAAAATTGACTTCAAATCAGACATCAAATCAAAATGTGACTTAGAGATCACCATAGAGAATCATTTATAGGTTAAAATATCCAGTACCACGTTCCAATAACCTTAATTAGCCCAACAAAAGTATGAAAAAATACTCTCACATGAACAAATATGTGTTGCAAATGATTCAGGCTTCCTTAAGGGTCTGTTAATTAAGTCAACTATTTCATAAAAAATCCTTACAAGGGCATTTATAATCATCATTGTATTGTTTTACTTACTCCTATGGCAGTTGAACACCACGAACAACAGCCATTTACATGTTAAGGTTTAGACCGTTTTACCGATTTGCCTACACAGCGTATTTTACAGAAGTCCTCGGGAAATCCACCTCGACGTTGCAGCGAACTGTATGTTTCATTTACAGTCGAAACCCGGTAACAAAGCAGGTCTCAGCGCCAACTGTTTGTGCAAAAACAGGAAATAATCAATGTTTCCTCAAATTAAAGGGATTTAAGTGAGCTGTAATGGATCCCAGGTGCAACAGCGTTCACTGGATGAAATGGAACAAACCTCCACAGGAGCGCTACAAGAAGTGCTGTAATTAATCATCCAAGACATCATTTCAATGCCTCTTTTCATATCTAACTGTAACATGTCAACGGAGGGAGTGCCACTCTCAACATTTGATAGATTTCGATGAATGTTGATTAAAAAAACCTGATAATTTCTTGGAGATTTTAATGGTCTGTGTCTAATTCTTCTCACCTGTCAATTATTACATTTAAATCTGCAGAAATCTTTACAAGCCGCTGACTCAGGCTTTTCTTGGACGGCGCTTTCAAATCTTAAATGTTTGTATTTGGCTCGACGTTTCCACTCTCTAAAACGAAACAGGAGCGAAATGGACGAATAATGGAATGTGAAATATCTTTTGAGCGGCCTATTGCGTTTTATTCGCTTGAAAATGCGTAAAGGGGGAAAGGTTTGCTGTAAACTTTGCCTTTTTTGCAGGTGAGCGTTTAAACTTTTTGCCGGGGTTGACGTTGAAGTGAGCCACAGTCGACAGATGTGACAGTCTCAGTGCAGATTTCACACAGGCAAATCAAATCTTTGAGGAGCCGAATGTGCCGAAGGTAAAAGAAAAGTACACACGCAGCAAAACCTCCTCTTTTATGGCTCAAACTCATCCAAACTTTTATCACTGGCGCCTCTGTCACACTGTTTTCTCACAATTCCCAAACAATCGCATTATTTTTCTGTTTCGTCGCTGTCCAGTATTTTTGTGAATTTAGGGCGAACTTTGTGAAAGTTTATGACGCATACAGGGAAAGAGTTTAGAGTTTTTGGATACGCGTGCAAACTTTCCACACCAAGATTATGTTTGGGCTTTCTGAGCACTCACTGCCAGTTATTATCAAGTTTAAAATCGAGCTAAATATGGTCTAAAAGGAGACTAAACTGTGGATGAGATACTTCCAAATGATTAAAGGGAGCACGACAAAACATGCATGGAATTGTCTCTAAATAAAACTAATTCCCAAACTACGCACTCCGCAGTTTGAGAATGCAGGGGGCGGTGTAGTGCAATAATTGACGTGAATATTGAATTAACTATTAAAATGAAAGTTAATAGTCATCATATATAGCCGTGTACTGCATGGTCCTTTTAAATATAACACAAAAAACTCACTGACAAAACTACCAGCATTGTTCTCATCACTTTTTTCATCACTTACTATGTCTAGACTTAACCTACTACTACTACAATTACTTCAACTAAAAAGAGTCTAGCCCAAACCCAGCGAGAGTTGCGAACAGCTAAACATACTAAACGCATACAACACACAATGGACCAATTCTGAACAAAGAGGAGCTCTGAGGTCAGTAAAAGCAACTCGTTAAAAAAGACATGGCATCAACATTATCACTTGAAGTTTAGATTTAAAGTTTAAATCTATATGTATGGCTCAGAAGGAGGAGAGCGACCTGGTCCAGGAGCATGACCCAGTACCCAGAATAAGCATTAAAGTACTATTACTACTACTACGACTACAACAGCTACTTCTACAGTCATCCTGGCTGTAGGCTTGTAAGTTTGTGAAACCATTATTTCTTGAATAATGAGCTGTATTCTTAATTTGTCAGATTTTTTGGAGCAACACATTTTGCCCATTGCCCACCTGTTTCTTCCCTTTTGGTTTATGTCAAGTGACTTGGGTAATGAAATAATGTAAACCCACAATTATCATCAAACTACCACTACTACTATTACGATTACTACTTTTTATTCAACTTAACCCAGGGAGAATAAAAGCTGTGTCTCACGGTTGACTCCAGCATGTTGCACTTCCTTGGACAGGTGGAGTGTTCACAGGTGTGAGCCTCTGGGCGGGTGGAGTGATCACAGGTGTGAGCCTCTGGGCGGGTGGAGTGATCACAGGTGTGAGCCTCTGGGCGGGTGGAGTGATCACAGGTGTGAGCCTGTGGACAGGTGGAGTGATCACAGATGTGAGCCTCTGGACGGGTGGAGTGTTCACAGGTGTGAGCCTCTGGGCAGGTGGAGTGATCACAGGTGTGAGCCTGTGGACAGGTGGAGTGATCACAGGTGTGAGCCTCTGGACGGGTGGAGTGTTCACAGGTGTGGGCCTCTGGACAGGTGGAGTGATCACAGGTGTGAGCCTCTGGACGGGTGGAGTGTTCACAGGTGTGAGCCTCTGGACAGGTGGAGTGTTCACAGGTGTGAGCCTCTGGACAGGTGGAGTGATCACAGGTGTGAGCCTCTGGGCAGGTGGAGTGATCACAGGTGTGAGCCTCTGGACAGGTGGAGTGATCACAGGTGTGAGCCTCTGGGCAGGTGGAGTGTTCACAGGTGTGAGCCTCTGGGCGGGTGGAGTGTTCACAGGTGTGAGCCTCTGGACAGGTGGAGTGTTCACAGGTGTGAGCCTCTGGACGGGTGGAGTGATCACAGGTGTGAGCCTCTGGACAGGTGGAGTGTTCACAGGTGTGAGCCTCTGGGCGGGTGGAGTGTTCACAGATGTGAGCCTCTGGACGGGTGGAGTGATCACCGGTGTGAGCCTCTGGACGGGTGGAGTGTTCACAGGTGTGAGCCTCTGGACAGGTGGAGTGTTCACAGGTGTGAGCCTCTGGGCAGGTGGAGTGATCACAGGTGTGAGCCTCTGGACGGGTGGAGTGATCACAGGTGTGAGCCTCTGGGCAGGTGGAGTGTTCACAGGTGTGAGCCTCTGGGCAGGTGGAGTGTTCACAGGTGTGAGCCTCTGGGCAGGTGGAGTGATCACAGGTGTGAGCCTCTGGGCAGGTGGAGTGATCACAGGTGTGAGCCTCTGGACGGGTGGAGTGTTCACAGGTGTGAGCCTCTGGACGGGTGGAGTGTTCACAGGTGTGAGCCTCTGGGCGGGTGGAGTGTTCACAGGTGTGAGCCTCTGGACAGGTGGAGTGATCACAGGTGTGAGCCTCTGGACAGGTGGAGTGTTCACAGGTGTGAGCCTCTGGACGGGTGGAGTGTTCACAGGTGTGAGCCTCTGGGCGGGTGGAGTGATCACAGGTGTGAGCCTCTGGACAGGTGGAGTGTTCACAGGTGTGAGCCTCTGGACAGGTGGAGTGATCACAGGTGTGAGCCTCTGGACAGGTGGAGTGTTCACAGGTGTGAGCCTCTGGGCAGGTGTTCCAGAAGGAAAAGAGCAACCTGACTGAGTACTGCAGGACTTTATCTTTACTTTACCTGGCCTCACCTGCTAAAACCCTCCCTGGGGCTCAAAAGGATGGGCTTAGAGACATGCCTACAGCGCTTAAAGAAAGAAACTTCTTTTACCTAGGGGTTGTTTGTCTCGTAGACATGTGTTTTGCTGGTGAACTGCAGAAGTTGCCGGCTCCTGCGACCTGACAGGACTGAAGCCCCCAGCAGGGTTCAACAGGATGATGCCCAGAGCGCACCACGAGGTGCAGGGGTTGGTAATCCTGTTAAATTAACATACAAAGGTTTTCCAAACGTAGCCCTCTGGATATTCCCTTTTCATCCAAACAACTGTTAATTCTTGAATCAAATTGAACTGAATCACATTTTCCTAAGAATATTTCCAAAGAATATACCTATCTATTAAGAGTGTGTTTTTAAACTTCCTATAATCTGTCCTTTCCTCCTGTTCTACTGCGTTGTAACAACGAAATTTCCCCTTGTGTGGATATTAAAGGATTATCTTATCTTATCTTATCTTATACCACTTCTAGCGCTACTAATTTCACTTACTGCAAATATAAATGCTGCAAAGACCAGTTTTATTCCTACTGTAATCTTGCTACTGTAACACCTTCCGCTGCTGTTCTAATGCAAAGCCAGTGTGTGGTTAGCTCTCCCATCGCTCTGCACCTGTTTGCACTTCTAGGTCACAGGTCGTCCCAGGCTAAGTACTGTTTCCGTGCGATTGTCCCAGACTTGGCCCCGAACACTGGCACCACGAGTGAACAGATGGTCCACAGCTGCTCATGGCGGGACAGGCCTGGCTCACACAGGCGGCAGGTAGCACCCGTTCACCGCGCTCATCCATTTTTAACCAGTCACACGGCTTAATGAACAAGGCCAGATGCACAACAAGCTATGGGCAGGTCCTTTGTTTTCATCATTCACAAACAATAATTAAATCCAATGTGTAAATTATTCATTTTGTCATTTGTGGTGCAATAGTAAAGTCTAAAGCCTCGATTAAAGGCACATTACTGCGACTTGAATGGGAATCAAACCTGCAACCCTAGTGTTCAGAGATGATTGCTTAACACCCTATGTCACCTTCATACCATCATTCTCAATCATCAGTCGTACAAAATATCTGTTATAGTGTAATATTGAGAATCAAGCGTGATGGGATCTGATTCAAAAAGGTTAAATAAATAATGAGCCAATCTCCTGCTTAAGATTAAAATGGAAATATCTGTAATTTAATAGTCTTTGATTTTACATTTTCACACAGTTATCCGTGGTTTTTGAATGTTTGGAGAATCTGAAGTCATGTCATACTTTTTCCAATCTATCAGATGAGCTTTACAGTCTAGCACGGTATTTAACATAAATTACTTTGCATTTTTACACTCATAAACCCATTTACCTTCATACTATTTACACTCATAAACCCATTTACCTTCATACTATTTACACTCATAAACTCATTTACCTTCATACTATTTACACTCATAAACCCATTTACCTTCATACTATTTACACTCATAAACCCATTTACCTTCATACTATTTACACTCATAAACTCATTTACCTTCATACTATTTACACTCATAAACCCATTTACCTTCATACTATTTACACTCATAAACCCATTTACCTTCATACTATTTACACTCATAAACCCATTTACCTTCATACTATTTACACTCATAAACCCATTTACCTTCATACTATTTACACTCATAAACTCATTTACCTTCATACTATTTACACTCATAAACCCATTTACCTTCATACTATTTACACTCATAAACCCATTTACCTTCATACTATTTACACTCATAAACTCATTTACCTTCATACTATTTACACTCATAAACTCATTTACCTTCATACTATTTACACTCATAAACCCATTTACCTTCATACTATTTACACTCATAAACTCATTTACCTTCATACTATTTACACTCATAAACTCATTTACCTTCATACTCATAAACTCATTTACCTTCATACTATTTACACTCATAAACTCATTTACCTTCATACTATTTACACTCATAAACTCATTTACCTTCATACTCATAAACTCATTTACCTTCATACTATTTACACTCATAAACTCATTTACCTTCATACTATTTACACTCATAAACCCATTTACCTTCATACTATTTACACTCATAAACTCATTTACCTTCATACTATTTACACTCATAAACCCATTTACCTTCATACTATTTACACTCATAAACTCATTTACCTTCATACTATTTACACTCATAAACCCATTTACCTTCATACTATTTACACTCATAAACTCATTTACCTTCATACTATTTACACTCATAAACCCATTTACCTTCATACTATTTACACTCATAAACTCATTTACCTTCATACTATTTACACTCATAAACTCATTTACCTTCATACTATTTACACTCATAAACTCATTTACCTTCATACTATTTACACTCATAAACTCATTTACCTTCATACTATTTACACTCATAAACCCATTTACCTTCATACTATTTACACTCATAAACCCATTTACCTTCATACTATTTACACTCATAAACTCATTTACCTTCATACTATTTACACTCATAAACTCATTTACCTTCATACTATTTACACTCATAAACCCATTTACCTTCATACTATTTACACTCATAAACTCATTTACCTTCATACTATTTACACTCATAAACTCATTTACCTTCATACTCATAAACTCATTTACCTTCATACTATTTACACTCATAAACTCATTTACCTTCATACTATTTACACTCATAAACTCATTTACCTTCATACTCATAAACTCATTTACCTTCATACTATTTACACTCATAAACTCATTTACCTTCATACTATTTACACTCATAAACCCATTTACCTTCATACTATTTACACTCATAAACTCATTTACCTTCATACTATTTACATTGTATAACTTTTTGCTTTGCATGTCCCCACGGCTCAAAATCAAGAGGAAATCATCCATTCTGAGAGCGGATCTGACTTGTAACTTGGCCTGTGTTTAATGCCATATTGTGGAACATTCCAGGTAAGGCGAAATAACCATAGAGATGAGCAAAAAAGTTACATCGTGCACCTTCACACACAGGCTACTTTGACTGAGTTTACTGTTATCTTTCTCTGCATTTTTAGTTAAATTATATATGCACAATTTATGAAACATTACAAACAGCAATTCCAAACAAAAGCTTACAGGACACGTATTGTGCAAAATGTACTTTTAACCATGTTGGATTGTTGTCCCCCACATAAAGACATACCTGCAGTTATATATATCTTATTTTCCGGACTAAAAGAGTCGCACCAGCCAAAAAATGCATAATAGAGAAAAAAAAACATATATAAGATGCACTGGAGTATGAAATGCAATTGCAAGTGTGAAAATAACAAATAATATCACATATAAGTCGCTCCGGAGTATAAATATCTGGACGTCTCCTGGTCAGTCCATAAACCATCACCGGAATTGTGTTCATTACGAATGCACGGCTCTATTAGCAACTGACAAGCATGCACAGTACATGCATAACAACACAAATACATACCAGTACATTACAATACATAATAGATGATAGTCAGGGATTGGTGCGGTTTACTGAGGCACTGTGTCTAAATGCCTGATTGGAAGCGGAGATCGTTTTTATCAACATTATTTTAAGTTGTTTAAGTTATTAAATGGGAAATGCTACTCCTAAAGTGACCAAAAAGCCAGTTAAAGCCACAAGAATGTCTCCTCTTTGAATAAACCTACATCGTTTGTTCAAAGTGAGTGGCTCTAGCTGCTGGTTGAATGAAAACCTGTGTATATTGCAGCTTGAGGAGTGAGGTGTTTGGAGACACTGTTCTGGAGCTGTCTGGTGTTGAGCAGTGCAGATGCTTTCTGTGGCGTGGTAATAATAAAGTGTTTCTGAGCTGTCAGCAGTTCACACTCTGGATGTGTCAGCTCCTGTAGAAATAATGACGCAACGGCTACTGCCACGTTAATATTCATTATCGCTAAACCTCCAGGGTCAAATCAGAGTTCAAGGGTCACACTACATGGGTCGCAACCCATTTACTAAACTTTATCTGCCTGGGGCCTAAACTGTCTGCCTATACAACATTCAGACGGAGAAAAGTGATTTAAACATGTTCTACTGGTGCAACATTTAGTTTTTTCCTTCCTAAAATATTTCTTCAGCTAATTTGGCAGGATTTATGTGGTGCAGTGTTTTATTGAGATTTTGCTTTCCAGTTGGACAGCCTCTTTAGCCAACTTAGAACAGAATACATTATAGAGTCTCACTAATTGTATTTATAATGAGTCTCACTAATTGTTGCATTGTGCAATTCAAACATGAACTTGGTATTGTACAATAAATTTAATAAATCATTTTTATTATTTTGGCTCATATCATAAAACACAATGTTACACCAAGACAAATTCTTTGAAAAGTCAATTTGCAAAAATCCCATTTTGGTACCACTTGGCCTAATAGTACTTCCAGCAGTGGCGCGCAGTCAGAAAAATCAAAGCAAGCTGTGAATGACAAATATAATATAACATAACTGTGTGTCACAACTTTTTCATTTGTCCCGAAAAGTATCCAAATAAGTCATTTTTCCATTCAAGTCACAGTGTCTTTAAATGGCCCCTACAGGCCTCTGAGCAGTACTGCAGGCCAGGAACATTCTCTCACCTTGAACAGTTCATGCTCCGCTCTCTTAACATGAGCTTTTACAACCAGAGCAGACAGGAGCTTCTTTTAGAGGTCTGCACATGTGCTCTGAGGACAAACTCAAACCACTCTGAATAAACCTGTGTGGGAATCTTGGATGTTTGTGTCCAACTGAGCATGTGCAGAGGAGAAGTGAAGCAACAGCAGCGATTCAAAAAGTGACCTAAAAACTAGCTTTTTGAGACAAATCTTTGTTTGCACTCAAGGCTCTGTTCGCGTTACATTTAATACATCAGAAAGCTAGTTCATGTGATGAACTGAGCAGTGAAGTAAGACTAGTAAGTCCATTCAGAGCCCAGATCATGGCAGTTTAGCTTAAAGTATTAGCCTACCGCCGCAGGAGACCCGAGCTCCGAGACCAATCTTTTTTTACTTTTGCATCTACCAAACATTGCATCTTCTTGCCCAGCCCATTCATAAAAGTCACTGCACACTGCTAACTTGTGTGCCAGGTAACACCATTGTTTTGTGAGGTATTGCCAGGTGTGCCTTGGAAAAAAAATCAGTTTGAAGAGGTGCAAACCTATGAACCAGAAAAATAAACACAACAACTGCCAAATCCAGACACAGTGGCAGGGAAAATATGCACACCACACTATTCAAAATTATATGAGTTGATAATAATTTAGTGGCTGGTGTGCCACATAATAATTGAATCCAAAAAGCATGCCGTGACTCCTACAGCCGGTAACTTTTATTTGACTTTGTAGTTAGACCACCCCTTGAACACTTAAACCTGGATATATAAACTGCACACATTTGCTGTGGCATAGTTTCAATGCAATATTACATTATTGATTTGGGGTTCAGATCTGTAGTAGATTAGTTTCTGCTTCTCCTTTAGATGTTTTCTCTGCTCGATGCCAGTGATTTGACCCTTCTCAAACACACTGACATCTCATCCATGACCACGGGATTCGTCTTTCCACATGGTTGTTTCGGAACTGAGAAGCCGCGTTGCAGCTGAAAGATCATCACCTACAGCAGTTCTCCACTAAGACGAGAGGACCTATTTTCTTAGGAATCCAAGTGGCGACTTTTCTTTTGCACAGGCAGTGTAAATCATTACAGAGAAACGATATAGTCGTGGTTGCCGTGGTGATATCTTGAAACGGCAGCTCAGCTAAACTCCGGAAGAAAATCCTTTATTACTGGATTGTCGACTCTGCTGGAGGCTGCACCGCTTGGCTGAGTGCGAGTCTCATTTAAAAAATAGCCCAGCGCTGATGCTATAATGAAAGGTAATTGGTTAAAGGGGGGCAAAGGGAGGGGGTAAGAGCTTTGTGTGTTTGTAATAAGTCAATGCAAAATAATAAGACTTTTTTCGCATATTAAGGCCCCTATAGGCAGCGAC
>NW_027315724.1:33062920-33187920 GCF_026437365.1 Eucyclogobius newberryi
TTGATGGGGATACGTCCCTTGAACATCATTCGAAACAACTCAACTGTTTTTCCCAGTTGCACAACATCTCAACGCTTAGAACTATGGTATCTAAAAAAGAACTCGAGATGATTATCAATGCTTTCGTCTCCTCGCGGTTTAGACGACTGCTACAGCGTCTTCACTCTTTCTCAAAGAAAGAGTTACTTCCTCTGCAGTACGTCCAAAATTCAGCTGCAAGACTCCTGACCCGTGACAGGAGAGCCCACATCACACCTGTTCTAAAAAATCTTCCCTGGCTCCCTCGTCCAGGAGCCTCAGGTCCCATGAACTTGTTTTAACACTCGAGGGGACCGATCTTTTAAAGCTGTCACACCCCGACTTTAGTATGATCTCCCTCTTTTCCTGCATTCTTTGGACTCTGTGATCTCTTTAAAAAGCATCTAAAGAGTCACTTTATCTGCACAGTGTTGTATATTTTATTATACTTTGTGTCTGTGAAAAGCGCTGTACAAATAAAGTTTACTTACTTAATAAATATTTATCATTGTGAAGGACTTTCTGCTCTACAACATTATTCAGAAAGAAGACCAAACGCTTCTCATTTCCTGACTGATTTAATTGATTTCAGGATAAATTATACAAACAGATCTAGGGCGCTGCTATGGGAGCTGCATATGCTCCAAACTCTCTGTATGAGTCTAAATCCGCTGCAAGATTTTCATAATAATAAGATAAGATTAAATAATCCTTTATTGTCCACATATGGGGAAATTTCATTGATACAACGCAGTAGATACAGATGAAAAGGACAGATAACAAAAACACTCTTAATAGAAGAACTCCTATAGACAAAACCTCCCATTTCCCAAGAAGGGATGGAGGGGAAAAATTAGGATGCTACCGCCTTTAAAGTCTCCACAGGCCAAAGAGAGTTTACTTGCCACTGTAACACCACTCATGTCGCGGATTGCCTGGCAACTGTAGATGCTTTTACATTGGACTTACAAAAAGGAGATTAAAGGACAGGTTTTCTGAGCCATAAGGAGGCAACATTTTAACTACCCTATTGCGAAACACTTCACATCTTCAAATAAAGACAGTATCAACCATTTTAAAGTCACGGCCATTGAGGGGATCCCCAAAACTGTCAGGAGGGGGAAACAGGGTTCAGACACAGAGGGAAGTCTACTGGAGACCCTCAAAGCTATGGCACATCCCGGACTGAATGAGGATGTTGGCTTCCCTATATTAGCTGACAGTTTCATTGTATAAACTAAACTTATCTCTAATGCTGTCCACGGTAGAGGTGCTGAGCTCCGGTTAGTTCATATTGTACTTCTTTAAAAAATGGTTAAATGGTAAATGTTTTGAGTGTGAATAGACTATGGTTGTTGTGGTCTTATCTATGTGGAGATGATTACTGTCATTTCAAACTGCTTTTACTTACATAGATATAGTCTGTATCATAACACATTATGTTTTAATTTGAATTCATGTTTTCGAATTGTCGCTTCATGTGGGTCATGTGACTCATGTGCCGGTCTATTTAAAACCCCATGGCATCGTTTGGACTCATTTATGCCCCGAAGAAGGCCCCACGCCGCCAAAACGCATAAGCTTATTTTATTTCTATTACAGATTCTTAATGCTGTCAGATCTTCCAGTGCCAGCTCCACTGTGATCCTGAAGAGCACCTGACCTGACACTCCATCGACCCACTGAAGCGCTCATCTTTCTCATCCATAGTAGGTACTCTGTAATTAGTTATGTGACTGAAATCTATGGATGGAAATTAAAAGTGTATTTCATCGCTGTCGTTTAGCTCTATAACCATATGTCTGCCAACGCAAGCATTAACATTCCACTGTCTATTGTCCAATCTGTGTAAAAGTGATTAACGGTGTATTCTCGTCTAATACGGCCGCCCGTAATGAACGCATAAATTACAGACTGCCCGCCGTTTTCACCCAACATTAAACTTGACGGTGTTATGTTGTGACCTCTGCAATGGAGAATGACAAACCAATTACACAGCAATCAGGACGCGCCATTAAAAAAAGCACTGTCTCTGTGACGCAGGGCCAACGGGAAAGCACTGCCTGAAGTACGCTCCGTCCGACTGAAGGAGGCGACGGGGTCAAACCAAGAGACCGTTGGTACTTACTTTTGGATATCTGCGAAAGCGAGAGAACTGATCGAAATCTCTCCAGGTTTGATCCGTACTCACGCCGTCCACTTTGATAAAACCTTGACATTTGACTCGTTCTGGGGCAACCTGCACGGAGCAGTGGGTGGCCGCGGTGCTGTGTCTTTGGACCCTTGAAGATCTTGCGTAACCCTTGGTCAGGACTGTACAGTTTGCCCAAAACGCCACATTCTGTATTGATATTATGCCATTATCGCGGCTCAGACCGTGCCAACTGTTCCTGCTTATTTGAAGTTCATAAAACGCTCTGTTGCCTGTTCGAACTGTGAGCCGCTGCTGTTTTTGTCAGTGCCTTTATGTCAGTGGGAGGAAGGACAGACCGGCAGAAACACAGCGCGACAGAAAGTGTGCGCTACGTTTGGCCATAGCACAGGTGGTGAAAGCTGTTCATGTCGCAGCTTTACGAGCCCAGAGCTAACATTATTCCTTTGCAACGTTCCTCTCTCTATCTCTCGCCCGATTTCGCCTTTGTTCTTGACGTCTTTCTTGCTGCTTTTGAATGTGTTTGTGTGTAAATCCGGTCCCTCACCTGCAGAACTTAACTCTCAGATCCTCCTCCGTCGCTGCCTCCCAGCCTTCTGTATCTCTCTCTACCTCAAATACTCGGAGACTGCAGTGATCTCGACGCCTTCAAGAAACACCGCAAAGGCCGGTCACGATAACACATTTGAACAGATAATGTTGAAACTATTTTATGCAGCTGCCACAATAACCCTATTGCAGGAGAATCCCAGGTAAACCCTTTTCTACGTCAACCATGTTGTTACCTGCAACAAATACATAGAACGCCAAAGTAGTAGGTTAGCATCATCAATGAGACCTAGATGTCAACTTTCTAATGCTGACCTTTGAATAAGTACAAAACAAAGGACAAAAAGTGTTATGATCCACATGACTAATATTGTGATGAATTCTCAGTAGAAATGGACTCAAAGGCACAACTCACTGAACAATATAGATTTATTATAGAACTGGCACCTAACAAAGGAAAGGAGGGGCTTAAATACTAAGGGAGGGGCGGAGACAAGTGAACACAGGTGACACAGGTGTCACATCAAAGAAGGTCAGGTGATCAAACAGGCGGGAAACCAGAACCAGGAAGAGACCTGAAAAACAAGGTGGTGAGTATCAAAATAAAACAGGAAAACCAGCAACTAAACAGGTTGATTTACAGAGCTGGATGTGACAAATATTGAGCACCAAAAACATATTTCCAGTTTAATTTATTAAACTATAAGTATTATCAAAACCTGTCTGTTCTGAACTACTTTTAATCTATAAATAAATCTAATTTGACTTTGAAGTTTGCTCGATTAATAGTCTTTAATTTACTGTTGTGTTGCTTTGAATAAAATATATTCTTCTTCTCTGTTACTCTCTCCTACTCTTATTTGTTCCCTTTTGTTGTTTTTAAATGTGCTATGGATTTAAAGTGGGCTTTCTGCTCTCGCTCTTTTGCTCTCATCCCCACCTCTGTCTTTCCCTCTCTCTCCCTCAGTCTCTCTCAGATCTTCTGCTCTTTCACTCCCCCTTTCCCCTCCTTCTTGACATTTTAGAATGTGTTGTGCAAATAAAGTTTGCTTAGTTTTCTGTCGCTTCCCTTCCTTCTTCCCTCTTCATTCCTTCCTTCCTTTTTATTTGTTTACCTTTACCTCCTTTACCTTTCTTTCTTCCTTTTTCTTCCTGTCAAATCCTCATCTCGCCCTCTCTCCATCTCCTCTCTCTTTTCTCACTCCTCTCTTCTGTCTCTTTATCTCTCTCCATCATGTACATATATCTCTCCTCCCCCCTCTCCTCCCCTCCTTGTTGCCCCTGCAGTATATAATGATCAGTATTCCTCTCACGTTGCTTTGGTAACAGCCTGGTGCCAGACATTCCCCTGAACAGGCGCAGGATGGGCAGAGCGGAGCTGCCAGGAACAAGGCTCACTTTCACGCCTCGTAACGCCTGGGCCGACTGCACCTTTTAATGGGAACAGGTTACACGCTGGACCGCGGAGAGAGCTGCTGGTGCTGCGGCTTAACCAAAACCACTCAAACGGTTTCAACCAGGTTAGCTCCACTGTACTTATATAAATTGAGGTATTTAACTGGAATTCTTGCTTTACATGTAAAAGAGAGTAGTATAAACATTTTAACAAGTCGGTGTAATCCCTCATTCGTCCAGGAGTGTTCCATCGTAGAAGAATATTCAGTTGTAGTCTGGACGATCAAGGCATTTCGACTTCCATCCAAGAGTCATTCTCAATCTGCGGATCTAGTCTGTATACGTAGCTTACTCTGAATAAGCCCTGCCCACTGGGCGGAGCCTCCTGACAATAGCCTGCCCTGTTCATCTACTGTTTGCACTGTTTTAAGTTTCCCCTGAAACTAATCTTTGTTCCAGCCCTATAATGGACCATAGAAATCCTATTGTTAGCAGGCTGCAGCTCCCTCATCACTGACGAGTACCTGATTAGCAGCCCAGAGTAGGATAATTAACTGAGTTCTTAGACGATCTGCAGATTGAGAATGCACTTAATTCAACATTTGACATGTTCTGCTCAAAATAGCAGCCTTATATTCACACTGAAATATCACAAGAACCTTTTAATCCACAAATTAACTTGTTTTCTGCTACTGTACAGTAGCGTCAAACTTATTTAACCACGTTTTTGCAATCAGTGATCAGAATGATATCCAGGCATCATATTTCTTATCAAACAGCTGTATGCCTTTATATCACGCTGACACAGCCCCACAATCAAAACTTTGCACCCCAAAGCTAAATTTACACATTCCCCTTGTTATTTAGATAATTACGGCATTTTGCAAGTTATAAAACCTCTTCTCTCAGCTCGAGTTGTTTGAGTCTATATATACTAAATACTACTATATACTACTACTATACTAAATTAGACAATTATTTTAAGTTCAGTTTATTTTGTGTTTTTTATTTTTTATTGTGGAAAAACAATACTTTTTGAATGGTCCATGGCCATTGACATTAGCTTCAATACATGGACTAACGAGACACTGTCTGAAGACCTCTGAGTTTGCTGAAATATAGTATTAGTACAATTCAGGAAAACGTTTACGACACATTTGACCCAAGGTTCATATGTAAAACTAATCCTGTCTGAATAGGGCTTTTGTCATTTAAACCCCGGCAGGTAGAGACATCTGCAAAAGTATTGACGAAAAATAAACTTAATTCAGGTCATAAACAAAGGTGATGAAGACTAGGCGATGGAGAGGCTGAGGTGGCTGATAGATCGGCTGTTACTGGTCAAGTTAAATGTGCTCATACAGTCACGCTTTTCAAATGTATCTTTCTCCCAATGTTGGCCCATTTGCCAATGTCTTACTAACCTAACCTTACACAGAATACATGCTTCAAATGTATTCAAATCTGTATCTGTTGAACATAAAATCAGACACTTGAACATGAATAGATTTACAAGTTCAGAGTTCGCTCTTCACTGTGATTTTTTGGCTGCTCCGTCTCGCACCTCAGCGAAAAAACCCTCCTCTATGCAACATAATTCTCGACTCTCGTTGTCACTTGCTTCGTTGTGATTTCCCGCGACACAAATCCCTCCGCTGTGGTTCAGTTCAGTCTGAGGAGGTCAGAGCTCACAGGTTTTCCTGAAGAAACCTGTCAAGTCCCGCGTTGAGAACTCACAGGTACATGGAACAGAGCTGGAAGTGATTATTCAACAGGAATGAACCTCCATCTTAAGTCTCAAAGTACATGGATTATTGTATTTTGGTAGCTGTCCTTAACATTTGGATGAGAAAATAAATAACTGTAGTAAACAACTGACAAACTGGTTGATTTACGGCACTTTTACAAGTCTCAGATTTGATTCCCAGAACGTACTCTGGATGTGGCTTTCCCTGGGTTCTTCGCATGGTTCTCTCCCCATCGATTCAAACATGCACAATATGATAATCCTCCAGCTGGGATGGCACAGCTGGGTGTCCACTGCACAATGTTGGCCCTCTGCGATGTAAGATAAGATTGTGGGGGAGATTTTGTGTTGTAAAGCTCAGAAACACGGGTCGTGATCTCCCAGTGAGACAGGGACAAAGGTTAAACCATCTTACGACCAAAAACGAGCTTCTTGAGAATCGCAGTGTGAACTCTCGTCTCGCCGACTTTTTGATTTATCTCGGTCAAACGTGTGAGCTCCTCTGCTCCTTCAGCCATCAACAATCTGTCTAGTTCCCTAACTTTTAAAAAAACGAAACCTTGCTAGCATGTAGCACTAGTAACGACTTTCTCACACACACCTACAGTCCGATATTTGCTCGGACAAAAGTGGTCGTACATGAGTTGATCGATCTTTCACGATTCCTCACGCCTTGAAACATATTGTGCAGTGGACTCCAGGCTTTATCTATGCAGAGATGTCCTTGGATGCTGAACTGTGGCTCCCCGCTGTTCTCGAAAGGTTAAAAATAAAGAAAACATTGTGCCGCTCGAGGGATAGAATCTGCAGCTGGCCACAGTAATGCCGAATGTCCTTTCCCCTGTCATCCCATTTCACGCTACAATGTCCTGTCCAATAAAGCCTACGGCCCAAAAAAAAAGAAAGTGGAAAAAGGTGTCAACGTAATACTGCAAGATCATGTTAGAAATGTACAACCTCCATAATATTTCCTGTAAATATTTCATTGTTTGCCATGTTATGTAGTTTGGGACAAATAGAAGACAGAAATGAGGGGATCCTTCGATTAAATAAATGTTCTGTTGTGAAGATCTGAATTGTTTTAGCACCAAAACACAAAAATATCCACAGCTTTGGTCTATTTCCTCATGGTCTGTTCAAGCTCGTCTGCTCAAGATGGACCCAAACTCTAAGTAAACATTTGGTCTCTCCTCGGGACATTGTAGTGTGGTTGTAGTATTACTGCGAGAACCAGCCTGCAGCTCGGTACATCGGAGGGGGTGCGATGGAGCAGATCCGGGAGGTTTTATGGCCCATCTGTGGAGCGAGTGAGGCAGGTGGCACATACCTCCACATCCCAGCCTCTCCGTCTGGACCGCTCCACTGGCACTAACACACCACACACACACCAATCATTTTAACGCTGTCTGCTCCGGGGGCGGGTAAAGCTCACTGGAGGAGGCAGAGATGGAGAGATGCTGATGGACTTGCTAAATGACCCAAAGTGAGACCAGTGCATTCATTTATGCATCTTGGAGGACAGACATCAATCACTTTTAAGTGTTTACAGAAGGGAAAAGATGAGAGGAACATGACTAAAATAACATATTGATGCCAACTTTTTCATGTTTCTCTTTAAGTTCAGTAGAATTTATTTCTTTTTTTTCTTTTTCAGATAAACACAAAAATTGCAAATGTCTGCTCAATTCCTTCTTTTTTAAGTATTTGAAAAGGAATGAGTGGCCAATGAGACAAAAAAATGGCCTATAGAAAATAAATGTTTTTGCAAATTCTGAATTTTGGGCAAAGTTTGGTGAGTTTTTGAGCATGTTCAGGGGGAGCTCATAGAGCAGAAGAAAACAGAATAGCAGTAGTAAGTATGCATGATGCATGCCTTTAACATGGGCGTTTTCACTGGTTGTGCCAGGGGCGACTAGGTGATCGCCACGGCAATTGCCACTGGCCTTTGGCAGCGTTGCAGGATCAATAGGCCCAAGCCCTGCAGAGGATCGGGCCTAATTACATAAAATGATTGATGCGCGTGCTGAGTGCATTTCCACAGTTTCTGTGTATGATGTTTATACAGGTTTTTTCTCTCAGGTGACTGTACAAATATCCACTACTTTGAGCTATACGTGCATGTATAATGGTATTCCAGCCACAGCCCACAAACCGAGATATTATCCATAATGGTAAATGCATATGCAGCATTAGCATTCAGCAGAGCCTCCACTCTGCCTCTGCACATCGTCGTAGAGACACAGTGTGCATGCGGAAACACAGCCCACTCTGAGATGTGGAAACATCTGAGGAAAGCCCAAGGATCCATATGGTGCAAACATGTAAATAGTATGCATTATGAATGTTGTTTTCTATTTCGTTTCAAATCAGATTTGTTGTCGATTTTTGTGAAAATGTTTTTAAAAAATTTACTGTGGAAAACGTATATAGTTGTTACAAGTTGGTGTAATTCCTCATTCATCCAGTAGGGTTTCATGGTCGAAAAATATTCAGTTATAGTTTTTTTTTCTTTTTTTTTTTTTCTTTTTTTTTTTCAAAGGATAAACATATCCCACGATTATTATTGTTTGCTTTTTTTCATTCCTGAGCCAGATCTCATTAACGAGCCAAAAATCACATCACTAGTTTAACTTGAGTTTAACTTAGCAAGAGATTTACTGCCTCTTTGCCAATAGTAATGGCAACAACAAGTTCATATGCAGACATTTATGATAATATTAGTAATCATCAGTTTAAACAACATGGAGTACCTCTGATTCTCAGGCTGCAGTTCACCTACAGTAAAGGCAAAAGCGCTCGACCTTATGAAGTACGTCTATGATTTGACCGTGTAGTTTGACACAGTGCAGGGCCGATACTAGTGAGGCAGCTGTAATCACATCCACTAACTAGGGTTGTACTACCAACTGCAAATAAAAATACTATGGTGAAAAAAAAAAAATACATTAAAGGGACACAAAACACCAGTAGATACTCATTGGACCGGGGGGTACAGGGGCCCTCCGACATTACAACTATTATTTTAAATAGTGTTGTTTTTATGATAAATATGATGGGTTTAATTGCAACGCAACAGTTTTCTTAATTATTCATATTATTTGAGGCGCTCTAAGTATCCGCTTAGTCGCTTACAGTGTAGGGCTGATTCTACTTATTTATACAGAAAACAGTGTATTTATCTGTAAAAGGGCAGATTCAACAACCAAATCTCACGATAATTATGCCTCCTAATTTCTGCTGTTTTAAGATACCGTAAACCCTTAAAAATCCCCCCAAAATAACCAGTCGACTAATAAAAACGTGGCCAGCCGAGTCCCACTGCCGGAATAATTTACGCATTCTTAAATTGTTTACGCGCTTCCTCACAGATGACATTATAAACTAGTCTCCTCCCTTTTGATGTCCGGTTTCCTGATGAAACCAAATCTCGACTGGTATCTGCGACTGGAAGCAGCTGGTGGTGAACGCGGCGTTATGTAAGTGACACAGATCAGGCCGCAGCGCTCTCCTCCTCCTCACTGCGCTGCATAATTAACCAGCTCTTCTGAGATGTGCCACTTCACAGCTCTCTCCAGACGCACAAAAGACATGGCAGTGGCTTCATGTAACGCACGCTCTCAGTCTATCTGCCGCTGTCTGAGGTGAGGAAACACACACTGCTTTACAGACGTGTAGATTGAGCGTGGTCCAGTACTTGATCCTGATTTATTCCTGCTTTAGTTCTGGTCTACTCCAGTCTAATGATATGTTTTTGAGTGGAGTTTGCATGTGCTCCTTCTGTTTGGGTGGGGTTCCCTTGGTTTCAGGCACCAACATAAAACATGTACATGACAAATCCTCCAGCTTTGCCCAGATCAGACCTATACTGCTCAGATATTTGGATGGATCCTCAAACACGTTGCGCAGCAGTCGCTCACTGCTCCTGACAGGTTGCCCAGGGGCATTAAATGATGGAGAACTCAAAGTATATCTGACCATACGGTTCAAGTCTAAACTTTGTCAAGAGCTGAGTTGCAAATTTCAAAGTTTGCCTCAGACGGTCCCTCATCTGCCTGAAGAGTGGGTCCAGCTCGACTCAGACGGTCCCTCATCTGCCTGAAGAGTGGCTCCAGTTCCAGTCTCCCTCGTGTCCGTCTGTCCGTCTGTGAGAGTCGGACCTCTCCTTCACAGGAACTCCTCCAGGTTTCTACGCTTTTTTCCCAAAGAGTTTTTTTTTGTAGTTTTTCCTGGCCGAGAAGGAGAGTCTAAGGACAGAGGACCCTGGGACATCGTCCCTCGCCACCACAGACATTGTCTGACTTCATCGCCACCACAGACATTGTTGATTCATTTCTCCCTGTGGCCCTCAGAGGCAACTGTTGTTGTGATTTTGGGCCTTACAAAAATAAATTGATTTGATTTGAAATTTACCATGTAAGGAAAAGACAATGTGTATATTTTCATTTATTTTTCATTTATTAAAGATTTTGACGTGGTTTTGTTTATGCTGGTGGTTTTGTTTGGATCGCATCGCATCTCTCGTCTCCGTAGATTTCCGTCTTCTTCTGAACCAGCTCGAACTGTCTTTCTCTGTCTTAAAGGTGGTATGGACGATTTTTTTCAGCAAATTCTATATCATATTTCCTCGTGGCGTGGATAAATCATTTGTCCTGCCACGTATCAATCATAAAACGCACCTATCGCTCACCTGCAGCCGCGTCAGGATCGTCCCCACGTTTCCGCGTGCCTAAGCGCATGGATCTATCATAATATAGTTCCCTCAGTGTACGGGGCAAAATGAAGACAGAGAAAGACAGTTCGAGCTGACGCAGAAGTGGACAGAAATCTACGGGAGATGAGAGATGCGATGCGCTCCGTTGCGCTAATAAACAAACGCATGTGTGTGTTGTATCAGTCCACACGGGGGAGTGCGCATGCGCACTTCCGCCTGCGTTCTCAAATCGCCGAAAATCGTCCATACCGCCTTTAATGTTGTCCCGTACACTGAGGGAACTGTATTATGATAGATCCATGCGCTTGGACACAGGGAAATATGCTGCTCTCCTGGGGACGAGCCAGACGAGGCTGCAGGTGAGCGGTAGGTGCGTTCTATGATTGATACGTGCCAGGACTAATCGTCAGTCCACGCAACGAGGAAATGAGACTCAGATTTGGGCCAAAAAATCGTCCATTCCACCTTTAAATAACCGTGTTAAAGGGGCACTATATGATTTTTCTGGTTGGGGGTCTGCCACCTGCTTGTCGCCATTGACATTATATTGCTTTGACTCATCTGCATTTGGTGTTAGCACAGCAGAGAAAATTGTCATGGGGAAATAAACAATATCTAGCTTACTCCCCAACAACTAATGTTAGCACACAGTTGTAAGGAATGTGATTCGACAGCAAAAAAGTTCAGAACAAGTCCGGTGATTATTTATGGACTCTGGATTTCTGTTCACGAATGTAAAAAATCTGGGTTCAGAGGGTTTTCTGAGGCTCAGAGAAGGAGCAGAGAAGACAACCTCCTAAACAGGATTCATCAAACAAATGTGAACGAACCATGTGGGAACAATGTTAATAATAATAATAATAATAATGAAAATAACTTTTATTTTTATAGCGCTTTTCAGGGACCCAAAGATGCTTGACATACAAATAAAAGGGGGGGGGGTAATTACAGACAGGGGGGGGCAGCACGTACGATACACAATCATATACAGATAAAATGAACAAGACAGAAGAAGTAGAAAGAAAAAGATGGGGATGTAACAGGGGGTAGAAGAGTAGGCAATGGGGTAGAGGAGGCTAGGGGTAGGGGAGGTCATAGGCTTGGGTGAAGAGGTATGTTTTCAGGCGGGATTTAAATGTTGTGAGTGAGGGAGAGTAGCGGACAGGTTGGGGGAGGGAGTTCCAGAGTCGGGGTGCTGTTCGGGAGAACGCTCTGTCACCAAATGTTGGTTAAAAGCTCCTGTAACATACAGTGAGCTGGCACGCCTCTCCACAGATCTGACCTGTAATTTGGCCTGGAGCCGTCAGTTGCCTGCCTCCATGGAGACATGCGTTTAGTGCCATACTGTTCAACATTCCAGGCACAACAATACTAAGTAGGTGGCGGTCCCTCCACTAGAAAAGTTACATCGTGCTCCTTTAAATTCCAATATTTCTTCCCCATCATTATTCTCCTTCTCTCCTTCTGCTCACTCATCTTTCTCTGCTTTGGGAAATCGCCACTCCAGATAGCGAGCGTGATTAGGACGACGACAAATTAAAAACCTAACAAGCCACATCCTTTGCTCGGCTACTGTAAACACGAACCATTATTGCTCTGCCTCCCAAAAGTCCCCTTCCCGATAGCGCCGCCATCTCCATCTGAAAAAAAGCCGCCCAGAGCAATCAGCCGCAGCCAGATACACATCACAATATGCTTTTCTTCAAACCGGCCGGCTTCAAATTATAGACGCGGCGGAGCAAATCTCTCCATTAGAGTCCCCAATTTCCCTGGGATGTCGGAGCCGGCCCGACCCGCAATCATGTCTTCAGCTCTGCGTTACGTAATTGGCCCTTTTCTGAACGTGGAAACGCAGGGGCCAAGCGGAGAGGCCACTGCCGCCGCCTGTCCCGTGATTGTCAAGAGTTGATTACATTAGGAGTAGCAGGACAGTTACTCCTGCACGGGCACAAAGAACTGAACTTAACCGTATAGGAAGTAACTCCAGCTCGGCACATTTTTATTCTGCTCGTGTATTGATTTATATTTTCATGGTTGGTATCATCTCCTTTAGCGCTTGCGCGGACTAAACTCACAGATGTGGGTGAAGAAGTACTGTAAACAACAAAGCAAATATGGATGGAATGTGTTACTAGACAAAATGAACAACTTTTTTAATAATTAAAATATGTGCGCTGCCTCGATGTAATTATGCAGGATGTATTTCTTCTGCAATAAACACCTTCATCATAATTGTTTGACTGTGACGTTAACTCGACATGACATCACGGTAAGTGAGTGGAAAAGCATTTTGTTGACTGCGCTCCTATTGCATTAATGTTGATTCTTGTCCCCTCGGGCTTCATTATTCTAGTCTCAGCCGTTTGTTATTTCAGATGCACACGCACATACAGTTAATAGTATACAGTATACGTGTGAACATACAGTATACGTGTGTACATACAGTATACGTGTGAACATACAGTATACGTGTGTACATACAGTATACATGTGAACATACAGTATACATGTGAACATACTGTATACGTGTGAACATACAGTATACATGTGAACATACTGTATACGTGTGAGCATACTGTATACCTGTGAACATACAATATACGTGTGAACATACTGTATACGTGTGAACATACAGTATACGTGTGAACATACAGTATACGTGTGAACATACTGTATACGTGTGAGCATACTGTATACCTGTGAACATACTGTATACATGTGAACATACAGTATACATGTGAACATACAGTATACATGTGAACATACTGTATACGTGTGAACATACAGTATACATGTGAACATACTGTATACGTGTGAGCATACTGTATACGTGTGAACATACAGTATACGTGTGAACATACTGTATACGTGTGAGCATACTGTATACCTGTGAACATACTGTATACATGTGAACATACAGTATACATGTGAACATACAATATACGTGTGAACATACTGTATACGTGTGAACATACAGTATACGTGTGAACATACAGTATACGTGTGAACATACTGTATACGTGTGAGCATACTGTATACCTGTGAACATACTGTATACATGTGAACATACAGTATACATGTGAACATACAATATACGTGTGAACATACTGTATACGTGTGAACATACTGTATACGTGTGAACATACAGTATACATGTGAACATACAGTATACGTGTGAACATACAGTATACGTGTGAACATACAGTATACGTGTGAACATACTGTATACATGTGAACATACAGTATACATGTGAACATACAGTATACGTGTGAACATACAGTATACGTGTGAACATACAGTATACATGTGAACATACAGTATACGTGTGAACATACAGTATACGTGTGAACATACAGTATACGTGTGAACATACAGTATACATGTGAACATACAGTATACATGTGAACATACAGTATACATGTGAACATACAGTATACGTGTGAACATACAGTATACGTGTGAACATACAGTATACGTGTGAACATACAGTATACGTGTGAACATACAGTATACGTGTGAACATACAGTATACGTGTGAACATACAGTATACGTGTGAACATACAGTATACGTGTGAACATACAGTATACGTGTCAACATACAGTATACATGTGAACATACAGTATACGTGTGAACATACAGTATACGTGTGAACATACAGTATACGTGTGAACATACAGTATACATGTGAACATACAGTATACGTGTGAACATACAGTATACATGTGAACATACAGTATACATGTGAACATACAGTATACATGTGAACATACAGTATACGTGTGAACATACTGTATACCTGTGAACATACTGTATACCTGTGAACATACAGTATACGTGTGAACATACAGTATACGTGTGAACATACAGTATACGTGTGAACATACTGTATACGTGTGAACATACAGTATACGTGTGAACATACTGTATACATGTGAACATACAGTATACGTGTGAACATACAGTATACGTGTGTACATACTGTATACATGTGAACATACAGTATACGTGTGAACATACAGTATACATGTGAACATACTGTATACCTGTGAACATACAGTATACGTGTGAACATACTGTATACCTGTGAACATACAGTATACGTGTGAACATACAGTATACATGTGAACATACAGTATACGTGTGAACATACAGTATACGTGTGAACATACAGTATACGTGTGAACATACTGTATACATGTGAACATACAGTATACGTGTGAACATACTGTATACGTGTGAACATACAGTATACGTGTGAACATACTGTATACCTGTGAACATACAGTATACGTGTGAACATACAGTATACATGTGTACATACAGTATACGTGTGAACATACAGTATACGTGTGAACATACTGTATACGTGTGAACATACAGTATACGTGTGAACATACTGTATACATGTGAACATACAGTATACGTGTGAACATACAGTATACGTGTGAACATACTGTATACGTGTGAACATACAGTATACGTGTGAACATACAGTATACGTGTGAACATACTGTATACGTGTGAACATACAGTATACATGTGAACATACTGTATACATGTGAACATACAGTATACGTGTGAACATACAGTATACATGTGAACATACAGTATACGTGTGAACATACAGTATACATGTGAACATACTGTATACGTGTGAACATGCAGTATACATGTGAACATACAGTATACGTGTGAACATACAGTATACGTGTGAACATACTGTATACATGTGAACATACAGTATACGTGTGAACATACAGTATACATGTGAACATACAGTATACGTGTGAACATACAGTATACGTGTGAACATACTGTATACGTGTGAACATACTGTATACGTGTGAACATACAGTATACGTGTGAACATACTGTATACATGTGAACATACAGTATACGTGTGAACATACAGTATACATGTGTACATACTGTATACATGTGAACATACAGTATACCATGAGCGAAACGAGCACCAAATGTGGAAAAACACAATCCATTTAAAGGCGCTGTACCTGTGTCTGAATATTGTGAAAAACGGAACTAGTTTTTTAACAGTTTACAGCAGTTATGTTTTCAACGTATTTAATATTGATTTATAAACGCTTTTCACCACTTTCAGAGCAGAGTTTTGCATTGCGCTAATGTCAGCAACAACTTGCACACTGACGCCGCACTTCCCGCTTTTCAGACAATAAAACAGTTATATATAAAAAGACGAAGACAGCACACAGTAGTCTCATTTTGACCCTAAGAGTAACTCTGCTTGGGTTCTTGACTGACTTGCTAAGATGGGCTGGTGAATGATTTGCATTTGTTTAGTTTGTTAGTTAATATACTTTACGCAGTTTCTAATACATAACGTGTTCTGGTCCGTCACCTGCTTGTCTCGTGTTTTGTCTTGACTGTTCAATGCGTCTTTAATCAGTCAATCAAGCGCTTGTTGCAGTCCGTTACTTGTTGCTATTGAAATTGCTTAGGTTTGGGCCATTTCACCTAAAAACCTAAACATAGTGCCCCTTTAAATCGTGTTTTCCCCATATAAAGTTTACTCCTCAGTCTGTCTCACACACACCCGGTTGAGCCCATGTAAAGTGACTGCTGGGTGTTAGTACACAACATAATGACCCCTGGGGGCCCCTGTTGTGATGTGCTAAGCCCGCTTCTGTCTGTCGTTGCATGAGTCCCATTAGGCTAATTGTTGCTGGCTGTAGTTGCACATGTGGCAGAGGTGAATTGCGCGGCTTTTGCTGAATAAACAATATAAATCTCCTCTTGGATCAGCACTCGTCGGAACACAAACCGCCAATCATGCAATTTACAAGGGCAGTTTGGACAGTGGCTGCAATTACGACTGAAGAGTGCAAATTTGTGGAATAATTGAGAAACACTCCATAATTTTTAAAGGCCGTTTCCTGCGTTCCAAATTGAAGCTGGGTTTGATTGCCGTTAGCATTGTGCCAACAGGTGGTCGAACGGGCGGCGCGTTATCACAGAATCAGAGCAACATTGACACGTTTGAAAAGATGGTTAATGCTTGGGGAAGGGCAGTGAATGAATAGCGTGTTATCATGCATTTATCCGGCATTATAGGTGGGAGATGGATTACAGATTGACTTATCGCAATTGTTGTTTTGGAGATACGCCAATGAATCTATTGTTAAAACTTTTAAAAATGACTTCAGAAATCTCCTAAACAAAGGTATAATGTGATATTTCGGCCGTTTTGGGGTTATTTTTATTGTCCTTTCATGTTTTGTGCGATACTTGAACCTCAACCAAGACAACATGCTAAGTGATTATCCTAAATAAATCAATGTATTAGCACTCTTCGGACTCTTGAGAACTGCAAAAGGCTGAGAAGTTTAGGTAAGTTGTGATTTTAAGATTTGTGATTAAGGGGTAAAGGGTGATTGTCCTTTCTCTCCTTTGAAACGTTGTATGTGATTTTTGGACTATAAACCTTGGATTTCATCACCATGTTTGACCAATCTGAAGTTGAAATTCATGTTTCTTTTACAATAACAACAAATAATCAACTTCATCCCTCCTGAAAACTGACTGGTTTTCTACTGCTCATGAAGCACATTTGTTGAGTAACAATATGTTTGATTTTGAACCCCCAAACAATCCCAAACTTCACTGTGTTTGTTTCTGAACAATAAAATGCGCCTGCAGGGCAATCGCATATGCAATAAAACACAAGACTGTGGGATAGGAAATGGCAATCTTCTTTCAAAAATAAAAAATAATATACCACTCTATTTTTCAATATTTCAAAATTTCCTTTATTTTTGTGAAAACTGGAGTTGGGGACACTTTTCACTTTTCTCTTGTCTATTTTATTTAATTGGAGGAACACCACGGAAGAGGACTTTTAGTTTGTCATGAGTCGTTATCGTCCAGCATGCATTCTGTGAGCACTTCCCTGACTTTTAAAACCGCTTTATCACAACAGCCACAGTTTTCGCTGCAATTTTTGTTCCTGGATGTCATTTTTTCCCCTGAGAAAGCAGCAAATCTAAGAGACACAAAGTTAATGTGGACTGACTGGAGCGGGTCAGGCAGCTCCAGCCATCAGCACCACAGCACACAATCAAAGCAGGAAGAAGGGATCTCAAGATGATGTTTTACTCTTTTATATTTACTTTCTATTACTCCAGTGTGAACAAATAGTATAATGCAAATGACAAACCAAAATTCAACCAAACTTTATTCTATAAAGCCATTTTCATACAAATGTGTGCAAAGTAGTGGCCATACCTCTTCTCTAATGCCCGATCTTGTCAGGTCTCAGAAGCTAAGCAGGACCGGGCCTGGTTAGTACTTGAGTACTTTGAGTGTCACCAGATCCAAACCCAGACTATCTCAGGTCTAAATGAGAACTAAACCAAGTCGAAACGATTAACCCTAAAGAGGACAAAAGCATGAATAGTTGTATCAAATATCTCTGCGTACCACCAGGGCCACGCGCACCAGAGTTTGTGAAACACTCTGTATTGTATCGTTTTCAAGGTTTTGGTTGTGACGACGTACATTCACATCATTAATGGGTCAGAAGCAGAAAACACATTTTCACATGTGACCGTAGCCATAAGACATGGTTTATTTTCTTATATGATTGCAGCACTTCACAGAACAGCACATCATACATAACACATCAAAACCAGAACACAACAGCCTTTATTCTAGTCATAACATAAGAGCACATTTCAATATTACTCTTATATTTCCCGGCTCCTGCGCTGTGTTTGATTGGCTTGCGGCGGCTCAGGCATCAGCTCCTGCAGTGTCCCCTTTGTCCCACATAATAGGTCCATTTCCGCATGTCCTCTCCATTAGCCCGCACACAGACGCGCCATGTGAAATTGGAAATGCTCTGTCGCAGTCGACGCGCACGGCTCAGAACAAAATGAAATCACGTCATAAAGGCCTCGGTCACAGATTAGACCCTCCGCCTTCAATGGGCCTCTAATCATGTCTAATGGAGTTAATGAAAAGGACCAGATAATGCAGTTCGTTAGAGGACAATGTTTGGCAAAGACAATTCAAGACGTGTGAGGTTTATAGAAGAGGGTTGACAAGTGAAATAGTGTTTTTGTATTTTACCTTATTACCCAGAAGACAAGACTATTTGTAGAGCAGGAGATAGAATGTAAAGTTGAAAGAAAGCGTTGTATTCAAAATCCTACATGTGAAGAGTGTATGGAACATTACAAACATAAATGAAAATCAAGATCCTATTGGTTGGTTTCAAATAGTGTGGTTTATAATACATAAATCGTCTTCAGTGCGTTCTTTTTCAAACATTTTTAAAGTGGACTTAAATAGTTTGAAACAATACAGTTGCGCTGTTGTTTGATGGTGTCTTTATCAACCAAATTGTAGTTAACTCTTTGTTTTTTTAGGATTATTATTGTGGTATTGAAACATATTTATTGCATATAAATAAGAGTGTTTACTTTACCATTATTATTAGTATTATTTGTCTTATGCCAGCTATTTTTATTATTATTATTTTATTTTATCTTATCTTTATTTTTATTTTCTTCCCTCCATTCCCTATTAAGATATGAGAGGACCTGTTTACAGGAGTTTTGTTAATAAGAGTTTTTGTTTTTGTTCATAAAAGTTCTTCTTCTATTAAACTTTTAAACTTCCTATAAGTTATCTGTCCTTTTCCTCTGTATCTTCCTGCGTTGTAACACCAAACTTTCCCCATGTGTGGACAATAAAGGCATATCTTATCTTATCTTATCTTATATGGAGCCTACTCCTTAATATAGAAATCGAGTTTGAAATGTTAGACTGCTGACACACTAATAAAGATAAGTTTACACAATATAAATATAAAATCATAATGGTGATCCGACCAAGAAAATACTCTACTTTTTAATGTCGGTGTAATCCCTCATTCGTCCAGGCGTGTTCCATAGTAGAAAAAGCTTCAGTTGTAGTCATCTGGACTCATAAAAATCAAATAGACGTTTCGACTCTCATCCAAGAGTCATTGTCAATAAAAGAATTTAGATCGAGAACTCCAATATTAATACTGTTCTGTGGTAAGACCCACCCATTGGGAGGAGCCTTCCTGAAGTAGAAAGAGTTGTTTGTTTCAACAGAAACTCCCCCCTTGTATCTACCGAGCTAGCCTATTCAGAATCTTAATGGGCTATTAGAATCCTCTTTGTCTTTGTGAGACCCTGGCTCAAGATAAGATAAGATAAGATATTCCTTTATTGTCCCACATGGGGAAATTTCATTGGTGCAACGCAGGTAGATCCAGAGGTAGATACAGAAGAACAGATCACTTATAGGAAGTCTGAAAAACACTTTCAGTAGAAGATCTCCTATAAATAAATAAAAACTCCCATAGACAAATAAATAAATACCATGGCATGTGATCCCGACAGTAATTGCACATGAATATGTGTCACGACAGCACATAGATTGCACATGATTTTCACAGTAATTGCACATATGACAGAATTGCACATCAGTATAAGGTTAGGTCAGTATTGCGACGGGATAACGTGGCGATCTCCGGGTAAGACGACAGTTCTCCGCAGTTTCATGAGTTCCTCCTTTGTGGAAACGCGGTACGGCGCCGGCCGGGGGGCGGGGCCGGAGCCGGGGGGCGGGGCCGGAGCCAGGGGGGCGGGGCCGGAGCCGGGGGACTCAGAGCCAAAACACATCGCCACGACACGACGAAAACACTCAATCCAGCCGAATAAAGTCAAAACAAGTTAATTTAAAGCGATTCCAGTGCGTGTCCCGATCGTTCGTGAAGTTCCTCTTTCATATAAACGTGTATATAAACGTGTACCGACGACACGCCGTACTTTAGCGCAGCCGGAGGGCGCGGGGGGGGGCTGGTGGGCTCGCTCGGAGCTAGCTCACGTCACAACAACACAACGAACGCAACGAAAAACGCTCAAATCCAGCCGAAAAAAGTCAAAAACAGTTGAATTAAAAAACTATTCCAGCGCGTGTCCCTATCGTACAGTAAAATAGAAAAAATATACTAATTATATTTACAAAATATAGGAGATAAAGCACAATAAGTGTGAGAAAGAAGAGAGAGCGTTTACACCGGGCTGCCAGCTGTACCAGCGCCTTATGACGTATATCACATCTAAATGTCCTGGTTCTTATCCTCTACCTTTCCAGGGGTTCAGTATTCCATTATAGATACCAGGAAGATTGAATCTTAGCCCTCCATTTCTGTTTAAAGAAGGTCTTTCTTTTTTAACAAAAATAGCTTCCTTGACTCCTCTTTCAAACCATCTTTTCTCCCTGCTTAAAACCTTCACCTCACCGTCTTCAAACGAGTGATTAGAGGCTTCAAGGTGGAGATGCACGGCACTCTGAGGTCCTGAACTAGTATTTCTTCTGTGCTGATAAAGCCTCTTGTGTAGAGGCTGTTTCGTCTCACCTATGTAACGTTCTTTACAGCTTTCTTCACTGCATTGGATCGAATAAACTACATTGCTCTGTTTTTGAGTCTGCAACTTGTCCTTAGGGTGAACCAGTTTTTGTCTTAAAGTGTTTCCTGGTTTAAAATAAACAGGGACTTCGTGTTGTCTAAAAATTCTCTGCAGTTTTTCCGACAGGCCAGACACATAAGGGATAGAAACACCCTTCCTTCTGTGTTCAGTTTCCCTTTTGTCCTGCTTCTTGGTTCTCTTCACTCTGTTGAGAGCCCAAGCAGGGTAACCACAGGCTGAGAGGGCATTTCGGACATGTTTTTCCTTCTTTCTTTCTCAACAGAGTGAAGAGAACCAAGAAGCAGGACAAAAGGGAAACTGAACAGAGAAGGAAGGGTGTTTCTATCCCTTATGTGTCTGGCCTGTCGGAAAAACTGCAGAGAATTTTTAGACAACACGAAGTCCCTGTTTATTTTAAACCAGGAAACACTTTAAGACAAAAACTGGTTCACCCTAAGGACAAGTTGCAGACTCAAAAACAGAGCAATGTAGTTTATTCGATCCAATGCAGTGAAGAAAGCTGTAAAGAACGTTACATAGGTGAGACGAAACAGCCTCTACACAAGAGGCTTTATCAGCACAGAAGAAATACTAGTTCAGGACCACAGAGTGCCGTGCATCTCCATCTTGAAGCCTCTAATCACTCGTTTGAAGACGGTGAGGTGAAGGTTTTAAGCAGGGAGAAAAGATGGTTTGAAAGAGGAGTTAAGGAAGCTATTTTTGTTAAAAAAGAAAGACCTTCTTTAAACAGAAATGGAGGGCTAAGATTCAATCTTCCTGGTATCTATAATGGTATACTGAACCCCTGGAAAGGTAGAGGACCAGGACCAGGACATTTAGAAGCTAATCAGGTACTCAGGGTGGTTGAGCCAGGGTCTCACAAAGACAAAGAGGATTCTAATAGCCCATTAAAATTCTGAATAGGCTAGCTCGGTAGATACAAGGGGGGAGTTTCTGTTGAAACAAACAACTCTTTCTACTTCAGGAAGGCTCCGCCCAATGGGTGGGTCTTACCACAGAACAGTATTAATATCGGAGTTCTCGATCTAAATTCTTTTATTGACAATGACTCTTGGATGAGAGTCGAAACGTCTATTTTTTCTAACTGAGTCCAGATGACTACAACTGAAGCTTTTTCTTCTACTTTTTAATGTGTTCTGTACCTGGAGGGGTTCGAAAGACAGCTTCAAATAAAATGTACCGCTATCTAAATGTTGTGATAGCTTATTAATAAGTCCATCCTGTTTTCACATTTTCCAACAGTTTATAAAAGTAATCCAGCATCAGTAAACGTCTTCACAGTTCTGTTCTACTCTGCCTCTGCTCTTCCGCTGAAAGAAGCCAATAAAGCTGCACATATCTGGCGCACTGAGCGTCCCGGGGCGTGATATCTTAAGACGGTACAGAAGTAGAGCGCCCGCTGCCCAGATTGAGGACTGCGCGTGCTTTTGGACGAGACTGGGAAAGAGGCGTGCGAACGGCATGAAATGGCAGCTGGCTTTGAACAGGGCTTAATCAGAACAAATGATGCTGGATCCGGGTCAGCGCTGTCTGTAAATCTGTGTCTTCCACTGGCTCGGGTTTGACATACACCGAGTTTTGATCGTCACATGTGCAGCCAAGACGACGACTTCTGAGGCTGGCAACGTGGAGCTTTCACACGTTTGGATTCAGTTTGTACCGGGTTGTCTTTTCTGACTTGAAACTTGCTTTTCTCCTGCCTCGCTTGACATAGTTTTGGATTTACATGGATTGTACATTAAAAAAATAATAAATAAAAAAGCCATAGTTTTGATACTTGTTTTACCTCAGATTAATATATATATATATTTACCACTAAATGTCTCTTAAAACGTGTTTACTTTCTAAGCTAAACTCAAGTGGCAAAGTGTGACTTACTTTGTTGTCATGAAGCTCACTCCGCGTCTCACTCAGTCACTATGGCAACGGGGAACTTAGACCGGCGCAGACTTAAAGAGATCTGAATATTGCACTTTTATGACATTTTCAAGAGGAAAAATAAACATGAATGCTATTTAAGTTATGAAAACTTGATATTTACATTTATAACAACCAACTAATTGTTTTAAAATATGTCATTAACAATATGCACATAATCCAATCTGTTTCAATATTGGCACCGTTTTTATTCATTACGTGAAGTGTAAACTCAAATTGTCAGACATATTTTGATCATTTGGACATTGTTCTAAAGTGTGTAATGTAAAATACTCCTCATGTGCAGAATAGTACGTATTACAAAGTATGTGATGTAAAATACTCCTCATGTGCAGCGTAGTAACTGTTATAAAGTGTAATGTAAAATACTCCTCATGTGCAGCATAGTAACTGTTATAAAGTGTAATGTAAAATACTCCTCATGTGCAGAGTAGTAACTGTTATAAAGTATGTGATGTAAAATACTCCTCATGTGCAGCATAGTAACTGTTATAAAGTGTAATGTAAAATACTCCTCATGTGCAGCGTAGTAACTGTTATAAAGTATAATGTAAAATACTCCTCATCTGCAGCATAGTAACTGTTATAAAGTGTAATGTAAAATACTCCTCATGTGTAGCATAGTAACTGTTATAAAGTGTAATGTAAAATACTCCTCATGTGCAGAGTAGTAACTGTTATAAAGTATGTGATGTAAAATACTCCTCATGTGCAGAGTAGTAACTGTTATAAAGTGTAATGTAAAATACTCCTCATGTGCAGAGTAGTAACTGTTATAAAGTATGTGATGTAAAATACTCCTCATGTGCAGCATAGTAACTGTTATAAAGTGTAATGTAAAATACTCCTCATGTGCAGAGTAGTAACTGTTATAAAGTGTAATGTAAAATACTCCTCATGTGCAGAGTAGTAACTGTTATAAAGTGTGATGTAAAATATATGCAGGGTAGTACGTGTTTTAAAGTATGTGATGTAAAATACTCCTCATGTGCAGAGTAGTACGTGTTTTAATGTGTGTCAGTTTGTTCTTTGATTTCCTCTCCTCATCCTTCTCCCTCTTCCTCCCTCTTCCTCAGCGAACATGTGTCCTCAGTCTTTGTATGGAGTGGATTGAGAGTTCAGTCTGTATCTCTGCTCCAGCCTCGTGGCCTGTCAAAGCTTTACTTATGAAGTGAGACTGAGCTGAGTGTTTGAGTGTAGCTGGTGAAACAGACCGAGCTTGAACTCCTGTGTTTATGCTCAGTTAAGAGAGAAGTCGGGCAGAAAATCTGGCTTTACTGACCAAGTTTAAAGCTTTTACCCATTTTGAGCCGTTGTATTTTTGTCAATATATACGAGGATAAATAGTCGACATAATATTTAGTTTACTGCAAATGCATATTATATTCACACCATACGATTGTGGTTCTTATTTCTGTATTGAATTAATTGTTAGGCCCGAGCGCCACAAGCTGGCGAGAGGCCTATTAATCTCGTAAGGCCGTGCGAAGCACGGCTGCGAAAGTGCGCACGTAGTGCGCACGAAATCGAGCGCGAAGCGCTCGCCCACTTCCAAACACTCACTAACGCACTCCTTCACTCACGCACGCCCCGTGCATACTAATTAATAGTAGGAAAATGGAACATTACCGTTGTAAACGGGCGAAGCCCGTGCAAAAGTGCGCACTAAACGAGCACTTTACATTGGGATGACGACAGCGAAGCGGTCGTCATCCCCATATAAAGCACTCATTTGCCCTAAGTAGCTCACGAATACGTTCCCCATCTCTTGCATGTTCCGTGCATATAAGCATGTAATGCAAAAATTGAACATTATTACTGTATGGAGGGCCAAAAACACAAAGTGGGCGGAGCCCACTCAAAATTAACGAAAGTACCCGTCAGTGACCTGGGACCCACACCATGAGGTAGGAAAGCGCGAGCGCTTTCCGAAAATGTATAGTTTATGATATTTGAAAAATGGGAAACATTGTTTTCGCATCGGAATATTATTAGGCCCGAGCCCCAGCAGGGCGGAGGGCCTATTGCTCCCGTCTGTTTGACCAAACATGCGGGCGCAGCCCGCATGTTTGGTACCCCGTCGCCCCTGGCAAGTACAGTGAACTAGCCCATGCCGAAGGCATGGATCATGCATACTTACTCCTGCTATGACAGAAATAGTCAACAATTAGTGAATGGGCTACGCCCATTCACTAATTGTTGACAACAGCAGCGCGAAGCGCTGCATTCCTCCAAAAACCCTCCTGGCATCGTCCCGTACGCGAGAATCCATGCCGCAGGCATGGGCCATGCTTGTATCTGCTCAAATCAATGGAAGTCTATGGGGAGTGGGCGGGGCATCCCGACGGAATAGGGAGTGACGAGCGCGTAAGCGCTCGTAATGATGATTCCACCCCATGGCGGCATCGGGAAGGCTTAGAGCTTTCAAACGATGTATAATTTGTTGTTATAGTGGAAACGGCTATATTGTTTTTGCTAAAAATATTATTATTTTTATTAGGCCCGAGCCCCAGCAGGGCGGAGGGCCTATTGCTCCCGTCTGTTTGACCAAACATGCGGGCGCAGCCCGCATGTTTGGTACCCCGTCGCCCCTGGCAAGTACAGTGAACTAGCCCATGCCGAAGGCATGGATCATGCATACTTACTCCTGCTATGACAGAAATAGTCAACAATTAGTGAATGGGCGTAGCCCATTCACTAATTGTTGACAACAGCAGCGCGAAGCGCTGCATTCCTCCAAAAACCCTCCTGGCATCGTCCCGTATGCGAGAATCCATGCCGCAGGCATGGGCCATGCTTGTATCTGCTCAAATCAATGGAAGTCTATGGGGAGTGGGCGGGGCATCCCGACGGAATAGGGAGTGACGAGCGCGTAAGCGCTCGTAATGATAATTCCACCCCATGGCGGCATCGGGAAGGCTTAGAGCTTTCAAACGATGTATCATTTGTTGTTATAGTAAAAATGGCTATATTGTTTTTGCTAAAAATATTATTATTATTATTATTTTTCTTGTTCTTCTTCAGCGCTTTGATCTCTAATTTGACCCCCTGAACATGCTCAAAAACTCACCAAACTTTGCCCAAAATTCAGAATCGGTGAAAAATTTTATTTTTTCTGGGCCATTTTTTTTTTCGTTAAAAAATGGCGCGACAGCGCCACCGACAAAAGTCAAAATACATTGCGCCTATGGGAGACGCCCCGAGGTCAACTTTGGCGTAAAGCTACGAAATTCGGGACACGCATTCCTCTCGTGAGGATAAACAAAAAAAAACATTGTGGCCACGCCCCCAAACTTACCCTATGGCCGCCATCTTCCTTTGAAAATGAAAACAAGCTGAGTTAGCCATTTTGTTTACGTCAAACTTTGACGAACTCCTCCTAGGGCGTTTTGCCCACCGACTTCAAAATCGGCGTACGTCCTCTGGACAAGTGGGGCATCTAAAGTTATTCAATTTTTTGAGATACCTTTTACGGTCTGTGTGCGGCGCAGCCGCAAAGTTGGACAACTTATTTTGGAATATTGCAGGTCTAAAAATTGCTCCCATTTGATCAAAACCAGTCCGATTAGGACCAAATTTGAATCAGTTGTTAAACTTTCTAGTTTGGACCAGTTAAGGCTGACAAAATTGAAATGGCAGTGATAGCGCCCCCTACAGAGTGACCTTTAAATTAACATTGAAGGTCAAAAATTAGTTTTACCAAAATTGTCTAAACTTTACCCAAAATTCTATTTTGCCGTCCCGATCACAAAAGCCAATCACAAAAATGCCTAAATTTTTACGCCGTAGTCGTAGCGATGACAGAAACCTCCCATGTTATCCCTATGGGAAAACCACAAAATCTCTCAAATTACCACATTTTTATGTTTTACACTTTAACGAAGTCCTCCTAGTGCGTTTTGCCCACCAACCTCAAAATCGGTGTACGTCCTCTAGACAAGTGGTGTATCTAAAGTTATCCAAATTTTAAGGATAACTTTTACGGTCTTTGTGCGACGGAGCCGCAAACGTTTCCCAGAATTCTGACTATTTGGCCTTCAGAGTGGCCTATAAACAATAGAGTTTTTCCAAATGACATGATATTTTGAACAAAATTCTAATTTGCCATCCTGATCATAAAAGTATGAGAGCCAAAGTCATATTTTGTACGGCGTAACCGAAGCGTTGACAGAAACATCCCATGTTATCCTTATGGGAAAACAGCGAAATCTCTAAAATCACCACATTTTTACGCTTCACACTTTAACGAACTCCTCCTAGGGCGATTGCCCGATCAAGCTCATATTTGGGGAAAATCATCTACACAAACGGGGCATCAAAAGTTATCCATATTTTGATTTTAAGTGGTACGGTCTCTGTGCCGTGGAGCTGCAAATATACTGTCACAAATGGGAAAAACGCCAAATCCTTGAAATGTTCACATTTACGCTTCACACTTTAACAAACTCCTCCGTGGGCAATAGCTCGATCAAGCTTTACTTTGGGAAAAATCATCTACACAAGCGGGGCATCAAAAGGTATCCATATTTTTATTCCAAGTGCTACGGTCTCTGTGCGGCGGCGCAGCAAATTTGACTGACACTTGTGTTCATTTGCACTGGATTGGCCATGTCCAATGTGTCGCCGTCTGTCAAGTTCTTTTTTTATTCAACACAATAAGGGCGCCATCTTTATCAAGTCGAAAGCGCAGAGTCGGAAGGCCGGCGGCCGGCGAGGGCCGTTGGATGCCGCTTGCGGCTTTAATATTTTTTATTATTTTTCTTGTTCTTCTGCTTTTTGAGCTCTAATTTGACCCCCTGAACATGCTCAAAAACTCACCAAACTTTGCCCAAAATTCAGAATCGGCGAAAAATTAGATTTTTTCAGGGCCATTTTTTTTTTCGTCAAAAAATGGCGCGACAGCGCCACCGACAAAAGTCAAAATACATTGCGCCTATGGGAGACGCCCCGAGGTCAACTTTGTCGTAAAGCTACGAAATTCGGGACACGCATTCCTCTCGTGAGGACAAAAAAAAAAAATCATTGTGACCACGCCCCCAGACTTACCCTATGGCCGCCATCTTCCTTTGAAAATGAAAACACGCTGTGTTAGCCATTTTGTTCACGTCAAACTTTGACGAACTCCTCCTAGGGCGTTTTGCCCACCGACTTCAAAATCGGCGTACGTCCTCTGGACAAGTGGGGCATCTAAAGTTATCCAATTTTTTGAGATACCTTTTACGGTCTGTGTGCGGCGCAGCCGCAAAGTTGGACAACTTATTTTGGAATATTGCAGATCTAAAAATTGCACCCATTTGATCAAAACGAGTCCGATTAGGACCAAATTTGAATCAGTTGTTAAACTTTCCGGTTTGGACCAGTTTATGATGACAAAATTGAAATGGGCGCGATAGCGCCCCCTACAGAGTGACCTTGAAATTAACATTGAAGGTCAAAAATTAGTTTTACCAAAATGTTCTAAACTTTACCCAAAATTCTATTTTGGCGTCCCGATCAAAAAAGCCAATCAGACAAATGCCTTATTTTTTACGGCGTAGTCGTAGCGATGACAGAAACCTCCCATGTTATCCCTAAGGGAAAACCGCAAAATCTCTCAAATATCCACATTTTTATGTTTCACACGTTAACGAACTCCTCCTAGTGCGTTTTGCCCACGAACCTCAAAATCGGTGTACGTCCTCTAGACAAGTGGGGCATCTAAATTTATCCAAATTTTAAGGATAACTTTTACGGTCTCTGTGCGACGGAGCCGGCAACGTTTCCCAGAATTCTGACTATTTGGCCTTCAGAGTGGCCTATAAACAATAGAGTTTTTCCAAATGACATGATATTTTGAACAAAATTCTAATTTGCCATCCTGATCATAAAAGTATGAGAGCCAAAGTCATATTTTGTACGGCGTAACCGTAGCGTTGACAGAAACATCCCATGTTATCCTTATGGGAAAATTGTAGAATCGCTCAAATCACCACATTTTTACGCTTCACACTTTAACAAACTCCTCCTAGGGCGATTGCCCGATCAAGCCCATATTTGGGGAAAATCATCTTCACAAACGGGGCATCAAAAGTTAGTCATATTTTGATTTTAAGTGGTACGGTCTCTTTGCCGTGGAGCTGCAAATATCCTGTCACAAATGGGAAAAACGCCAAATCCTTGAAATGTTCACATTTACGCTTCACACTTTAACAAACTCCTCCGTGGGCAATAGCTCGATCAAGCTTTACTTTGGGAAATATCATCTACACAGGCGGGGCATCAAAAGTTATCCATATTTTTATTCCAAGTGCTACGGTCTCTGTGCGGCGGAGCAGCACATTTGACTGACACTTGTGTTGATTTGCACTGGATTGGCCATGTCCAATGTGTCGCCGTCTGTCAAGTTCTTTTTTAATTCAACACACAATAAGGGCGCCATCTTTATCAAGTCGAAAGCGCAGAGTCGGAAGGCCGTTGGATGTCGCTTGCGGCTTTAATTCTTTCTTCTTCTTTCTTCTTCTCGGGACCAACCCCCCTATTTTTCACCCAGTGAACATTGACGAAAAGTCACAAAAATTTGCACACCTCTAAAAATGGTGCCTCTCTACATTCTGGCTATTTCCCTTTTCTAAAATAAAAAAAATTGGCGCGTCAGCGCCCCCAAATGTACCAAAAATGCATTGAGATAGGAAATGACCCAAAAAAAATCTGATCCTAGAATCATGAAATTTGGCGCAGAGGTAGATGGTGACAAGAGAAGTAAAAAATATTATTACGGCAACGCCGTCCGCCCAACCAAATGTCGGCCATATTGCTTCAAAAATGGCTAAGCATGACTCGGGAGTTTTTCCAAACGTCTACTTTTACGAACTCCTCCCAGGGCGTTGGCCCTAAAAAGCTGAAATTTGGTGAAAATGCTACTGAGGAGTGGGACATCAAAAGTTATTCAAATTACATTGATACCTGTCACGGTCTCTGTGCGACGAAGCCGCAAACTGTAGCTAGAATTTCAGAAATCTCCCAAATTTAACATTTCTGCCGTTTGCACAGATAAAGTCCGAATTGCGTCAAATTAGAATCAGTTGTTAAACTCTTTGCCCTAAACCTACTTGAAGTGAAATAAATGAATTTGGCACCACAGCGCCCCCTACAGATTTTATATGGAGGTTAAATGTATAGTTTTGCGAAATTATATGAAATTTGACACACAACTCAATTTTGGCATCCTGATCAAAAAAGTCAATGAGACCCATGTCATAATTGTTACGGCTTTGCCGTAGCGATGACCAAAACCTCCCATGTTATTCCAATGGGGAAATCGCCAGAACATGTTTACACTTTAGACTTTCACAAACTCCTCCCAGGGCGTCAGCCCTATCAACTTGAAATTTGGTGAGACTCATCTTCAGTGGTGGACCATCAAAAGTTATCCACATTCTTATTCAAAGAGTCACGGTGTCTGTGCGGCAAAGCCGCACATTTTGCCAAGAATTCTAAATAAAATTGCTTTTTGAATGGTAAAACAAAGGAGAAGATGTGACAGCGTCACAGATTCAGCAGTAGGCGTACTAAAAGGACAATTGGGGCGCGTTAGCGCCCCCTCCTCTTGCGGCGTGGCGAGGGCCGATCATTGCCGCTTGCGGCTATATTTCTTCTTCTTCTTCTTCTCGGGACCAACCCCCCTATTTTTCACCCAGTGAACATTGACGAAAAGTCACAAAAATGTTCACACCTCTAAAAATCGTGCCTCTCTACATTCTGGCTATTTCCCTTTTCTAAAATAAAAAAAATTGGCGCGTCAGCGCCCCCAAATGTACCAAAAATGCATTGAGAGATGGGAAATGACCCAAAAAAAATCTGATCGTAGAATCATGAAATTTGGCGCAGAAGTAGATGGTGACAAGAGAAGTAAAAAATATTATTACGGCAACGCCGTCCGCCCAACCAAATGTCGGCCATATTGCTTCAAAAATGGCTAAACATGATTTTGGAGTTTTTCCAAACGTCGTACTTTTACGAACTCCTCCCAGGGCGTTGGCCCTAAAAAGCTGAAATATGGTGAAAATGCTACTGAGGAGTGGGACATCAAAAGTTATCCAAATTACATTGATACCTCTCACGGTCTCTGTGCGGCGAAGCCGCAAACTGTAGCTAGAATTTCAGAAATCTCCCATATTTAAAATTTCTGCCGTTTGCGCGGATAAAGTCCGAATTGCGTCAAATTAGAATCAGTTGTTAAACTCTTTGCCCTAAACCTACTTGAAGTGAAATAAATTCATTTGGCGCCACAGCGCCCCCTACAGATTTTATATGGAGGTTAAATGTTTAGTTTTGCGAAATTATATGAAATTTGACACACAACTCAATTTTAGCATCCCCATCAAAAAAGTCAATGAGACCCATGTCATAATTGTTATGGCGTTGCCATAACGATGACCGAAACCTTCCATGTTATTCCAATGGGGAAATCGCCAGAACATGTTTACACTTTAGACTTTCACAAACTCCTCCCAGGGCGTCAGCCCTATTAACCTGAAATTTGGTGAGACTCATCTTCAGGGGTGGACCATCAAAAGTTATCCACATTTTCATTCAAAGAGTCACGGTGTCTGTGCGGCAAAGCCGCACATTTTGCCAAGAATTCAAAATAAAATAGCTTTTTGATGGTAAAACAAAGGGGAGAAGATTCAGATTCAGCAGTAGGCGTAATAAAAGGACAATTGGGGCGCATTAGCGCCCCCTCCTCTTGCGGCGTGGCGGCGGTGTGGCGGCGGCGTGGCGAGGGCCGATCATTGCCGCTTGCGGCTATATTTTTTATTCTGTTCTTTTGATACACAATCAAGTTTTGACCTGAAAGTCTTCCCAAAAACCTGTCCAAATAGCAGCATACTGTCCAAATCAAGACCCCAGTTGTTGATAGGCCATTTAAGCATATTTCTAATGCTTAATTTTGTGTTTAATCGATAGAACATATGTACATCGCTAACCACTTCTCCAGTAACCATCCTGGCTCTTGTCGCTCTTTGTTAAAAGAAGCTGGCGCCTCTCACACAGTCATTGAAGTGTGGCTGCCAATCCGTGCCAATGGCCTCTTCGACCACCGCCAGCCACAGCCAATAACATCTCGCCCAAGGACACAGCAGCATTACGCATCGCCTCGATTTGCCACAAACTTTTATTGTAGCCATCTCAGTCCCTGGGCTAACGGGGATCACGTCAGAGCTGGAGTCCTGATTAAAAGTGGGTTTGGAACGGGAACCGTCGGAGCAGAGCGCGTCCCTCCGCCTCGCCGCCTCCATCTGAATAACAAAGAACGGCATCAGTCTCATCACAAACCTGGCATCTCCTGCACAGAGCCCCCGCCGCCCCCTGCCGCCAGAGAACAGGCCAATTAACAGCGGACACTGGTCTGTGACAGGGCCCCGGGGCTGGAGTGTGTGCGGAAGGCTTGGATCGCATCAGTGCCTACGGTCAAACAGGCTTTCCAATAGGAGGCGAGAGAGAGACGAGCCGTGATCAAAGTCGTGGGTATTATGTCCCAAATTATCTTGAAGCATTTTTCCTCAGACTGTTTTAGCTCTTCGGGTATAACGTGTCCCACTGTCGGAATGGTTTAGGATGGAAAATGGTCAGAGATTGTGGAGTGTTCGACATCCTGAGCTACCGGTGCCCCCTGGATGTAGACTGGACACGCCTCTGACAGTCCGCCCCAGGCCAGCTGTGGCTACAGGTGTGACCTACAACCTGCAAGTGTGAGGGGTGGATTATGCCAAGACTTGTAAAATCACAATGTAAGAGAGATGCGTTACTATTATTGAATTATTCATTTTAACAGGGGATTGATTGGTTAATCGATAAGGCAACAACATGAAAAGTAATTCAATTCAATATAACCCCAAAAAGTACACCTACAAATAAATACGTTATTTATTATATGTCATGTTACTTTTGCATTCAGACAGTTGGATTTCATAAACCTACAGTCACATGCAGTGGGATCTATTGAAACAAAACTGAACAGATTTGGTCATAGTGTCAATACTTGAAAAAAAGAGGCTTTGATCTCAATGGTTTTTTAGCCTTAAAAAAAAAATCTATATGACATATTTTGTTGTGTTACTTTTAATGGTGGTTGGCAGCCATTGGAATTTACCGCCACCTACTGGATTGAGTGTGGACAGGAGATCAACGGAAACCATAATACCAAAAGGGTATTGTAGTGTAACACTACAGAGACGCTCTTAACTCTATATCTTCCAATTAATCCTGCGTTATATAGGTAAGTAACTGCCGTATTTTCCGGACTATAAGTCGTCTTTTTTCATAGTTTTGGGTTGGGTGCGACTTATACTCCGGAGCGACTTATATGTGATATTATTCATTATTTTCACACTGACAACCACAAGAGGGCGCTCTATGCTCTAAGCGACGCAGACGCTTCTACCTCTGGAGTTTGTGGAGTTGTTTAGAAGTGACAAAGAAGAGGAAGAATTCAATGGATTTAGTGATTTGGGGTAAAACTGATGCTTTGGTAAACTTGTTAGCATGTTCTTTATGCTATAGTTATCTGAATAACTGTTAATATGTTACGTTAACATACCAGACACTTGTCATGTGTCACGTCATGTAGCTGAAGGTGTTAGCGTTAGCATACGTACACCTATTCACCATGTTCTATAATATGTTATTATTTTAAACTGCATTTTAAAATGAAATGTCTGTTCTTGGTCTTGGATTTCAAAAATGCGACTTATACATGTTTTTTCCTATTCTATTATGCATTTTTTTAAACTGCAGCGAGTTATACTGCGGAGCGATTTATAGTCCGTATTTATATTATAGTAAATACGGTTTAGTTTTACGAGATTTTTGCAACTGATTCTTCTTCTTTGGTGTTTTATGGCGGTTGTTGTTGTTGTTGTTGTTGTTGTTGTTTTATGGCTGTTGGCATCCAATTGTTGCATTACCGCCAGACTTTATTCCTCAGACTTTTCGTAGTCCTCAGACTCTGTCGTAGTCCGTAAAAGTACTCCTTCCAGTGAGAGCAGAGGCTGTAAGGTGATCATAAAGCTTGCACAGGATAGTGCATCCTTTAAGGAGTGGAATTCAGTGGCATTGTCAAAGAGCCTAACTGTAGCTGTGGGAGTGATCAAGAGTGCGAGTGTCCTTAGAGATGGCTCGCTGCTGGTCGTGTGCAAGGACGCGGCTCAGCAACGGAAGGCGATTGGAACTAAACGTCTGGGTGGAAAGGACATTCTTGTGTCTGATGCTGAAAGAAACATGTCAGAGGAGTTATCGTAGGTGTCCCTACGGCGACGTCTGTGGATGAAGTTAAGGAGAATTTGACTGGAGCTACGGTGGTGGACGCTAGGCGGTTGAAGGTGACCCGGTCTGGGGTAAGATGTGACAGCTTGTCGGTAATGGTAACACTTGAAGGGAGGTGCCTGCCTAGTGAGGTGTTCATTGGGTTCATGTGCCATGACGTTAGGCCATATGTTCCGCCCCTGCATTGCTTTAAGTGCCAGCGCTTTGGGCATATTGCAGCGGTCTGTAGAGGGAGGCAAAGATGTGGTAAATGTGCAGGAGATCACGAGTATGGGAAGTGTGACGTGGGAGCAAAACTGAAGTGCTGTAACTGTGGGGAAGAACATAGCTCTGCCTACGGGGATGCAGGTTTAGCAAAAGAGCTGATGAGGGGCAGAAAATAAAGGTCTCTCAAGGTATATCCTATGCAGATGCAATCAAGAAAGTTTCAAGTAACGAATTTAGAGTAAATACAGAGAGAGGAGCCAGCGCTGCTCCCAGCCAGGGCGAAATGAGAAAGGCCAGCGTGGCTCCCAAGAAGTGTGAAGGTTTCAAGAGTGGAGGTCCCAAGTATGCAGGTTCCAGAATTAATGAGAATACCCTGGTTGTGGATAGAGAGGATTTTGTACTCTTTATGGTGGATGTTGTAAACTGTGCTGCTCAGACTCAAAGCAGAACTGAAAGGATCAGGATCATTGCTAAAGCTGCAGGGAGATTCCTTGGAACAAAGGAGCTTGATTGGGCAGATATAGAAAACAGGCTAAAGGCGCTAAATGGGAGTCGGAGTGATGGGGGTCTGCTTTTGGGGAGTCAGAGTGATCAGAGTGACGAGATGGGGGTGGGGGTGGTCTCCTGTCCTCGTCCAATCTCGTAGACGCACGGCTACCAAGCAGCGACATCAGTGGAAATATTAAAGCCTATAGAATGAAGCCTAAAGAATAAAGCTGTACGGTGGAAGCACCGAACGTCAAAGAAGGAGAGGAAGATGAAGAAGAGTCTCCCTGGAATAAAGCTGACTTCTTCTTCTTCTTTGATGCTTTGAAATTAAAGTTCCTGATTTCCAACATTTCCCGTTCCATTGTGCTTTGAATGGACAGAACATTAAATATTTCAGAACTATTTAAAACACAAATAGAACCTAAAGGAAAGCCATTTTAACCGTGGGACCCGTACAGTAAATCTAGCTGTTCAGATTAACATTTGGTTAACTTGCATGTGACCGACTGTATTAACCTGTGTTTAAGAACTGAGTTGATTAAACAGGAAAGGCCCCGGTCCTTGTCCTGCTGCATGGGGGAAGATGACCTTGTATTTATTCTGTTTGAAGTCGGCAGCTTCTTCACATCAAACGCACCCTCGGCCCATAAACTACCAAATTTATTCACATACAGCTCCCACATCCAGAAAAAGTGCAGTGGAATATTAAAGACTGCAGTTTGAACCCAAAGCGAGTACACAACCGACGAGGCTAAGGCAGTTTGATCTTTATTATTGAAAGTTAGTTTTATGGAACACAAGTTTTCAAAAGTGATTCTGGAAAGATCTCAGACACCTTGGCACTGGTATTTCACATGACTTGAAATAATGCGCATGAATCACAAATATCAATTGAACTAATATCGTAATCGAACAGTAGCAATTGTCATTCATTCAATAACTGTGTCGCCTTTAGTATGAGTTTAGTACTTTAGTACAATCCTTCGGCTGTCCAGGTTGGTTCCGTAACAATCAAAGGTCATTTGGACAAAGTTTTTTAAATTTGAGTTAGTTCAGACAGTGATCCAATCCAGAGATATCCAGTGCAGTTGATGAAGGGGCAGTTATTTAAATAGACTTTTTTCACTATTAAAGAATGTTCCAGGTTTGACAGGTGACAGGTCTTTGCATAAGCCTGGCTCAGAGGACACGTTTGGCTACAAGGACAATGTAGTAATGTTCGTGTTACAAGCTGCTTCTTTAAATTTTGCAACAGTTTAGCTTTTTATTGGGTACAAAAGTATGTTCAAGACATTCCAAAAGGGTAAATGGTTCTATTAAATCTGTGTGTTGTTGTCAAGAAACATCTTTTCTCTGAAACACTGGTAGAAAATTAAGACTTTAACTCAGGCCTTTTCAACGTAAGGTCCGCGAGCCGGATCAGATTGTTTCCAGGGCCTGATCTGGCAGTGAATTGAAAAAGCCTGTGTGAAAATAATGCGTTCTCTTGTTACTGGTTTGGTCCCAGTTTGGTCCCGGTTTGGTCTTGGTTTGGTCCTGGTTTGGTCTTGGTTTGGTCCTGGTTTGGTCCTGATTTGGTCCTGGTTTGGTCCTGGTTTGGTTCTGATTTGTTCCTGGTTTGGTTCTGATTTGGTCTTGGTTTGGTCCTGGTTTGGTCCTGGTTTGGTCCTGGTTTGGTCTTGGTTTGGTCTTGGTTTGGTCCTGGTTTGGTCCTGGTTTGGTCCTGGTTTGGTCCTGGTTTGGTCCTGGTTTGGTTCTGATTTGTTCCTGGTTTGGTTCTGATTTGGTCTTGGTTTGGTCCTGGTTTGGTCCTAGTTTGGTCCTGGTTTGGTCCTGGTTTGGTCCTGGTTTGGTCCTGGTTTGGTCCTGGTTTGGTTCTGATTTGGTCCTGGTTTGGTTCTGATTTGGTCTTGGTTTGGCCCTGGTTTGGTCTTGGTTTGGTTCTGGTTTGGTTCTGGTTTGGTCCTGGTTTGGTCCTGGTTTGGTCCTGGTCTGGTCCTGGTTTGGTCCTGGTTTGGTTCTGGTTTGGTCCTGGTTTGGTCCTGGTTTGGTTTCTTCATAAAAAAAATATAACACAGCAGTTGTTGTAATGTCATTGTTGAATCAGATCTAGTGTTTGGAATATTTTGTGTCTCACCAAATAGTGTCAAAAATGACGACGTTGCGCACTGATCCGGCCCAAAGGCCACGATGGTGCATGTCCCTTCAGGGCTACTGTAGATGTTCAGATAAAAGCTGCTAAGGACTCCGGATACAAGCATATTAATGCATTCTTTACAACAATTACTATCAAAATTAGGAGATAATGTGAGCATCATTAGAAAAACACATTAAAATGTAAAATTCAGTTTGTGCAGTTGACTTGCAATTTAGGCCCTCTGACATGAATAATAAAAGAGCTCTTCGTTTGAATCAGGTCATTAACTTGATCCTGATTAGCTCTTCTCCTGCAGTTTTTTCATTTAAATCCAATTTCCACAGCTTCAGTACAGTTACAATACATCCTCTACTGTATTCACTCACAGCATCTGCAACAGCCGTGGTCTCATTTATTTTTATGGGCAATTTACTTTTAATTTGTTATAATTGGGCACTAATGGGTTTATTTGTCTGATTCAGAATGATTACTAAACTCTTTTTCACTCAAAGGCAGTTACATAATGATTGCACCCTTCTGAAATGTTACAAAAAATACACAAAAACAACATTAATTTGAGCTTATGAAACAGAGCAGCAGTTATGATTCACTTTGAATCAGTAATAAAATAAAATAACTTTTCAAAATAACTATTCAAAAAATAACTATTCAACTTGTCCAAAGATATTCAGATTCGGGAAACTTTAGTGATCCAAAGGGCAATTCATTTGCAGCATTCCTAGAGCACACATAAATACACCAACACATTCATTGTGTTCTTGTCAAAAAGAGGAACTCTTCGAGCGGAATCCAACAATACACAACAATATGCAATAGACTGCCATCCAAATTCAGCATTTGAATCACAGAGGGCAAAACAGAGTTGGAAAAACAAATTGTTTTCTGTACCGGCGCATAAAAACCACCCCTTGAAGTCATCAGGACAAAGTCAGGTGTCAGAGGGTGGTGCAGCTGTCCCAGGATGCTCATCACCTGCTCCACCCATTGAGGGTGTAGGTCTCAGTTTAACACCAGTGATTTTAGAGCTGGTTTTAACAATGCTCTGCAGCTTGTTTTTGTCCTTCAAGGCCAAGACTTGGAATCAGCACATAAAAGAAAATGTTACAAAAACATGACTAAAATAAAATAGTACAATAATAATTGAAAAAGGGGATGAGCCCGACAGAGGGCAGTTCTACTGTGCCCATATGGCAAAATAAATAAATAAATAGAACGTGTTTAATATAATTTTGCTAATTTGTACATTTTTCTTTGATTGGCTTTATTTAAAGCTTATGACAAAGTATATGACACATATGTTTTACAATATTTACAGATCCTCTGCATCTGCATCTACAAACACACAGATGCATACACAAGCTCATAAACAATTGCACCTGCATTTGAGTGTCCTCCATGTGTTTATGTTTCCAAGTAAATGCAAATAAAATTAGCTCGAAATACAGTGGGAAGAAATAACACTTTGAAATTCCAACCCCATTCAGCACTTTGGATTGTGTGGTTGTAATGATTAAACAAAGTTTCATTTACATCTCAATGTTTTATACTTCGGATCTGGCCCGTCCCAGACACAGGCCGATCCTGCAGCAGCGGGTCAACAGTGCAGGGGCAGTCAGGCCAAAAGCACCCTCCACTGCAATGGAATGAGCCTCATTGACTGTTTGATTTGACCCAATAATGATATGATTATTTAATGACCAATAGAGTCAGAACATAAAAAGTGGATTTTCATGATTAGCAAAAATGACTAGTGCGTATCCGTTTAGCCAAATTCAGTTTCAATGTGAAACTCTGTAACGCTCCCTTTCAACGATAGGCCTACCGGGAGTTTAATGCTCTCACATGTGTGTACACACTCAAGGCAAGGAGGGTGAAGTGTGTGTTGTATTGCGAGAGAGTGTTCAGCGCTTGGAGTGACTTTGGCCTGTTTGGAGCTGACAGAAGCTGTAATGACACTCACTGTTTGGCTGCAGCAGTTTACATTGAGCTCTGATTAAAGCACATCGATCTGAGGCTCGGATAAGACATGAACTCATTCAATTAAAACTCAAGTTCAGTCGAATGATTAGCATCAAGCATCAGAACGCAAGTGATCCAAATATACAATTACACTGACCACTTTCATGGTATTTCTGTTTAACATAAGTTACTTAAACAAATCAGCCAATCACATGAAAGAAATGTTTTCAGACATGTTCTTGCAAATAAAAAAGAAACCAAACAACATAAGTTAAAAGCAAAGCATCACAATAAAGACAAAAGACTAAAAATTCTTGGCAACAAAACTAAAGGAAAGCACAGACTCTAGATATAAATCTAACCTAAAACAATATTTACTGTGTGAAGTTTGTCCTCTGCATTTGACCCAACCTTCAATGCCGCTGGAGCAACTTGTCCAAACTTTGGCCCGGGGCCAAATGCATTCCTCAGACTAATTTTCTTGGCCCTTTGGTTTCCTGGTAAAAATAGTTCAAATTAACACAAATTAAAAATAAAACCCTTTGTTGACCCAATATCCCTTGTTACATGTCCCATTGAGATTCTGAGCCTGAATGAAGGTCTAGTTTCACCTGTCCCGCATTAAATGCACCTACAAGACCGACCCATGACCGGCCCATGATTGGCCCATGACCGGCCCATGACAGGCCCATGACAGGCCCATGACAGGCCCATGACCGGCTCATGACCGGCTCATGACCGGCCCTCCACTCCATCCGTGTGGCCCTTGAACACTCTTTTGTGTCGGAGACAGTGCTGCGCCCAGGATCTCATGTCCAGATCTTGGTCAGGACTACTACTACTGCTAGTAGTAGAAGTATTAGGTTTGGTACCCATTCATACACAGGGAGGAACATGCAAACTCCACACAGAACTCTCTTTGACAATAGGTTTGATTATCCAACCCATGACCTTCTCGCTGTGAGGTGAGAGCCACCGCGCCACCACCATAACACTGTTATTTACACTTTTTGCAATATGCTGAAATATCTCCTCTGAAGCAGTGAGCATGCAATTATCATACAAACACACATAATGACTCTGGTCTAATGTTTTTTGCTCCAGTAGAGCTGATCTATCATATTACAACTCCTGGTCTAAAATACGTCAATAAATCATATGTTTTTGTATAATTCGGTGTGTTTTTCTGAGTAATCCAGTTAAAGTTTGCCCTCCTGTGGGTCAGGCAGGACGTCCAGGGCAGCCGGGGGACTATCGGGTGAAGGAGAGGGGATTAAGTTGCACTAGTCCTGGTAAATATTCATGAGTGTATTGACTGGTGTCTGGAGGGGTCTGATGGATCTAAAGATCTGAGTGTGTTTGTGAAGTGGCTCAGAGACAAGGACAAACAGGACTCTCTACGAACCACAACATCAACATAAGACGATTTTTACACAATGTATAAGGTCAGCGTCACCATTTACTCTACTATCTCCTATCCCCTTCTGTTACAACAACAACAACAACAACAACAACAACAACAACAACAACAACAACAACAGCTACTGCTGCTGCTGCTGCTGCTGCTGCTGCTGCTGCTGCTGCTGCTCTGCCCTCAGTAAAAGTGCTTCAGTTAAGGGTTAAAAATAATTCCTTGCTCTGATTGGTTTTCCTGTATTTTATTTTGAAGGCCTAGTTAGTTGTCGCAATGCATCTTGGGTAACAGGAACCAGTCAGATGAAAAAAAAGGTGTTTCTTTAATCTTGCTTGTTGATATTCCATCTGCTCCTCCTGTGTTTCAAATCTTATCTACACCTACAAAAGAAATGGCTGTAAGTTTAAGAAGTGTTACAAGTGTTTGATTACTTTTATAAACTGTTTTAGAGATCGTTTTTACACATGTTGTTACCAGGAATTAAATCATGCCCTGATCTTTCTAGCTCAAGAGGACTGTGTATTAGCATAGCAATGACTTTATTCACACGTATTTACGACCTAATTAGCATACGAAAAGATCGCAAAAATGTAATGAGGGCTTGTTTATCTCATGTTTAGCATTTTGTGGCGCTGGCTACTTCCTGGTGCATTTGTTGATATACTTACAAAGCTGATAGTAGAAAAAGCTTCAGTTGTAGTCATCTGGACTCAGTTTGAAAAAATAGACGTTTCGACTCTCATCCAAGAGTCATTGTCAATAACAGAATTTAGGTCGAGAACTCCGATATTAATACTGTTCTGTGGTAAGACCCGCCCATTGGGAGGAGCCTTCCTGAAGTAGAAAGAGTTGTTTGTTTCAACAGAACTCTTTCTACTTCAGGAAGGCTCCTCCCAATGGGCGGGTCTTACCACAGAACAGTATTAATATCGGAGTTCTCGACCTAAATTCTGTTATTGACAATGACTCTTGGATGAGAGTCGAAACGTCTATTTTTTTCAAACTGAGTCCAGATGACTACAACTGAAGCTTTTTCTACTATGGAACACGCCTGGACGAATGAGGGATTACACCGACATAATTACAAAGCTGATGTAGATTTTATTCCGGTGCTCCTGTGGGTGCTCCTCCTCCTGTCGGTGCAGTTCCGCCTCACACCGGGGCTTCTCCACGCACTCTGCCCGTGTCCAGAGGCCCTTTCCCCGCTTATCTCCTCGACCTTCGTCCGGGCCTGAGCCTCTGTGAGCGTGAGCCAGGGCTGCAGCGGGACCAGAGCGGGACCAGAGCGGGACCAGAGCGGGACCAGAGCGGGACCAGACCGGGACCAGACCGGGACCAGACCGGGACCAGAGCGGGACCAGACCGGGACCAGAGCGGGACCAGACCGGGAACAGACCGGGACCGGGGCTGCTGCGGGAGGACCATGGCGTCGGTGCGGGTCGCTGTCCGGGTCCGTCCCATGAACCTCCGAGAGAAAGATCTGTCGGCCCTGAACATCATCAGGATGGACGACAACAAGACCACCATCACTAAAATATCTGATGCCGTTTCCGGAGAATCGCTCGGAGATCGAACCAAGACTTTCACCTACGACTTTTCCTACGACTCCTCAGACCCAAACGACCCCCGATTCACCGCCCAGGACCAGGTGTTCTCGGACCTTGGCCTGGACGTCCTGAAATCGGCGTTTGGAGGTTATAATGCCTGTGTGTTCGCCTACGGTCAGACCGGCTCCGGGAAGTCCTACACCATGATGGGAACTCCTGGTGAGACCGGGCTCATTCCCAGGATCTGTGAAGGACTTTTCAGTCGCATCAGCCACAGCTCAAGCTGGGACCAAGCCTCGTACAGGACTGAAGTCAGTTTCCTGGAGATCTACAACGAGAGAGTACGAGACCTTCTGAGGAGGAAGTCCAACCAGACCTACAACCTGAGAGTCCGAGAACACCCAAAGGACGGGCCGTACGTGGAGGACTTGTCCCGACACCTGGTCCAGTCGTACTCGGACGTGGAGGAGCTGATGGAGGGAGGAAACCTGAACCGGACCACGGCCTCCACAGGGATGAACGAGACCAGCAGCAGGTCCCACGCCATCTTCAGCCTCAGCTTCACTCAGGCTAAGTTCGACGCGGAGCAGCCCAGTGAGACCCTAAGTAAGATCCACCTGGTGGACCTGGCCGGGTCCGAGAGGGCGGAGTCTACAGGGGCCTCAAGGGCCCGACTTAAAGAAGGGGCCAATATCAACAAGAGCCTGATGACGCTGGGCAACGTCATCTCTGCTTTAGCGGACTTGTCCCAGGATTCGGTGAACCTGAAGAAGAAGTCGGTCTTCGTCCCATATCGAGACTCGGTCCTGACCTGGCTCCTGAAGGACAGTCTGGGCGGGAACTCGCGGACCATCATGATCGCAACCATTTCTCCGGCCGACATCAACTACTGTGAGACCCTTTGCACGCTACGTTACGCTAACCGCGCTAAGAACATCGTCAACAAGCCCACGGTGAACGAGGACGCCAACGTGAGGCTGATCCGGGAACTGCGGGTGGAGATCGCACGGCTAAAGGTGCTGCTGCTTCAGGGAAACCAGATCGCACTGTTGGACTCCCCCACTGCTCTGAGTATGGAAGAGAAACTGTACCAGAACGAGGCCCGGTTTTTGGAGTTGACTAAAGAATGGACCAACAAATGGAATGAGACTCAGAACATCCTCAAGGAGGAGACCCTGGCTCTGCATAAAGAGGGAATCGGAGTCGTGCTGGACTCGGAGCTTCCTCATCTGATCGGCATCGACGACGACTTGCTCAGCACAGGGATTATCCTCTACCACTTGAAGGAGGGACAGACCTTTGTGGGACGAGACGACGCTGAGACGGAGCAGGACATCATCCTCCACGGTCTGGACCTGGAGTCGGAGCAGTGTGTGTTTGAGAATCACAGTGGCACCATCACTCTGCTTCCTCTGAACACATCACAGTGTTCAGTCAACGGAGTCAACGTGAGCCGGCCCACTGTCCTCACACAAGGAGCTGTGATTCTTCTGGGTCGCACAAACATGTTCCGATTCAACCACCCAAAAGAAGCGGCTCGACTACGGGAGAAAAAAAAGAGTGGTCTTCTGTCGTCTCTGAGTCTCTCCATGACCGATCTGTCTCGGTCGTGTGAAAACCTCTCCACAGTCCTGCTCTACAACCCCGGGCTGGAGTTCGAGCGGCAGCAGAGGGAGGAGCTGGACAAGCTGGAGATGAAGAGGTGTCTGATCGCAGAGATGGAGCAGAAGCAGCAGCAGGAGCGTTGTGAGCTGCAGCGCCTCCAGCAGGAGGTGGAGCGTCAGCGCAGAGAGTCTGAGCAGGTGCAGCAGCGCGTCCATCTGCAGGAGGTGAGTCTCCGTCTGCGCAGCCAAGACATTGAGAGACGCCTCCAGGAGGTCTTGGAGCAGCAGAGGAGCTTTCAGGAGGAGCAAAGAGGGCCCCAGGAGGAGCGAGGCGCCCCGGAGGAGAGAGGGCCCCAGGAGGAGAGAGGGCCTCAGGAGGAGAGAGGGCCCCAGAAGGAGAGAGGGCCCAAGGAGGAGCAAGGGCCCCCGGAGGAGAGAGAGCCCAAGGAGGAGCAAGGGCCCCAGGAGGAGCGAGGGCCCCAGGAGGAGAGGAGCGGGCCCCTCGCACAGGAGCTAGAGGAGCAGTCTCTGGAGGAGCAGGAGCTGCTCTCAGAGCTTCAGCGTCTGCAGAGGGTCAGACTGGAGCAGAGAGAGCGTCTGACCTCAGAGACTCTGAGACTGAAGGAGCAGGAGGAGGAGCAGCTCTGCGCCATCAGGAGACTCGAGGAACAGCTCCAAGAACACCGAGAGGAAACAGCTCTGCTCGGAGACATGCGTCGTGTGGAGGAGGAGCTACGCACTCTGACTGAGATCCGCCAGAACCTGCTCCAGGCCAAAGAGACCGGACCAGAGACCGGACCAGAGACCGGACCAGAGACCGGACCAGAGACCGGACCAGAGACCGGACCAGTGACCGGACCAGAGACCGGACCAGTGACCCGACCAGTGACCGGACCAGATACCGGACCAGTGACCGGACCAGGACCAGGGTCCAGGGAGAGATCCTCTGAGCATGGAGAGGGGGCGGAGCAGCAGATGACACAGTCGGCGCGGCTGCAGTGGACAGAGTACAAAGTTCAGCAGCTCAAGCGGCTGCAGCAGTCGGAGGAGGAGCTGCAGCTGCAGAAGGATCGACTCGAGGTCGAGGTGTCCTCGGAGTGTGTGTGCGTGCTGCAGCTCGTGCACGGGCTGGGGGCGGGGCAGGACGTGCACACCCTCAGCAGTGACGTGCACGCTCTTAAAGAGAAGGAGCTCCGGCTACAGCTCAAACAGAAGCAGCTGTCTGCGCTGAGCTCTGCACTGAGCGTGCTAAGAGAGGACAAGCTCCGAGCGGCCGACGCCCTGCAGCGCCCCCCAGAAGATACGCTGGACAGTGCCCTTTATCAGGTGGAGAAGGAGCTGGAGGAGCACTCAGAGCTGCTGTCGTCGCTCGTGTCCAGCTCTCAGCAGCTGCAGCAGCTCCAGGAGACCTTCAAGTTCACCGCCAACGTGGCCCGACAGCAGGAGAAATTCCTGAGCAAAGAGCGAGAGATCCTGGAGTCCAAGAAGAAACATCAGAGAGAAGAACTGCAGAACGCTCTGGAACAAGTGGAGAAGAGATACAAAGCTCTGAAGAAGAAGAGAGGAGAGCGAGGAGTAGGAGGAGACAGAGTGGAGCGAGAGCTGCAGAACCTCAGACTCAGACTCGGTGAAGACCGGGCCAGATCCTGCAGCTCCTCAGTGAGTCCAGTCGAAGACCTGAGCCTCCTGCCGCCCCTCAATGACCACAGGATCAACGCTCTGATCGAGGAGGAAGTTCAGCGACGTCTGCGACAAATCAACCTCAACAGTGACATCGACCTGTCCTCCTCTCTCCAGGAGCAGAAGCAGATTGTGAACTCTAGACGACTCAAATATGAGCGTCTGATTGGACGCTTGTGGACATGTGGCACTGAGGTCTCCGAGGACGTTCTCAAAGTGTCCATCCCTCGGTTTGTTCAACGAGGTCAAGGCAAAGACGAGCACTTCAAGTTCGAGGTCAAGTTGTCGGTGATGGACAATACCTGGAGTGTGTTCCGCAGATACAGTCGATTCAGAGAGATGCACGACAGCCTCCGACTCCGCTTCCCCCTGGTGGCGTGTCTGGACTTCCCTCCAAAGAAACTCTTCAGAAACAAAGACGAGAAGATGGTTTCTGAGCGACGCTTCCAGCTCCAGCGGTACCTGAAGGACCTGTTTTCTCTGGTCCAGACTTGGACTCCGTCTCCGCTCAGACCGGACTCAGAACCTCTGAACAAACGCCACATTTACGAGTTCTCGTCATTCTTCAAGAAAGGCGTCTTCGAGTCCAGCAGCCACGGGACAGGATAGATGTCAAAAAGACCCCTGAAACGGACCTGTCCATCAGAAGCTGGTGGTCTTGGAGCAGATTACAGTGGTGGAAGAAGTGCTCACTTTGTACAAGTACATATTGTAATGGCAGAAAATGGGTCATGTCATGTCATTCTAATGTTGTTTTAGGCCATGACATGTCACGGAATTAATATCTTTGTTGTTCTCCTGTGTGCAGATGGGATAAGAATATGAGGTCCTGATTATACTGAATATCTACTGTCCGGCGCCTCTTAATCATCAATTAATGCGTCAGGACCGGATTCAGTGTGGAAATGGTCTTAGATTAAACCTCTGAAGAGAGAGCTGGAACCGTCACAAACGTGATAGTCTGGTCTATCTCTTTTTGAGCTGATTTGGGTTGTGATTATGTTATGTTTGTTACCACCTATAAAAGGTGTACTTTGTAACTTGTAAAGTTAGGTAGGGACAGAACGAACTTGTCTTAGGGAAAGTGAGGGTGTTTATCCACTGTGCACGTGAATAAACTTCCACCTTTTGAGAGAGACCGAGAGACTCTGTTTCTGCTTCAAGTTATTGCCTGGTTACTCTTTACTTGATCATTGTTTACAGGAAACTGCCGTAACAATTTACAAGAGGAAAGAAATATACTCAAGTACAAGTGTAAGAAGCACATACAAAATCCTCTTAAGTAAAATAATTGAATTAAAGTCAAATTATTTGATGTTAAAGCTGTTAAATCATGTGATGATTTTGATAAAGAATTGTGTTTATTTTTGGTCAGCAAAGGTCAAATCAATGTATGTGTTTATTTTGCTTGCTCAAAGATCGGATTTGAACGCAAAACCTTTCAGCAGAATGTCCCCATAAACATGCAAAAAATACACATTCACAAAGCATATTTTACTTTTCAGTCCAGTTCATAAATATCTGCAGTACAGATGCTCAACTGTAATGAAGTAAAAAGTATCCACTGTAAAAATAATAAATAAAAAACTGTAGAATCCAGATACCTAAAAATATTACTTGATTGCATTTTTTAACTTTTGTACTTTGTTTGTACATTAAAAAGTACCACATTAAGTTAGTTTGAAAACTGTTTGCAATGAATGAATATGCCGTTTGAATGAAAATGTTAAATTAACTGAAATAATAATTAATTGTTCTCCTCGAAGTGTATGAAACGGTTCATATCTTTTAAATACTATTACTGTAACTACCTTAACTACTACAGCTACTAGAGATGTATCGATATGCAAATCTCACAATACGACATTATTGTGGTATGAACCTTATGGTAAGATATTTATTGCAATATTGTGGGAAAGCTCACGGTATTGTTGAAGGGGCCACGATATTGAGGTGCAAAATTCACATTATTAAGAACCTAAACTGTGAACAACCTGATGGAAGAATTAAATATACTATTAAAAAAGAACTTTAAGTGGAATTCTTGAAACAAATATATGCCATTTATTATCAAGAGAAAATGTCCACAATATCGCCAAGACAGTTACGTCCCTAACGGGTATCGCTATCGGCTACCGCTAACACCTTCCAGAGCAACAACTACTACACATACTGCTTTTGTCCTACTACTACTGCTGCTGATGCCAAAAACACAATTTGGAAATACCACACTAAATCTAATTTCGCTGCCACAGCTCAATAAACTCTCTCATATCAAATGTCCTGACCGTTTTGACCCGGGCCTCATTGTTCCGTTTCGTCCTGTTCCACAAATGACCGCATGTTCAGTGATAGTGTATTGTGATGGATGAAGGGGTTAGTTTGGGGCCGCGTCTCGCAGTCTGTCTCAGGTCTGGATCGGGTTTCGTTTTGCGATCTCGGGACTGTGATTTCACTCTTTAGTCCTGGTCTGAGTCAGAGGTGCCCCTTCGACTCATTCTGCTTAAATTTGCTCTTTGGAGCGTCTCGAGCCGCTTTTGCTAACGGCCGTCTGCGGTTCAACGCACAGGTCGTGGCAGGGGTCCGCTACGTTAGCCGCTGACGTTAGCCGCTGACGTTAGCCGCTGACGTTAGCCGCTGACGTCACCCGAGCGTAACACATGTTTTTCTCATGGATCACGTCCAAACCGTATCCAAATTATACATTGTAAACATAAAGGCAATCTTAGCAATTGGCAAAAACACGTTTAGTCATTCCAAGTTTGTGGCGCTGTGAGACGTGATGACGTAATGACACAATTTCTGGTTCATCATCAGTTTCTTCTATACTTCTATACTGCCGCCTTTTCACATCTCTTCATGAAATGCGTTGGGTAATTAATAAAGTTTTCGGTCTTGAAGCAAGTGCCAGTCATCGATTAACAGGAAACAGCTGATGCTAACGTGTGCTAGCTTTGTTTGCTGTCTTTCTGTTCAATAAATAAATAAATCGTCAGTGGAAATACAGTGGTTAATCATGAGATCAAGTAAGTTTGGTGAGAAATTATGATTTTTATTTATATCTGCTTTTATCTACGTCCACATTCTCTCTTGGTCAATCATCTTGCTCTAAAGTGTTCTGGGAGCTATAGCAACACCACAGGACGCTCCTTTGCAAAACGTGGCTTTTATGACCTTTCTGTTCGGGTTCGCCCCCTGATTGTCTCCATGGACGTGTTATTGCTTGAACTATTCCACAGTACGGCATTAATCTTGCACTAATTCAATTACAAGTGATCAAAAATCCCCTGAAATATGTGTATTCTTACTGCGAACAGAGTCACCTCTCCATAGATCTGACCAGTCCAGGCGGGTGGCGTACCTGAGTAAGAGTAACGTTACCGTAAAATAATGTTACTCAAGTAAAAGTTCAAAGTAGTAGCCCAAGGAATTATTTAAGTAAGAATAAAAACGGATTTGTGGAAAATATTACTCAAACAAGAGCAGCTGTCTGGGAACAAAAAACTATTTATATTTGAAGTTACTGTCATATATGAAGAGAAAACATTAAATATTGCACAATATCTGGTATTTTATTTAATATACAAAAATTAGTCAAACGTTATCATATTTGACGGAGCGGTGCAAGAAACACAAACGTTCAAATCATTTAATATGTTGACATAAAGCTTGTGTCACTAGACTTACAGTAAGAAGAGGAACCACAACTTTGACTTAAGAGTACTGTTACTTCAAAGCAAATGTTACTTGAGTAGGAGTAAAAGTATGCAGTCTGAAAACTACTCTGAAAAAAGTTACTCAAGTAATATAACTATCACATATAAATCTCATAACTTAGTAAATGTTAAGTTATTACCCACCTCTGCTTAATTAAACATATTCATTGTTTAATGCTATACTGCGGACAAAGCAACACCAATACAATACTAAAATAATACAAATAGATTTCTTTAAGCCAGACTATGACAGAACTGCTGTAGATTTGCCCTCTGTAGAAGAGTAACTACATGTACGTCTTACTCTCCCTACATCCTCATCCAAAATCCTGCCTTTTCATCTCCAAATGTCTCTATTGTTTTCTGCTCCAGTCGCTTTCTTTTCCAGCCCTGTTCCTCTTTATTCCTCCTCACTGTTCGCACCAAACTGTCAGGCAAATCTCCTCACGTCTCACTGAAACCAGCTCCCTTCAGAGCAGTGGCCCAGCACAAAGACACCCGAGTTTTCTGCCTTTGGGCTCCCGGAGGCTTTGTTTTAGAAATCATAGCAGTAAAGTTCGTGGTAAATGTTTCAAATGAGTCGTAAACTTTGAATATAATAAACAACATGGAGCTCAACAGTGACCGCCCGCCGCAAGTTCTTACAGTTTGCTTGGGGCTAATCAGTTATGCTGTAATAACTAACGTTGAAAACAACTACTGGTTAGCTTTGGTGCCTTTAAACTATGAATATTTGTCATTTAAAGTGTATGACAAAAATGATGGGGATTTTGGGTGGTACTGTTGAGCGTCATTGGTATAATGTTTTGGTGAATGTAGTTGTAATAGCAAGAATATTTAACTTTAAAAATTCAAATCTTTCAAGTAGTGGTAAAACATTCACTGAATACTGATTTAATGTCATTAAAATGGACATTTTAGCTGAATCTAGAATACATTTCTGAAAAGTTGGACACAAATGAATAAAATTGTTCTGCCAACAGGCCAGCTCCATATGGCGCCATATGTTGTATGAAGTTTACCATAAGAACAAGTCTGAGGCGTTTGAACCTAAAAGAGAATTAAACATGGCGAGGCTCATGAGGCAGATGCTGCAGCTGGAAGTTTGTAGTTAATAAATCATTATAGGAGTTCTCCTAAGTTATTATAGAGGTACTTATGCACTTTGAACTGTGAAGGAGACGAGGAGAAGTTCAAGAAGAGAATGGAATATGAAGTTCTTTGTCTTGGGCTGTGCTTAGTTTACTATGGGAATTCTGTACATTTTTGTCCCGTAACTTCAACGTGCTGAATGCTCCCTGATTATTTTATGAAGTGAACAAGTTATCACGAGTAATCACCTAATGCCTTCTGAGCATGAAACTATCTGCCAAAATGAATTGATAGGGACTTTTCACAACTCTCAGAGTTTACGTTGTACTTATTTCACATGTGGAAAGGACTGTAAAAGATTCTTTCCATGACATACAGACTAACTGCATCCAAACGGCAAATTTGAATTGGGCCTAATTAATTAAAATCCTTGAAATTTGAGTAAATGAATGATTGGTCCACTGTCTTGCCACATATTATTCTAAAATATAGGACAACTTAACTTTTCATTTATTTCCCCATCAGAAATGTGATATTACACTACCCTTGATTAAATGTACTTTTCTCATTAAGAACATTGTAATAATGTAATAACATGTAACAACCCGTCATTGCTAACTTTTGGATGGTTTTTCACAATACCCTGGACGGGTAAAGAGTTCTGCACATGAATCAATCTGACAAGTTTCTCACCATAAGTCGTTGTCATTAAAAAAAATACTTGATACAACCACGTTGATTGGTCGAAGCGTCACAACACGGAAAGAAGCAGAAAAGTCAAAACTGTGTTAAATCTAGAGTTCAGAAAAGTCATCTTTCTCCTCCACAAATGTACAAAGTGCAAACTCCATATTTCTCCTAAAATAGACTGAAGTACGGCCATCGGTGCCGCCATGTTTGTTTTGACGAGTTCTGACTTCCACTCAATCCACAATGCTGCTCTGTGATTGGTTCCAGTCCCGCCTGCCATGTGATTGGAGCTTAATAAGATGGATTCTCAAGCATTTTTAAACGCACAAAAATCACGAGAATTCCTCTCACTGGGAAAAGGACTGGACTGGAGCTTTTAACCAAACACCAAAACGATTGATTTAAGAAGTTACCAAGCCTTGCAACATGTGAACGGCTACTGTCCCTCTTGAGTGTCATGTCCTCTTAATTGTACAATTTCATCTCACTTACACAACTATGACATTTCCCGTGACAGAAAAAGCCAAGAATGTTAAGCTGAAGTAACTGTAGACGGCCTGATGTTCTCCTTTCAAGTTTGAGACGTTCGTACGGCCGGTACGGAGGCGGCTGATTGTAGGTTTGGGGAGTGAAAGTGAATTTTAAAGAAGTGTCTGTCTCAGCTTGTCGTCGTGTAACAGTTTTCTTTGTGCGAGGCAGAACAAAGTGTTTCAGGGTTGCGCAGTTTGACCTCAAATCTAACTGTAACTGAACCCTCAGACGGCAGACAGAGGCTTCAAAAAGACGGTGAGAAGTCGCAGAAAAGGAAAAGCATTCAAAATGAAAAGGGGAAAATTACGTAAAAAAAGGAACAGACTTGATGTTTTGGGCAGGCTTCTTCCTGGTCAACCAAAAACATACACTGGCACGGGTTTAAGTGGCACTTTACAAACTTGACAAGCCTCTCCAAGGTTATTCAGCAGATCATTATTCATTCCCTCTGGTGGTAAACGACTTAGCTTGCCGTCGCTGTCTTTGAGCTGACAAATAAAAAAGAAATATGGAGTCCAGTTTGCACCAACATTCCCTTCGTCCATCACTCACTCTCACCATACTAACGTCTCAAACTCGATTCCAGAAAGACGAGTTCAGTCCAGTCAATATAATGTCATTTTCAATATATATTTCTCTGATATTGCCATGCGGCCTTTTAGCGCTGTGGGATGTGATGTTGCGCGATTGGTGACGGAGAAACCGAGCAGAAACTACGTCAGCCGTAACTGAGGCACTTTATCAGAGTTTTGGAGACACTGGATTATTATTGGACACAGGGATGTTGACATGTACGAAGTCAGAGCCTAGTACAGGATTTACAAAGCGCCTGAGTCTAATAATAAGTCACAAATATATACTAAATAATGTCAAATTAACCACAGACATGTATGCAAATTAGCAGACACTGTAAATGTTAAGGTATATCCAAAAAAAAAGGTGTTAACATTTTGATTTTAATTGGTTTATTGCTATGTCCATTTTGCAATATTTCAGAGCTATTTTGTCACACAGAGCTAGTATTTAATCTGTCACAGTATGTGGATTTCAGCGTTAATGAATACCGTATTTTCCGGGCAATAAGTCGCTCCGGAGGTTAAGTCGCATTTTTTGTGGAAGTTTATTTGAAAAAATCCAAGACCAAGAACAGACATTTCATCTTGAAATGCAATTTAAAATAATAGCAGATTATAGAACATGGTGAATAGGTGTACGTATGCTAACGCTAACACCTTCAGCTACATGACGTATGCTAACGCTAACACCTTCAGCTACATGAGGCACAGACAGAACTGTGGTAAGTGTCTGGTATGTTAACGTAACATATGAACAGTTATTCAGATAACTATAGCATAAAGAACATGCTAACAAGTTTACCAAAGCATCAGTTTTACCCCAAATCACTAAATCCATTGAATTCTTCTTCCTCTGTGTCACTTCTAAACAACTCCACAAACTCCAGAGGTAGAGGAAGTGCAGATTCTTCTTCTGCGTCGCTCAGAGCCTAGAGCGCCCTCTTGTGGTTGTCATGTGAAAATAACAAATAATTTCACATATAAGTCGCTCCGGAGTGTAAGTCGCACCCCGACCAAACTATGAAAAAAGGTGTGACTTATAGCCCTGAAAATACGCTAAACGCCTTGTCATTGATCAGCAGCAGCTTGTTCCCTGAGATAATGTGACGTCAGCAGGAGCAGATCGGACAGAACGAATTTACCGGGAAACACAGCAACAGCGCATGAAGTCCGTGTGTGAGACGTAGTCCTGCTGCGTCTAAAAGCAAAAACCTAGCCAGGAAAACACACAGTACACGCTTTTTTATGTGTACTTACTCATTTTGGATCAGCGGAGATGAAGTATCACAGCGGACTAGCGCGTGTCGTTTTGTTTTTACCTCTCAAACGTTCAAATTAAAGCAAAATCTACCAGCGCTTCAACGTTCCAAGTCAAAATCGAGTCAAAAGCTCATCGTAAATCATCTACATTTGCCAAAAGTGTGGTTATAATCACAATTTTATACTTGCAACCTTTCGGTGTTAGGGCTAAACTACGCTACGTCACTAACATAGCCACCGCTCGCACCTCATCGTGACTGGAACAAGAGTGTAAGAACTGAGTCTGGTTGTTTCTCACACTACTTGGTCCTGCTGTCCAATAGCGTCAGTAAAAGTATTGTCAAATAAAACATCATGCGCATGCTGTCGATCGACTGTGCGAGGGGGTTAAATACTGGCAACCAAGACAAACAACGACAATGAAATGGGTTTGCAGTTCTTACTTTTGGCCCGAAAGTTTCGCGACTCGTCTGAAAACTTCAATAAGATAAGATAAGATAAGATAAGATATTCCTTTATTGTCCCACATGGGGAAATTTCATTGGTGCAACGCAGGTAGATACAGAGGTAGATACAGAAGAACAGATCACTTATAGGAAGTCTGAAAAACACTTTCAGTAGAAGATCTCCTATAAATAAATAAAAACTCCCATAGACAAATAAATAAATAAATAAATACATAAATACCATGGCATGTGATCACGACAGTAATTGCACATGAATATGTGTCACGACAGCACATAGGTTGCACATGAATTGCACATGAATTCCAACAGCAATTGCACATATGACAGAATTGCACATCAGTATTAGGTTAGGTCAGTATTGCGAGTGTTCAGTACTAACAGTTTTTGTTATAAAGTCTGACAGCAGCAGGAAGGAAAGACCTACGGAACCTTTCCTTCACACAGTGAGGGTGGATCAGTCTCTCACTGAAGCTGCTCTCCAGAGCGGACAGAGTGTCCTGCAGGGGGTGACACTCATGGTCCAGCATAGATGTGAATCTAGCCAGGACCCTCCTGTCCCCCACCTCCTGCACCGAGTCCAGAGCACAGCCCAGGACGGAGCTGGACTTCTTGATGACTCTGTCCAGCTTCTTCCTCTCCCTCTCTGTGATGCTGCTGCTCCTGCAGGCCACACCATACAGGAGGGCTGATGCCACCACAGAGTTGTAGAAGGTCTTCAGGAGTGGCCCTGTCACTCCAAAAGACCTGAGTCTCCTCAGGAGGTAGAGCCGACTCTGGCTCTTCCTGTACAGTGCGTCCGTGTTATGAGTCCAGTCCAGTTTGTGGTTCAGATGAACACCCAGGTACTTGTATGAGTCCACTCTCTCAATGTCCCGTCCCTGGATGTTCACTGTATAGATTTCTCCGCTTACTCTTTTTCACGAGGATGCTAGTAGAGAAGGCAGTAAGATCAACTCGGCCTGCTGTTCATTCTATTTCCATCACAGCTCACAGCTAAACTCAAACCTTTGTTAGTCCGAGATTTGCGCATGACTCTGCTTTTCTGTTGCGTTCTGCAGTACCGTCGGATAAACAAAGAGGCTTTTACGGCAGAGCGTACGCCGCCTGTCTAAGGAAAAGTTATGGTTCTGTTTGGAATGTTCCACAGTCGGGCATTAAGCTGCATAGAGACAGGGCAGGTTACGCCAAAAGGTCAGGTTACAGTTCAGATTTGAGGAGTTACATATTTTTCCATGTATTTTACAAAGTATTCAAGATAGAAGAGCAACGTACACCAAACATTCTTATTTGCATCAAAATGTCAGCACTGGTTTCAAAAAAATAGAAGGCCAAAATAAAATAAAAAATATATAATAAAAAATGTACATGAATGCGATGCTATGCTTGAAAAAAAAATCATCATATGTTTAATACTATAGTGTGGAACATTCTCGGCAAAGCACTAACTGGATCGCCATGGAAACAAGCAGGGGACGTGTACCTTTTGAGAATCCGTCCATAACATTAAATCAAGATTAAAGCTAAGTATGTATTTTGCCTGAATATGCCTGTAAAAATCTGTGTGACTTTTGCATTTAATTAAAGGAACATGTAATTTCAACACATTTTATTATTAATCATTATTCCACTAGATCATTAAACATATTCTTTCATCCGTGCCATTTGTTTCCATTTCAGTGACATTCTGTTCCTTGTTAGCGGAGAGCGCCTCTTCTTCAGATCAGACGCACTTTGTTGTACGTGAGCCGGTTCAGACCTTAGACTCTGGACCTGGTTAATGATCCTGGTCTAATTGGACCGTGTGTTTCAAAGTGCGGCTCCGGAGTCAATTAAAGTGTTTTCAGCAGAGCCCTTCACTCCGATCCTGCTGAACTGCCCTAACACGACCTGCGCTTTGAACAAGGGCTCAGGTCCAAAACGGAGCTCCACGATGACTCGGAGAACATTTCACATTCATTTTCCCCATGGACTTAATGAGAAGAAAGCTTGTTGGGAGCTAATAAGCTACAGTATGTGGTAACCAATGACTACAAGGCATATCATTTGTTTAAGATTCGCTCGCTGGTGGTGTAGTGGTTTAAAATGTTGCACACACGTGTAGGCATCTCTCTCCTCTTCACGTTACAGCTGTCCTGTCAAATAAAGCCAAACTAAATAAAAATACATTGTAATGATAATAAAAAAAAAAATGTTTCTGAAATAGCAAATTTACCAAAATATTTGGTCATTTTTTAATATTTTTTATTTGACTGAAAACATCCACGTTATGGAGAATACCACAATGTTTTGTAATCTCTGCTGTGCCTTTAAACTGTTAATATTTCAACTTTTTTGTGAAGTCTAATTACTTTCAGAATCTCTGTAGGCTTTAATTTTTAAGCTCCATTAAGGTTAAGGTTGATATTTTTACGCTGGAATGCAATGCAGGTTATTAAATATGATTTTTCCTTGAACAATTTATTAATAACCCCGCAGTCCACCCAGTCGTATGGTCCCGGGTTCCACTTCTTGGGGGGAGTTTGCACGTTCTTCCTGTGTCAGTGTGGGATTTCCCAAGGTATTCATGTCCCCTTCATGAGGTAACAGCAAGCACAATCCTCTTACTCCTGACCGAGATCCTGCTTCAAGATCTGGAGCACAAAGAGGCTCTGGTGGTGGTGCGGGTGCAAATGCAGACGGCAGATTTCTCAGTAGGAACAAAAAGTTAACAAATAAAAATAAACAAAATAAATTGCAGCGTCTGTACAATAGTTTGATTCCCACTGCTGCATGCCTCCAGTGACTGCAAACCTTAGCTCATGAAAGAGAGAGTTAAGCTGAGAGAGAAGTGGAATAATCATATTTTTGTCTGAAGTTCAAGGGCCCTAGTTCCCAAAATATCCCCAGTGATGTAAATGTGCTGTGTCTTTGTCCTCACAGAGACACTTAAATCTGTGTGCGACAGTGAAAAGGCCACTGCAGTACAAAACAATGTACCTCTGCCCTTCAGACAGATTACTCAGGGAACAAGTCTCTTAAAGGGACGGCAGCACAGTTTAGAGCACAGCGGATGCAAAGGATTCACAAGAAGTAGTACATCAGTGTTGTTTTAGGCTGCATACTTCAAGTCATCTTTACCACATGCAGTTTTTAAGAAGCTCTTTCATATTCTAAATAGTCAAAAGTATTTTACATGTATGTTTTTATATGCGCTGTGACCTAACTGGTAAATAAATTGCTAAAAATACATTGTCCAGATGATCCTTTTACTCCTGCCGTGGCCCACTCCTGGACAAATTGAGGGACCTTTTTCTGAAAACAAACCTTTGGCGTCGCCTGCTTATCTTAAAAGAGATAGCTGAAATTAATGACATTCTGTGTAATATTTCAGGAAAAGCAATAACATCTCCATGGAGACAAGCAGATGACAGACGCTGCGTCGAGATAAACCATATACCGGTAATTATGCATTTCTGCCCATTCCGGAGACATTTTAAATCAGACGTTCTTGGTTTAATAATTCAATACACGGAGACAGTTATTACTTGTGTTGTTAATTTATTGACTAAAAAACTTTGATGCTCAAAAGTAGGCAAAAGTAACCAAACTTTTTGGTGCAATATTAAATCATTCAGTGGATAGCAGCATCAGCTACATAGACTAGAGCAGGGATTAACAGTGAATACACTTTGCTCGTCTGTCGTGTTCATTCATTCAGTGCATGTCTCTGTGTGAGTGTCCTTTCCAGGCAGCTGCCTTTGTACTCCAGATGAGATCATAGACTCTCAAGGGCACGGTTCAGACCAGGAAGATGTGTGTGCGTGTGTGCGAGGGTGGTGCTTTCTACGGACCAAACATGAAGTCCACGTGAAGTGAACGCAACCGACAGCACGGTTTGAAGATAACGGTGCGCTAACGAAGAGATGTCATTGGTTGGCCAGACTCTTCCACAGTATTGCATTACACTTCGAGACGAGCAGATGCCACCACTAGGGGCAACCACGCTCATATGTACAGTGTGTGTTTTCCCCATAAAATAAGAACAAAAACCAACACAGAATTGAGAAGGCGCAGTAGATAGATGTTGGTCCTCATCCATTTTCAAACAGTCTTATTTTCCATTCTATAAATATCCTTCTTCACCTGTGCCCAGTCCTCAACACTTGTCTCTCACTGTGTCATCCATTTTTTTGCAATTGCCTTTTTCAATAACATATTCCGGCTGTATCTGACAGTGAGATAATAATGGTGGGCTACGGCAGCCACAGTTTCTCCAGCAAAGAATACTTTTATATGAAGTTATAGAACTCAAGGTACTTTTTAGCAGTAAAATACCTGTAATTGAATCAAAGTGCCTGTGCCCAGAAAATATATTTTGCCCCAGTACAGATATATTGTTAAAGCAGCTCTTTAATTCAAAATGAGACTGATGTTTACTGGCTGTTAGCATACCCGTTGTTGTTAGCGTTACTGTGAGCTCTGTTCAGTTGTGAAAAGCTCTTATAAACTCATTGTGGTGACTAATTAGGATGCTAGGAATGTGTTACAAGGTGATGAATGCTTGGACCACCGCAAATTGTTTAAATAAAGAATGCAGGTATGCTACAGCGTCTTTAATGCTTGACAGATACGTTTAATGCTACATAGTGAGGAAAAAACAAGGCAAAGGAACAGTATATCTAAAAATGTATCAGAAAGCAACACTATAACAATTGATACAGAGTTGACAGACCATCCACCAAGTTACATAGAGCATCTTTAAAGCAGAACAAAGTAACTTTAGCGATAGAGCTCCTCCTGCAGGTCCATTGTGAAACTACACTGTCAGAAAACGGACACAAACACGTTTATTTTTCTTAGGTTTTTTTCATTTTCTTCTTTCTTTTAGATTGAAATTAGGCAGTGTAATCGCATACAAAAACATTTAACACAGCCACATATATAAAAAAGAGGCAGGTTTCCAGGAGAGTCGTCTTGCAAGGCTAGTTTTCCATCCAGAGACAGCAGGGGGCGCCAACAGACACTTTAAACGCCACTAAATTACATATTTAACCATCACACGGAGTTGCACAGCGTTGGTAAGGTAAAACGTCACATGGTTGTACTTTAAAGTTAAAATCACAATAGTACATATGTTTAAAGTTAGGATCAGCGTCTGGGAAATGAACGTGAGTGAATGTAATGTCCCCACAAAGCAAAGAAAGCAAACGTTTGTGTGTGGGAGGAAGGAGTTATGATGAAGTGAGACGAACAGACAGGTACAGAGCTACAGCCGACGCTTAAGGTGGCACGCATCAAGACAGGGATAAAAATAGACTCGATGTACTGACAGAAAGAACAGAATAGAAGACACACCGGGCATGAGAGAGAGGAAGGTTCTGTTGGACAAAAGAGATAAGACAGATACTGCTTTCTCTCCCATGTTACTGTCCCTCAAGATCAAGGCTTCATTGTTCTACATTTACAGAGGATAAAATGTAGTTACTCTTTAAGTCTTTAGAGCAGAGTAGAGTTTTATACAGTTTTAAACAAAGAGAACGTATTCGCGGTCACCTCCAGAGTCCCGCTCTAAAACCTACAAACAAAGTTAGAAATCTGGGGTTAATAATGACTTGAACTTTAACAGCAACATCAAATCAGCAGCAGCTTTTTACCATCTAAAAAACATTGTCAAAATCAAAAGTATAAACCAGACTTGGAGAGACTTATCCATGCGTTTATCTTCAGTAGATTAGACTGTAACGGCCTCCTGCTGGTGCCAGAGTCAGGACTAAACATGGGCCGGCCTCCTGCTGGTGCCAGAGTCAGGACTAAACATGGGCCGGCCTCCTGCTGGTGCCAGAGTCAGGACTAAACATGGACCGGCCTCCTGCTGGTGCCAGAGTCAGGACTAAACATGGACCGGCCTCCTGCTGGTGCCAGAGTCAGGACTAAACATGGGCCGGCCTCCTGCTGGTGCCAGAGTCAAGACTAAACATGGACCGGCCTCCTGCTGGTGCCAGAGTCAGGACTAAACATGGACCGGCCTCCTGCTGGTGCCAGAGTCAGGACTAAACATGAGCCGACCTCCTGCTGGTGCCAGAGTCAAGACTAAACATGGACCGGCCTCCTGCTGGTGCCAGAGTCAGGACGTAACATGGACCGGCCTCCTGCTGGTGCCAGAGTCAGGACTAAACATGGACCGGCCTCCTGCTGGTGCCAGAGTCAGGACTAAACATGGGCCGGCCTCCTGCTGGTGCCAGAGTCAGGACTAAACATGGACCGGCCTCCTGCTGGTGCCCAGAGTCAGGACTAAACATGGACCGGCCTCCTGCTGGTGCCCAGAGTCAGGACTAAAGATGGACCGGCCTCCTGCTGGTGCCCAGAGTCAGGACTAAACATGGACCGGCCTCCTGCTGGTGCCCAGAGTCAGGACTAAACATGAGCCGGCCTCCTGCTGGTGCCAGAGTCAAGACTAAACATGGACCGGCCTCCTGCTGGTGCCAGAGTCAGGACTAAACATGGACCGGCCTCCTGCTGGTGCCAGAGTCAGGACTAAACATGGGCCGGCCTCCTGCTGGTGCCAGAGTCAGGACTAAACATGGACCGGCCTCCTGCTGGTGCCAGAGTCAGGACTAAACATGGGCCGGCCTCCTGCTGGTGCCCAGAGTCAGGACTAAACATGGACCGGCCTCCTGCTGGTGCCCAGAGTCAGGACTAAAGATGGACCGGCCTCCTGCTGGTGCCCAGAGTCAGGACTAAACATGGACCGGCCTCCTGCTGGTGCCCAGAGTCAGGACTAAACATGAGCCGGCCTCCTGCTGGTGCCAGAGTCAAGACTAAACATGGACCGGCCTCCTGCTGGTGCCAGAGTCAGGACGTAACATGGACCGGCCTCCTGCTGGTGCCAGAGTCAGGACTAAACATGGACCGGCCTCCTGCTGGTGCCAGAGTCAGGACTAAACATGGGCCGGCCTCCTGCTGGTGCCAGAGTCAGGACTAAACATGGACCGGCCTCCTGCTGGTGCCCAGAGTCAGGACTAAACATGGACCGGCCTCCTGCTGGTGCCAGAGTCAGGACTAAAGATGGACCGGCCTCCTGCTGGTGCCCAGAGTCAGGACTAAACATGGACCGGCCTCCTGCTGGTGCCCGGAGTCAGGACTAAACATGGGCCGGCCTCCTGCTGGTGCCAGAGTCAGGACTAAACATGGACCGGCCTCCTGCTGGTGCCAGAGTCAGGACTAAACATGGACCGGCCTCCTGCTGGTGCCAGAGTCAGGACTAAACATGGGGAATCTGTGTTTCAGTTTTATGCAGCTAAAATCTGGAGCAGTCTTCCTGAAGATGTGAGACAGGCTAAAAACAGTTTTGTTTAGCTGTGAATATGACTGGAAGGATTTTCTTTGCACTCTTCTCTTTTATTTCTTAAACTGTTTTGTGATTTTTGTATTTTCTTTGTGATTTGAATGCATTTTTCCTCGTGTGAAGCAGTATGAATTGCCTTGTGTATGAACGTGCTCTACAATTAAACTTGCTTTGCCTATAACATTATAACATCATAAAAGTAATAGCTGAAACTAAAAGGTGAACTGTGTGACTTTTGTCATTTAGGCCGAGGTAGAGGTCAAAGTAAGAGTGTGTGTTTTTCTGTTGTTGTTGTTGTTGTTTTCTTTATTTGCGTTTAATCAATAAAAACACATGTGATTGAATAAATAACAGAAGTGTAGTTTATATCACACTGTGGAACATCAAGGTAAAGCATTATAATGGACCTCCCCAGCACCTTAAAAACCAAACTATAGTCTGAAAAAAATATTTGAAAGCGTATGTTTACATTTCTGAATAAAAGTCAAGTCTCAGCGCTGCATTTTGCCCCCATCTTAGTGGAAACTGGAGCATTGACGAGGTAATTTGCAGACATTTAAAGTCAGCGCAACTGCTGAGAGCGTAGCGTGTGGAACTCTAAATAAAAGGTGTCATGCCAAAATATGAGGAGGAGTGAAGCAAATTGAGGGCGTGGTCTGGTGCGTTCTGTGAAAGGCCAGAACCCAAACTAATAAACTTCAGAACGAGTGCACAGAAACATAACATGGGTAACATGGAGTCTCATTACGATCCCCATATGGACCAGATCATCATAATAAAACAACTTCACACAAATGATGCATTATAGAATAACGAACACAGTCCAATTAGGCCTGTAAATAAAAAAAAATGCAATTTCAGGAGTAAATAGAAAAGTGGACAATCAACCTGTTTTATTGTAATTTGCTTGTGAATCAAAACAAAACACAATTTTTTTTTGTGTGTGTTTTATTTAAAAAAATCCCTTAAACGAATCATACACAGAAAAGAATAAGTCAATGAACAGAATTCACAAACATAAGAACTACGAAATAGGAAATACGGTGCAGCATAAAACAATGAACAATGATAAAACAACATATATAAAATCAAAAAGGAAAACAAATTCAATCTGCTATAGGATAAAAATAGGCTTACTATGTACACAAAATTTGCAGTTGAATTTACAGATGTAGTGCAGAAAGTGGACAGTGTGGTGAGTGATAGATTAAATTATACTTATATTATGGTTTGCTGAGGCTCTTGTTGCATGTCACAGTAATCAGTCACTATCACCTTATATGGACTGGCACCATCCACCTCCAGCGGCCAAGTCCAGCCTCTTTACGCCAGCGGTAACGTCGTGACGGCAACCAAAGCCCGACCTGGAACCGCCCCCTCAAGGCCCTGTGTGACGGAGCCAGTCCGTCTTTAACTGGTGTCGGCGCTTATTTGCTGAGCATTCCCCGCTCCCTGCGTTTCCCTCTGTTTCATTCATTCGCATCAGACGCTACACACGCATCTTTCCCCGCACTCCTCCGTCACTAATCCGCCAAGGGTGCACACTTGCGCGCGTTAGGTTCATTCTAAGCATACACACGTCAATTGTTACCTGTTTTGTCACGAAGCCGCGCTCCGCCGATGCGTCGCGTTGGGTCGAAACCGAGCCAGGACTTCCTGGAAGTTTAAATGGAGCTGTTCGCGCCGTGGTGCTGACCATGTGACACCGGGTATTCTATGTGTTTATATTGCTTTATTTTGAACATGTGTATATAATTAATGATGTATTATGTTGTAGGAAGAGGCCACAACAGTTTATTGTCAGTTTATTTGGGATTTGAATTATATAGTTATTTTGCTCAGTGGGAGGGGCAAGTGAGGAATAAAGGCGAGCCGCTCTTGGCTGGGGGGGGGAGTCTGTCTCCAACAACAGAGAAGGAAACAGTGTGAGAGAGAGAGAGTAAAAGAGAGAGAGTTAAAAGAGAGAACGAGTTAAAGTTGAACTCATAGTTGGAACTCTGTAAATATATGTTTTTGGACCTTTTTGCTCACTGTATATATTTTGCACTGTTGCACTATCTTTGCACTTCGGTTTTGGCACAATAAATCCACCTGAGCACTTGAAATCTGACTTCGCCATATTTTTGAGGGAGAGCCCAGCTACACCCTGTTAATGTTAAGTTTGGGGGCAAAACACGGCCCTTAGTATTCAAGCCTGTACGTTGGAATATCTGGGTGTGATTGATCATTTTTTCTTTAACAGAAGGGAGTTAATGGTAAACATTTACTGACAAGTGGAACTGGAGAAACAAGCGGCTCTGTAAAAGCGGGGATCCACATTTTGCCATCTGGTATCCTCTTCTGTTGAAATTAGCTGCTATTTGCTTTTCTTATACAACACTATTAATGACTTTGGCCCTAACGGAGACACTGCACAAATTACTTCATTAAAAAGTCCTGCTGCTGATCAATAAAACATTCATTAAAGATTTACCATTAGCCAAAGTTACTGCTCACAAAGTTCCTTAGCATAAACTCAATGCATTTTTTGACAAGTGAATCCAACAATGTTCACTGTATTTTGGACCGGAGCAGTTCTCAAAATGTCAGTCAGGTCTAAACCAGTAATTCAACTTTTTTTATTATTCCAAAAATCCAGAGATGGCGATACATATAAATGATAAAATGGCACTTGTTGTTTTGTAGATATGCCAAATTATAGTTAATCAAGTTCTCCTTTAATGAAACTATTCAAAAATACAACGTAAACTTGTAATATTCCAAACATCAGGATAAAGTGACACATTTCTGCATGTTTGTAGTTAGTTTTAGTGAATCAGTACAAAACTAAATTAATTGGTACATTTTACTGTGTCAGAGTGAATGTTTATGTAAAATTGCATGTACCGTGTATATGTACTGTATATACTACACTTTGAACCTTCGCCCCAAGAATCACATATGGAATTCAGTGTGTGAATTTCAGCTGTGCAAAATGTCCTGATAGATCTTTATTTTCTTCCATTTCTTTTATTTTTTATTTTCTTTATTTCATTTATTTCTTTTCTTTCTTTCATTTCTTTCATTTCTTTTATTTATTTTATTCATTTTATTCATTTTATTCATTTTATTCATTTTATTCATTTTATTCATTTTATTCATTTTATTCATTTTATTTATTTTATTTTATGATGCTTGAACTTCTTTATTTCCCATTTCAACACAATCCTGATATCTTACCATAACACTATTTGAACATAATCATCGGGATAATTAGAGGACACATAATATGCAAAATTGACTCTTTTTTTTTATTAGTTTTTAACATTTTAAAACGCACTTCATTCATTCACACTTGTTTCTTTAATCCTGTTTACAAGGTTTCCTCCCTCTGAGCCTTATAAAACATTCAGTTTAATGTTTCGCAGTAATGTTAGAACATCATTACCAGACTCAATCTCCTTCATTACAACTGCGCGCTTACCCCTATATTAGCGCGTTAGTGTAAGCTAGAGTTTGTTTTTTCTCCTTGTAACTGTCTCTGCTGCCAATTGATGTGTTGACACCAAATGTAGAAGAGGGAATAGTTTACTTGACAGAAAGTGTTGAGTGCTTTCAATATACGATATTCCACGCTCTAAAAGGCCAATGTACGCGACCACAGTCAAAGCCACTCATATAGTACATATGATTTTTTATTTAAAAAATGTTTCTCCGTTCTACTTTATCTATTAATGACAATAAAAATGCAAAAATATGTAAATTTATGGTCTAAAAAAGTAGTTGATTTACATTAAAAAACAGCTGAAAAGAGAAAACGTGGTCGGTTTTGATGGTGAACTCAAAGATTTACCATTTGTGTTCCGCTTTTTAAACTTGACTTTGAGCTCAGGTACAGTTTGAATGGGAAAAATCAATAGTGTGGTTCTCAGTGAAGCCGGTATGAAGTACGTGGGCCCACGGCGGAGTCTCTGTGCCGGTTAAAAGCAACAAGCTCCGATAGCATCGCCACATCTCACATCTCACTGTGAATCGGTCACAGTGAGATGTGAGATGTGGCGATGCTATCGGAGCTTGTTGTGCGTTATCAGTCATCAGCTCATTTAACGCCTGGATCGATGGCGGCACGACTCACGCACTGGTCAACGGAGAGACGCTGCCAAGGAAACAAGAACGTCTCCACAACAACAAAAGAGACTTAATGATCACGTAGACAAAGAGAATAAACCTTTCTCTCTTTTCTGATGCTCCTCTAAAGCCCTAAAATGTCACCGCGTTGTTTAGTTTTGTATGAACGCCGGGACAAATCAATACATTTAATCATATTGCAGTATTTTGGACTGGAATAGACCTTTTTCGCTGCACATTTTGTTTGCCGTGACGAAAGAATAACTAGATTACGGACATCGTTTATGGAAGTTGATATTTGAAACAGACAAAACAGTTTTAACATCACTTTGAGAAACTTTCCATGTTTTTTCCACGTAAATGGAACATAAATTTCAATTAAATGCCCATTTGTAGTGACATGTAGCAGTGCAGTCGTAGCAACAGCGATCATTCTTTTCAATAAGTCGACTAAGAATGGAAATCTGAAATAGTTTATTCTTTTTCGACTTTATAAACCAGCTGTCTTTGTTCTAAAAGTGTATTTTCAGAGGTTTTAGAGTCCGTATATTTGGGATTATCTAAATTTAACATTGAGTTAGACAACAACAGACGCTTAAATAGACATTGCAAGACCCAAACACTAAATAGACACAGACACATAGTACGAGGCGAACAGATACTTAGCAATACATCAAAGTGCAGAATCCCCCCAAAAGACTGTCCGTGTTTGTGTTTCTGCTCAGAGCCCGGCGTTGTGTGCGCGACGCTCAGGGCTAATTTATGAGCCCAGAAAATATGAATATTTAATGAGGAGTTATTGTGGAGAGGAGCAGAAGGAGACAACATCAGTCACAGATCTTATTAGATAGAGACAAACGGATCGGTTATTACCACAGACACATTATGCACAAAAGGTCAGGGGAGAACATTTAAAGTATACTCAGATATTCGACTTAACTTGACAAAAACACATGTGTCAAGGATACAGAATACCCACAAACGACACTGTTAAATTGCAATATATTTGTAGTTTTTTTTAATTAAATGCTGTGTGATTGTGTTTCATGTTTGAAGAATGAATTAAGACGAATGCGATATGCTAACTTTAACGTCACAAATGTCTTCAATAACCTGTCCGTATCAGTTTTGCTTTGTCACTTGTTTTCAAAAGAACAAACTATTCCTGGTCTGGTTGAGTAACTCTCAGTGAAATCATTCAAATCAAAGCTTGTTTTGATTGCCGGCTCCGATACGACACAAAATGGACAACGTATGATTTGTATCAGTCATTTCACACTCGGATAAGCGCTTTCCTCTCCCGCAGCATTTCGTTGGGTTTGTGTTTGAAGTTTGAGTGAACTCCAGAGCGCCACAAAGTCTGAATCTGACGGCCCCGAAAACACAGAACTCTTTGAAGTGACAATCACCATCTGAAGAAAGCGCTGCAGGAAGACACCTTTTAATGTGCCTTAAACAAACACGAACCTCTCCACTTCAGATCTGAAGTTGTGACATAAAGTCCCAAAGCTGCTGAGAAAATAAAGTGCTTTTTATTTTTTCTTGCAGGATTATGTGGAGCTGGAGCAAAAGTCAGCCGTTTTCTGCCCTAAAAAACACAAATTGCAACTGTATTAGTACTGTACCCGTTTGTGCGGTCCCATAGGAAATCACACTTATTGTAAAGGCCTTGATGCTGCACAAACACCACTTCAAAATTGCATACTTCCCAACCCTCCCGATTTAGTCAGGAGTCTCCCAATCAACCCGATCGGGACATATTTCAATCGAAAATTCAAAATCGACCTTTTCTACGGCGTTATCCTTAATTTTGGTGGCGAGCAGGGCGGAAACAGCTGACATGCGCGCCGCCATGTTTGTTGTGATTACCTGGGCATTCTTAGCATAATCACAACAAACATGGCGATTTCCGTCCCAGAATGCAAATCGGGAAGTTAAAGTGCGCAGGTGGTTTTTAATATGAAATCGACATCGTGATGTATGTCGTGAGTGGTGCCGAAACTAGTGGCAATGACAAACCGACGAAAAAAAAGAAATACAGGTGTCAGATGAAGTAAAATGTGTGTCTTTGTTCGTTTTTATTTGTTTTTATCTCTTAATTCTGATGAAATTTGAAATCTCCCTCTAAGGGGGGCAATCTCCCGCTTTTTTATGCGTTATCGCCCCCCCTGGGATGATAGATAAGTTGGGACGTATGAAATTGGGATCTGGCAAGAACTAAATACGGATCTAAACCTGGACTAGAAGAGGATCTAAACCCAAACCTTTTCTAGAGTCTGATCACTGCATTGCAAACAGGTCTTGGAACGTCTAAACACGTTTTGTGGTTCTATTTACAATCTTTAATACTGAATATGTCTGACCTGATTGAATGCTACTGTACAAACACGAGGAGGATTTTACTGCAGAGAGTTCAGTTGTTTGATGCCGACAGAGGAGCAGTGGCCGTAACTATAACTAAATGAAAAAAACTACCGTATTTTCCGCACTATAAGGCGCACTTAAAAGCCTTTAATTTTGCTCAAAAAACTACAGTGCGCCTTATACTCCAGTGTGCCTTATATATGGATTAATTCTGGTTGTGGTGCTGACTTCGAAGCGATTTTGTGTGGTACATGTTTTGTGCTATAACTAACTAACTGAAAAAAACTACCGTATTTTCCGCACTATAAGGCGCATTAAGCGAAACAGAATGTGTACCACACAAAATCGCTTCAAGGTCAGTAAGCACAGCCAGCGGTTTTTTGAGAAAATTAAAGGCTGTTAAGTGCGCTGTATAGTGCGGAAAATACAGTACTATATATACACATAGAAATGTACAGGTAAACAGCACATGTATCTGTAAAAAGGCAAAATAAACTCACGATTGAGTCTCAATATTATGCTTAACTCCACATTTTTCCACATAAACTCTTGTAAAATAATTAGCCGACTCGACTTTCTTTTGTCAACTAAAATCTACAGAGTACTCAACTGAATAAAGACCTACAGCCCTAATGTAAAGGTCATTCATGAGCCTATTCCAATCATTTGTGTTTTGTTTGTATATATAAAAATACACTTCAACAAACCTGAGATCATGAAACAAAAGGCTTCTATTATCTTCCATTACGTTCCTCCAGCCCTTCCCAAAGCCTAAAATGGTGCACATATTAGCATGCGCATATTAGCATGATTTGAACGTAATGACTAAACCCATTTGAGTCCTGAAATACCCAGCTCACATCTTTCTCTGCTGGTTTCTTTGTCTTAGTGATATTTAATCAGGCCCATCACGCGGCGCCTCAGACATGAGCAGAATATTCGAGCGCGCCTCTGTGGGTTTCCATAACGCTCTTCATTTGACATTGAAGAAGGTGAAGCATTAGAGCAGTTTGTCCAGCTAAAAACATGTCATAGTATCATGTTTATTTCATCTCATTACAAGTCCATATGCTTTAAAAAGTCTAGACTCCAATGTGCCCTCTACCTTTTATAGGCTTTTATATTTAACCATTTACTGCTGTGTTTCACCTCATTATCGCCTTATGCCAAACTGGACCAAATAGACCTAATGCACCTTTAAAAAGTGAAAACATTTACCGTATTTTTCCGGAGTATAATTCGCACCAGCCAAAAAATGCATAATAGAGAAGAAAAAAGTATGAAATGCGGTTGCAAGTGTGAAAATAACAAATAATATCACATATTAGTCGCTCCGGAGTATAAGTGTATAAGTATAAATATAAGTATAAGTCGCACCCAGGCCAAAACTATGAGAAAAGGTGCAAATTATAGTGCGGAAAATACGATACCTCAAATAAATGAAGGTTATCTTAAACTTAAGTAATTGCATCATGTCATATAAGCAACAGTCCTGGCCACTTTGAAGTTCTCTGTGATAGTAAATGTACTCATACATTTTTACCATTGACTTTTCCAATATTTGAAATATGAGGGGTTTAAAGACATAATAGAGGCTTAGCAGTTGTGTCCCTAATGTGGTGGGTTTCAGTCCAAAAATTTTTAAATTCAGCTAAATGTCTCAGTGACTTTTTGGTTTGGGTCTTGCACGTGTTTGATTACCTCAGTTTTTAATATAATTTGTTTCTTGATTTATTTTTTCGGAAAGTCCATTGGAAAAATGAGTGTTTGGCGGTCACTGATGACTTAAAAGACTGCACCACATAATTGTCAAACACAGTTAGTATTGTCAGTTCTTTGTGCTGCAGTTCAATACAATAACTCCTTCAGAGGTAAATCTCCACATCCCTGTCCTATGACCTCTGAACTTTGACCCTGAGGCCGCCCTGGGTCAATAAAAGGATATGTGCACTCAGAACAGTTTAGAGCGGGTCAAAGAGCACCGCACTGAGAGCAGCAGCAGGACTGGAGCGAGCAGAGGGCGCTGACGATGATCAATCTCACAGACAAACCAACCACAGGCAAGAAAGCAGACAGGAGATACTATTACGCCTTTTTTTTAAGCAATCTTTTTCTGGCTTTATCACAAAAGCAGTTAATGGTGAATGGGCCGGCAGCGTTGCCTTATTACGATGGTAGCAATGCAACACTGAAATAGATTACACCATTTCACACAGCATCAGAAGTAGCAATAAACTGCACTAAACCTGGATGAAAAATGTGGCTGATATAAATCCTGCTAACTGGTCCTCTCTCCTCTGAGCCTGGGAAAACGTTTGGTTTCAATTGTCCCAGATATTTGATGAGCTCTGATATCTTCTGTGTTGCTTTTGGGTCCTCATTTCACTTTTGTGCCCCTCAGTGACTTTTACCTTCGCCCATCTGTTATTGCCCTTCTATACAATAATAATATTAGATTTTTGCATTACACATTTTAAAATACCAGAAATAGACATCCATTTATTGTCTATTAATCATTTTAGTCAACTTGTTCTAATTCTACTGTATTGTATTGATCTGTTATTTAATTTTACAGTACCGTATTATCTGGACAATAAGTCGCACCAGCCAAAAAATGCATAATACAGAAGAAAAAAACTCATATAAGTCGCACTAGCCAAAACATTTATAATAGAGAAGAAAAAACATATATAGGTCACACTGGAGTATGAAATGCGGTTACAAGTGTGAAAATAACAAATAATATCACATGTAAGTCGCTCCGGAGTATAAGTATATAATTATAAGTTTTAAGTCCCACCCCGGCCAAAACTATGCAAAAAGGTGCGACTTATAGTCCAGAAAATACGGTATACATATCTTTCACATGGCTCATCATTGCTAAAACCTCCCCCCGCTTTGTCCTTTACCAGACCCACCATTTTCGTCCTTAGTAAGCTCCATCGAGCCCATGTATTTCTCTCATTAATTGTGAGGGGAACATGCCTTTTCCATGTATTTCATAAATGCCAATGAGATGAGCCTGAGATTGTGTGTTGGCGCTGGAGCGGCGCGAGTTCCCTCAGTGTAATCTGATGTGCTGATCTGGATTCAGGACCAGCCCGTGATGGATTATTTCTGCTGCTCCGAGGGTCGCCCCCTTCCTGTGGTCACGACTCTCTAATGCCGCAGATAGACAATAATACATTCAGCCACGTGCAATGAGAAACCTCACTGGATGTTCAGGCCGAGAGAATGAATATGTGTGCAGAGGTCATACAGTTCACGACGCAGCATGCAGTATGTAACATGGTGTCTGCTGTGTCCAATCACACGAGAGCGTTCAGCCACAAGAAACCACTCCCAAGCCCGGGGAAAAGACGAGCTGTGTGTCACTAAGGGCAACAAATCATAACTGCAGACAAGGGGGCAGATTATTCCCTGAAGAAAATATAGTCTACTGTTCAATAACTATAAGTACCGTATTTTCCGGACTATAAGTCGCACCAGCCAAAAATTTGATAATAGAAAAAAATATATATAAGTTGCACTGGAGTATGAAATAAGTATAAGTATATAAGTATAAAGTATAAGTCGAACCCCGGCCAAAACTAGGAAAAAAAAGGTGCGACTTATAGTCCGGAAAATACGGTAAGCATGTTGTATCTGTAAAGAACATTTAAAAAGCTGCTAATTTTTACAAATCACTGCTTAATTCAAGTTAGCGGTCAGATCAGCGGAGAGGCAAGCCTACTCATAGTAAGAATACATGTTTTTCCTGCTATTTATGTGTAGTATAAACACTGTGTGGGCCAACAGCTTTTTACACTAGATACAGTAGATCTCCTGATCCAGATCCTGTTTTCTGCAGCATCTATCGGGGAATCTAAATGAATTTGTCCCAACTTGTATCTCTCACGTGTTTTTGTAATCGGTGTCTTTTATCCAACTAATTTTTGATGTGATATGCTCTGTTATTCTCGTGCACACACAAACCCCGCCCACAGTTTCAACCCTGACATGACGAGACGAGCTACCTGGGCCCATATAAACCTGGGAGGCAAAATAATACTTTCCGTTTATTATGTGATCATCTTTTTATTGTTCACTCACTGCACCCTCGCAATTTAAAAACTAAATTAAGTTTTACAAGTCAGGGCCTTGTGGAAATATTATACATGACGTAATCTGAACCAGAACACTACACAGCCCGTCTTTCATATACACTTTACATCCCTAAAGGTTCCAGAAAAGAGTGCTGTTGTTATGTATTTATTTATTTTTTGGGCCGTAGGCTTTAATGGACAGGACAGTGTAAAGTGAAATGGGGATGAGAGAGGGAAGGACATACAGGAAACCGTCAGAGCTGGATTTGACCTCACAACCCTGCGGCTGGCACTCTGGCTGATGTCATTTATAGAGAAACCAACAGAACATTTTGTGTTGTGTATGTGAACAGAAAATCTCAAGCATATATTTGACTTCGTTGTGAAGATTATGACTTTCTCGTTTGCAATCAACACTGGTACTACTTTATGAAGACGACCTACAGCCGCTGTGGTCAGGCTTTGTTTGTGTTGTCAGTGAACAGATGTGCTGCAGGCGTTCTATTGGTTCACGGCCTCTGTGTTTGCTTGAAAAAGGAACGAGATACAAGTATGAAAGCAAAGAACTAACTGGAAAAAGCGTGCGGACATATGTGACTCGCCACCGGAATTGTCGGACCATGTCGTCCTCGGTGAAACTGAGAAAAACAGCATTTTACTTTTTTTTCCCCAAATTTGTGATTTTCGTTTTTTTGCAGAATGTGCTAGTTGAAGATATGGACCAGCCATTCGATGTATCAGATAACAGTATTTGCAGCATTAAAAGCATAAATAAAGCCGTTTAAAATGTGGTGTTTTCGGGCGCTCTCTGGACGTGCAGAGGGGTGTGACCGCATTTCCATATGAACAGCTGCGCTATTGTAGTCAGCCAATGGGCTGAGCCGCCAGCCGCATGGCTACTTGATAAGCAGCAACACAGGGAGCAACACACGCTGTGTAACATCAGTTGAAAAATGGATCCTTCTGCTATGCTCTGTAACTTTGACTGCAAATGTTACTCAAGAAGAAAAGAAAATTCTCTACTCTCAAGCAAATCGTGTAGCGGGAAACTCACTCCAGAACTCATGTCTGGAGTGAGTTTCTTCTGTCATAACTTCTGAGCTGACGACGTCCACGAAAAAGCCCCAGAAGAAGCGCAAGTTTGCCCGGACAAGCTTTTTCATAGGAGGCACGGAAGTCTGCAGAAGTACTTTCCTGTTCCTCATGGCGTAAGTAATGATTTATATTAAATACGCCTGTTTTAGTGTGCTGTTGTGGTTGTGTTTGTGTTGTGAGTGCCTGTTTTGTTGAGCCATCACAAGCTAGCTAGCCACGTAGCGCCGCTAGCCCCGGCCGTGTCCCGCTCCTCCGCGTTTTAAGTCTTAAATACGACGTAAACGTCAGAATGTGAATAATGCAGAATAAATGGCATCACAAACACGCTTGAAAGTTATGTTTTGGTGTGCTGTTGTGGTCGTGTTTGTGTTGTGAGTGCCTGTTTTGTTGAGCCATCACAAGCTAGCTAGCCACGTAGCGCCGCTAGCCCCGGCCGTGTCCCGCTCCTCCGCATTTTAAGTCTTAAATACGACGTAAACGTCAGAATGTGAATAATGCAGAATAAATGGCATCACAAACACACTTGAAAGTTATGTTTTGGTGTGCTGTTGTGGTCGTGTTTGTGTTGTGAGTGCCTGTTTTGTTGAGCCATCACAAGCTAGCTAGCCACGTAGCGCCGCTAGCCCCGGCCGTGTCCCGCTCCTCCTCCGTGGAAACAGCTTCTTCCACACATCAGAAGCTGCAGGCCACGCACAGATCTCTGTTGGCAGTGTCAGAGCAACAACGAGCAGCTGATACGAAGTGCAAATGTCCCAGATGAAAGAAAATCTGAAGTTGTCCAGAAGCAAGTGCATCATCTTGCCCTTGTGCAAAGTGAGAGGACTTTTTACAACACTTTGATTGCTGCCTGCAGACTGAGCACAGAATCTAATGTGCTGTCTTTCGGACCCTCACCGCCAGCAAGCAAAGACATCAGGATGCATTACAGCTTCGACTTTGCACAGCAGGTACTACTAATAGTGCAAATGCAGAATAGCAATTATAGAGACATATACGTCTTAATCAAATGTCATATGTATTAATCTAATCTCCTTTCTCTCTCTCTGTCAACTACAGATACACTTTCCCTCAAACCCTCTGCAGCCGGGGCCAATGTATTTCCTGACTCCACGAAAATGTGGCCTTTTTGGTGTCTCCTGTGAAGGGATGCAGAAGCAGGTCAATTTCCTGATTGACGAAGGCATGTCGTCAAGTAAGGGAAGCAATGAAGTCATAAGCTACATGCATCATTTCTTCAACAACTTCGGGGTTGGAGAAAAATACGTGGATCTTCATTGTGACAACTGCAGTGGCCAAAACAAAAACAATTTCATGTTGTGGTATGCTGCCTGGCGTGTTGGACACAAGCTTCACCACACAATGGACATCCACTTCCTCATTGCTGGCCACACGAAATTCTCCCCTGATTATGGCTTTGGACTTATCAAGCAAGCATACATGAAGACCAGGGTTGACACTTTGGAAGACATCGCTGAGGTTAGTTTATATTATTTGACTACTGTAATGTGTAAACATTAGCCTGGCAAAACTTCAGTGCTGCTCTCTGCTTAAGATATGTTTCTTCTGTTCTCATTTTTTTACATTGTCGCCCTTGTCATCAGGTAGTGGAAAACAGCTCTCCTGAGTCTCACCTCAATATCCCACAGCTTGTTGGAACGGCGGATGGCAAAGTGTTCGTCAAGAACTTCGACTGGCAGAAGCATCTGAGTCCCTTCTTCTTCTTTAGAGATGAAATAATTACCCGCAGGTTGTCTTTTGGGGTGTTTTCATCATTTGAGTATGTATCCTTTAAAATGGAGCTAAAACGGTCTCCATCCATTCTCTTCATTGTTTTATACAAGCTCCCCAGCACTGCCAAAGTTTTATTGATGATTTTACTGAGATGCTTTCAGTCATATGCACAGACTTTGATGGTTTGGTCATTACAGGTGATTTCAACGTGCATGTTGATAATATTTGTGACAGAAACGCTAAAGAGCTTGATGCTGTCTTACTCAGCATGTGAGAGGCCCCACCCACAGCAAAGGACACACTCTAGATCTCATAATTACAAAGGGGGTAAATATTTCAAATGTTAATGTGATCGATGTTGCTCTGTCTGATCATTTCTGTGTCTTCTTTGACCTGTCTGTTTCTCCCCAACCTCCGGTTGGTCCTGCAGTTGTTCAGCGGAGACACATAAGTGATGGCACAGGTGCACTGTTTATGGAAATGATAAACTTTGAAAATGTCTCATGTTCTAATGTAAATGATTTGTTGAACTCTGTTACATCTAGTGTTTTGAATGTTCTGGACACCATCGCCCCTATAAAGGCTAAAATGGTTAAAAATAAGCAGAAGGCGCCGTGGAGAAATGATGATTCGGTCAGGGCACAGAAAAGGGAGTGCCGCAGGGCCGAACGGAAATGGCGCAAGTCAAAGCTCCAGGTTCAAAAAGAGATTTACAAAGAAAAGCTGAACATGTACAACCTAATCTTATGTAGAACTAGGGAAAGATATTTTTCTGAAATAATTGGAAGTTGCAGTAACAACTCGCGTGTCCTGTTTGCCACAGTAAACAGATTAACAAACCCTCCAGCTCAGCTGCCGTTAGAACTCATTTCCACATCCAAGTGTAATGAGTTTGCATTATTCTTTAATGACAAAGTTCAGGGCATTAAAAATGCTATAAATCCCACAATGCAAAAAATTACCCTAAAACCACCAAGACACTTAGAGCTAACTCACTTTGCACCAGTAACTGACAAAACTGTCCATGAGATCATCACCAGTCTGAGTGCATCTACATGCTGCCTTGATGTGTTACCCACCAGATTTCTAAAGTCTGTGCTGAACAGTTTGTTAGCACCATTCACTCACATAATTAACATGTCGCTTCAATCTGGAACATTCCCAATGTCTTTGAAAACTGCGGTCATAAAGCCTCTCCTAAAGAAGAGCAGTCTTGATGCCGCAGTACTGAGTCATTACCGGCCCATCTCTAATCTGCCATTTTTGGGCAAAGTCCTTGAAAAGGTTGTTTACCAACAGCTCACAGATTTCCTCTTAATAAACAACTCATTTGATGTTTTTCAGTCAGGTTTTAGACCTCATCACAGCACTGAGACTGCTCTTGTCAAGGTGACAAATGACATCCGCCTGAACACTGACACGGGCAAAGCCTCAGTCTTAATTCTGTTAGATCTGAGTGCTGCTTTTGACACTGTCGATCATGGGATCCTCTTACAGAGACTAGAGGACTGGGTGGGCATCACTGGCACTGCCCTAAACTGGTTAAGGTCCTATCTGGAAGACAGGAAGTACTTTGTTGAAATTGGTAGCTGTGTCTCAGACCACATGACCCTGACCTGTGGAGTGCCCTAAGGGTCAGTCCTGGGTCCCCTTCTGTTCAACCTCTACATGCTGCCGTTGGGTCAGTTGATACGCAGTGAAAATGTGTCCTATCACAATTATGCAGACGACACTCAGATCTATGTTTCACTATCGGCAGGTGACTATGGACCAGTAGATTCACTCTGTCACTGCATCCAACAGATCAGTTTGTGGATGCAAAACAACTTTCTCCAGCTGAACTCAGACAAGACTGAAATAATCGTTTTTGGCCACAGAAACAAAGAGAAAGTGTTAGCGGTCACCTCCAGAGTCTCGCTCTAAAACCTACAAACCAAATTAGAAATCTGGGGGTAATAATGGACTCAGACTTGAACTTTAATAGCCACGTCAAATCAATAACATATCAGCAGCTTTTTACCATCTAAAAAACATTGCCAAAATCAAAAATATAGTGTCAAAACCAGATTTAGAGAGACTTATCCATGCGTTTGTCTCCAGTAGATTAGACTACTGTAACGGCCTGCTCACTGGTCTCTCCAAACGAGTTGTAAAACAGCTGCAGTACATCCAGAACGCTGCTGCTCGGGTCCTGACTAGAACCAGGAAGTATGATCACATTAGTCCTGTTCTCAGGTCTCTGCACTGGCTCCCTGTGGCTCAGAGAATAGACTTTAAAGCAGCTCTGCTTGTGTACAAGTCTCTCCATGGCCTAGCACCAAAGTACATCTTGGATATGTTAGTGCCATATGAACCATCTCGGACTCTGAGGACCTCAGGGACCGGCCTCTTGCTGGTGCCCAGAGTCAGGACAAAACATGGGGAATCTGCGTTTCAGTTTTATGCAGCTAAAATCTGGAACAGTCTTCCTGAAGATGTGAGACAGGCTTCTACTCTGACAATGTTCAAATCTAAGCTAAAAACAGTTTTGTTTAGCTGCGCATATGACTGAAAGGATTTTTTCTTTGCACTCTTCTCTTTTGTTTGTGATTTTATTAGTTTAAAAAAGCAGTTGGATTGATAATTTTTAATTTAGTTAATTTTATTGTATTTCTGTTTCTGTAATTTCTTTGTGATTTGAATGCATTTTTCCTGCTGTGAAGCACTTTGAATTGCCTTGTGTATGAAATGTGCTCTACAAATAAACTTGCCTTGCCTTGCCTTGCCTTCTTCAGACGGCTTCCAAAGATCAAGAGCTATCAGCACTTCAGGTATTTATATTCAAACAAAAAAAATTAGTTAATGAGTGTTTCATGTGAAATAGTTAGCCATTTCTTAAATGTCCTGTTATTTGCTTACAGCTTTGATGCCAAGAGACCAGGTGTGGTGCTTGCGAAAAGTCACTGTGGAGCAGAACCAGTGAAATTTCAGCTACTACGCACTACAGCTGTTCTGCCTCCGGTTGACAATCTCCATGTCCTGGTCCCACCTGGATTGAACATTGACAGGCAGACCTACCTGCATGAAAAAATCAGGCCTTTCTGTGCTGACGAGGCAAAAGACATCACATGCCCAGCGCCGAGAGTCACAGCACAGAAGACGAATGTGCAAAAGAGGCTGCGGACGTAATTGGACTCTGATGGTGTACCTATGATGTCTATTATCTCATATGTTGCAGTTCGTATACCTGGCCCTGGCATCTGTTTATAAGAGTTCTTCTATTGAGGGTGTTTTTTAAACTTCCTATAAATTATCTGTCCTTTCCCCCTGTATCTACTGCGTTGTAACATTAAAGGCTATCTTATCTTATCTTTTGTTGTTTGTGTTGAATCATTCAGTGCACCATTGTTGGTGCACTGAATCACCTGTGAATTATGTTTACCGACAAATGCAATGAACCCTATTCTCATTCTGATTCTTTGATTCGATTCAGGGCCTTTTGTAATCCAAGTATTTCCATTTTAATATAGTAACTTCTAATTCTGATTCAAGTCCAGTTACCATCAATAACAACACTCCTCTTGAGTCTTCAGTGACAGCTGTAGGGGGAGGTGGTGTCAGTGTGACAGGGGGGAGGGCTTATCTCAATGAGATGCAAATGAGCCCCCCTGTGACTCTGGGCTCGCTCCGGTGAGAAACTTTGGAAGCCGTTTTCTCAGTGAATGGGTTTAAGAGTTGTATACATTCAAATGACCACAACTTACTCAAATATGATCAGATCTACATGAGTGAGACATCATTGGAAAGCTTTGAATTCACACTTTCAGAATCTGTGAATAACTCAAAATGTCTCCGGGTAGACATGTAACTGGATTGGCCACGTTCAGTCACATATGCTCTATTTCCCTGGGGCCCGCCCACGTGAACAGGGCCGTTATGCACTCAACCTCCTGTAGGGGGCAACTTGGCCAAGCGCTTCAGTGTCGGAGAAAAACTAAAAACGTTGTCCTATAGTCACAAAATGGGCGCAGACTATGGGCACTAGGGGGTCCCGCCAAAGCTAAACCAAGGTCAGGTCCAGGATAACGAGGATGGGTAATGCAGCACCTGGCGGTTTTCATCATTCTGTCAAGGTAAAGCTGGGTTATGTATGTAACCAAAACCTTTTAACAGGCTGTAAAGTAATAAATGTGTCGTTCGTCCCAGTTCACTGACCTTAAAGTGGCATATATGATTCCCTGCACCACTGTGGGTCAGTTGGTTCTACGGCTACCATTATAACTGGCGGTCGACGAATACAATACCATGCTGTAATGTCGAAGAGAAAGACCATTTCGCCCGGCGCGATAAGCAAATGAAAGTTATCTGTAAAGTCTTGAGTAAATGAGTTTGTGTTTTGAGGGGAAGCGCAGATGGAAAGTGTCAAAGCAGCAAATCACGAGCTTAAAATAATCACACATGAGTCATGCACAGCAAACAGCCAGGCGTCAGGAAACCATCTCTCATTCAGATAAACGAGGTGGTCCAAGCGCGGCGGCTGCTCGTTTGAAAAGGAAATTGAGTGGAATTAAAATGAACAGAGCGACAGCTGGAGCATACATTTGAATTTATGGAGAGATAAGTCGTCTTTCATTCCAATCATGCAGTTCTTTTTTACATAGTCCCATGGCTTAACTTCAGTTTTGGAGTAAATTCTGTGCTCAAGGCTGTTTCTGTCGACATCATGTGGTAACAGACAACATTCAATTATGCACTTGTAGGAATAGAGAATACTTAAAGCTGGTATTTACTTTTCTACTGTTGAGTTTTGGAAATAAGAAGTGTATGAGATTTTGCGAGTGTAAGATGTTAAAATAAAATGACATATATTTGAAATGATCAAGTCTGGTCCCGGTTTAATCTCTCTTCCCTGGCTGGACATGAGCAGCAGATGTGACATAATCATTCCATGACTGTTACCTAGCAACCATACTGTAAACAAGAGCCAAAATCCATAAATACACAACAGTTAAGATTTGACAAATAATACTTCCATCCTGATAACAGCTTTATTTTGTTAAATGACTGTTTAAACTGTCTAAAAATGGTTTACATCCTGTTATTTTCAACTTTTCTTCACAAACTGGACTGATGTAAAACTACTGTCATATGTACTTCAAAATAAGAGAGCATTTATTCGTCCTATAAAAGAAATATGCAATAAAGAGAGAAATAACTATTAAAAGTATAATTAAATCTAACGGACTGCGCAAGAATATATAAGGCTAAACCAAACTATTATGTACTGCACATTGCTGTGACTATGATTACGCGTGTACAGTTGAATCAAACCCACACTAGATGATTACTGGGCTTGACCACTGTGCACCTTCTCCATTATAATCATTTTAAAGGCTATAGTTGCGCAAACAACCGATAGCAATATTCCCCTTTTCCATGGCGCATGATATCAATAAAACCGGCCTCTTTGTTTCCAGTCGCGCACCGATTGTCTTTCCCATTTTCATTTTCGCACAGAAGTTCTCATGTATCTCCCATTTCCATATCACTGAAACGCATCGTACAACTGCTGATAATTTGATTTGAGAGTAGCCTCCGTTACAGACTGCGGAGTGAATCTAATCGCAGGCAACGCGCCACAATCTCTCCTCGGCGCGCCTGTCTCTTTCCCTTTTTTGTTTATTACTCTGTTATTTCCTCCCCCTTGTGTTCCCGCGGCCCCCCTCGTCTCTCGGCTGTTTGAAGGCCGAAGCGTAACTAGAGATGAAGAGGGCCGCAGCTTAACATTTCCCTTGGCAAAAAATAGCCCGGACTTCAGAGAAATAGAAGGGAAAAAAAGAGGAGCTCTGCATCCCACGCTGAGTGAACATCATCATGGCAGAGAGATGTCTGTCTGAAGAGCAGAGCGAGGGGCTTTGGAGCGAGGGGGAAAGTCACCCACACGTCTGAGAAAGGCTGGACTTATTTACATTTGAAGGTAAAGAAGACGGAAAGCAGAGGGAGACTCGGCTCAATACTTCATGTTTCACCTATACCAGGGGTGTCCAAACGAGGGCCACAGACAAATAACAAATAGCATTTTACATTGTTTTGATCCCTCCACACCTTTGATAATACACGGAACATTAATATTAGGCTGGTATAACGTCAAAATGCTTGATTTTGTCCTATTTTACAGTAAATTTGACTACTTTTTGATGTTTGGACCAACTTAGCAGGAAGCCAGAGGGTCAACAAAAAGTGGTCTGAGGGCCGCATTTTGCCCCCGGGCCGTAGTTTGGGCATGCCCGACCTATACAATAAACGTGTCGAGACTGCAGCAGCGGAGAGCCAAAGAGTCTCTGCGTACGAACGGGACGGTGGCGGCTGAGCGAGGCACTGGTCAGACACATGTCCAGAGATTGCCCTGTCCTTGGTACCTTCACCTATTGGCTGTTTGTGTGCAGCCCGGACCAAACCCACAAGCACAAGAGGTGAACGTTTCCCCCCCCGGACGATGCACTGTGCGTGGCTCCCGCAGCTGCTGATAGGTCGTCCCAGCGGCGGTGAAGGACGGGGCCGGTACAGAGGGCACATTTCCGAGGACAATAAAGTGGACCTCAAGCTTAAGGGACCAAGCGCGTACTGAGAGACGTGCTTCTGTGCACTGGATGGCTTTTATTGCTCAGGATTCAGCATTTTGGAAGCCTGGACAGTTTAGTTCTGATTTTGTATTCTCTTTTCCTTTGTTTGGGCTATAGTTTAGATCTAGTTTGGGCTTTTACATCGTTAAGGACAGTTAATCCTCTCCAAGGCTTCTACATTTGCATTGAAACTGGCAGCTGTTTTTTAAGAGTTTCCCATCTAATCCGTTCACTCCTCCAGGTTTATTTAAGATTCAGGAATTTAAATGAATTTCCATCCGCTTTGTATTATTACTTTTTGAAAATTAACATGGCTTTTATATTTTATGGTTAACATTTACTATTTGATATGCAACGTGTTCATGTTAATTTGGGGTTCAGGCTTTCAATGCATTTCCTCATTCGACGCCATCAATATGGCTCAACAGCTTTGATCTTAAACATATATATTAGTTCTTATATATTGTCATCGTTCTGTTGTTTTGTTGGCAGCGTTATTTGTTTCAGTAAAGTAACATTTTCATTTGGGCGTGTTGAGGCTGCCACTGTCTTCCGCTCAGCTCGTGGACCTCATCAAATATTGAAGACGCACAGACTGAGAAATCGACAGTGTTTCAGAGTGTGGGCTCTGAACTCAATTCAACCCAAGTCGAGTCAATAACTTTTTTACAGTTGGCAACTAGAGCAGGCTTTTACAACAACACTTTCTGCCAAGATGATTCCTTCTTCTGCTCCATTTTATCAACACTTTTCACGTTCTCATTAGCCCAAAACAGACAGAAGAGATTTAGGCAAGGCGAGTTTATTTGTGGAGCACAATTCGTCCACAAGGCAATTCAAAGTGCTTCACACGACAGGAAAGAAAGCATTAAATCACTAAAGAAGATATGAAAGAAAAGGTTGTTAATATAATCCTAAACAAAACTGTTTTTAGCTTAGATTTGAACATTGTCTGAGTAGAAGCCTGTCTCACATCTTCAGGAAGACTTATTCATAAAACTGAAACACAGATTCCCCATGTTTAGTCCTGACTCTGGCACCAGCAGGAGGCCGGTCCATGTTTAGTCCTGACTCTGGCACCAGCAGGAGGCCGGTCCATGTTTAGTCCTGACTCTGGCACCAGCAGGAGACCGGTCCATGTTTAGTCCTGACTCTGGCACCAGCAGGAGGCCGGTCCATGTTTAGTCCTGACTCTGGCACCAGCAGGAGGCCGGTCCATGTTTAGTCCTGATTCTGGCACCAGCAGGAGGCTGGTCCATGTTTAGTCCTGACTCTGGCACCAGCAGGAGGCCGGTCCATGTTTAGTCCTGACTCTGGCACCAGCAGGAGACCGGTCCATGTTTAGTCCTGACTCTGGCACCAGCAGGAGGCCGGTCCATGTTTAGTCCTGACTCTGGCACCAGCAGGAGGCCGGTCCATGTTTAGTCCTGACTCTGGCACCTGCAGGAGGCCTGTCCATGTTTAGTCCTGACTCTGGCACCAGCAGGAGGCCGGTCCATGTTTAGTCCTGACTCTGGCACCTGCAGGAGGCCAGTCCATGTTTAGTCCTGACTCTGGCACCAGCAGGAGGCCGGTCCATGTTTAGTCCTGACTCTGGCACCTGCAGGAGGCCGGTCCATGTTTAGTCCTGATTCTGGCACCAGCAGGAGGCTGGTCCATGTTTAGTCCTGACTCTGGCACCAGCAGGAGGCCGGTCCATGTTTAGTCCTGACTCTGGCACCAGCAGGAGACCGGTCCATGTTTAGTCCTGACTCTGGCACCAGCAGGAGGCCGGTCCATGTTTAGTCCTGACTCTGGCACCAGCAGGAGGCCGGTCCATGTTTAGTCCTGATTCTGGCACCAGCAGGAGGCTGGTCCATGTTTAGTCCTGACTCTGGCACCAGCAGGAGGCCGGTCCATGTTTAGTCCTGACTCTGGCACCAGCAGGAGGCCGGTCCATGTTTAGTCCTGACTCTGGCACCAGCAGGAGGCCGGTCCATGTTTAGTCCTGACTCTGGGCACCAGCAGGAGACCGGTCCATGTTTAGTCCTGACTCTGGCACCAGCAGGAGGCCGGTCCATGTTTAGTCCTGACTCTGGCACCAGCAGGAGGCCGGTCCATGTTTAGTCCTGACTCTGGCACCTGCAGGAGGCCTGTCCATGTTTAGTCCTGACTCTGGCACCAGCAGGAGGCCGGTCCATGTTTAGTCCTGACTCTGGCACCTGCAGGAGGCCAGTCCATGTTTAGTCCTGACTCTGGCACCAGCAGGAGGCCGGTCCATGTTTAGTCCTGACTCTGGCACCTGCAGGAGGCCTGACCATGTTTAGTCCTGACTCTGGCACCAGCAGGAGGCCGGTCCATGTTTAGTCCTGACTCTGGCACCAGCAGGAGGCTGGTCCATGTTTAGTCCTGACTCTGGCACCAGCAGGAGGCCAGTCCATGTTTAGTCCTGACTCTGGCACCTGCAGGAGGCCTGTCCATGTTTAGTCCTGACTCTGGCACCAGCAGGAGGCCGGTCCATGTTTAGTCCTGACTCTGGCACCTGCAGGAGGCCAGTCCATGTTTAGTCCTGACTCTGGCACCAGCAGGAGGCCGGTCCATGTTTAGTCCCTACTCTGGCACCTGCAGGAGGCCTGTCCATGTTTAGTCCTGACTCTGGCACCAGCAGGAGGCCAGTCCATGTTTAGTCCTGACTCTGGCACCAGCAGGAGGCTGGTCCATGTTTAGTCCTGACTCTGGCACCAGCAGGAGGCCAGTCCATGTTTAGTCCTGACTCTGGCACCAGCAGGAGGCCGGTCCATGTTTAGTCCTGACTCTGGCACAGGCAGGAGGCCAGTCCATGTTTAGTCCTGACTTTGGCACCAGCAGGAGGCCGGTCTATGTTTAGTCCTGACTCTGGCACCAGCAGGAGGCCGGTGCATGTTTAGTCCTGACTCTGGCACCAGCAGGAGGCCGGTCCCTGTTTAGTCCTGACTCTGGCACCAGCAGGAGGCCGGTCAATGTTTAGTCCTGACTCTGGAACCAGCAGGAGGCCGGTCCATGTTACGTCATGACTCTGGCACCAGCAGGAGGCCGGTCCCTGTTTAGTCCTGACTCTGGCACCAGCAGGAGGCCGGTCCATGTTTAGTCCTGACTCTGGCACCAGCAGGAGGCTGGTCCATGTTTAGTCCTGACTCTGGCACCAGCAGGAGGCCGGTCCATGTTTAGTCCTGACTCTGGCACCTGCAGGAGGCCTGTCCATGTTTAGTCCTGACTCTGGCACCAGCAGGAGGCCAGTCCATGTTTAGTCCTGACTCTGGCACCAGCAGGAGGCCGGTCCATGTTTAGTCCTGACTCTGGCACCAGCAGGAGGCCGGTCCATGTTTAGTCCTGACTCTGGCACCTGCAGGAGGCCTGTCCATGTTTAGTCCTGACTCTGGCACCAGCAGGAGGCCGGTCCATGTTTAGTCCTGACTCTGGCACCTGCAGGAGGCCAGTCCATGTTTAGTCCTGACTCTGGCACCAGCAGGAGGCCGGTCCATGTTTAGTCCCTACTCTGGCACCTGCAGGAGGCCTGTCCATGTTTAGTCCTGACTCTGGCACCAGCAGGAGGCCAGTTCATGTTTAGTCCTGACTCTGGCACCAGCAGGAGGCTGGTCCATGTTTAGTCCTGACTCTGGCACCAGCAGGAGGCCAGTCCATGTTTAGTCCTGACTCTGGCACCAGCAGGAGGCCGGTCCATGTTTAGTCCTGATTCTGGCACCAGCAGGAGGCTGGTCCATGTTTAGTCCTGACTCTGGCACCAGCAGGAGGCCGGTCCATGTTTAGTCCTGACTCTGGCACCAGCAGGAGGCCGGTCCATGTTTAGTCCTGACTCTGGCACCAGCAGGAGACCGGTCCATGTTTAGTCCTGACTCTGGCACCAGCAGGAGGCCGGTCCATGTTTAGTCCTGACTCTGGCACCAGCAGGAGGCCGGTCCATGTTTAGTCCTGACTCTGGCACCAGCAGGAGGCCGGTCCATGTTTAGTCCTGACTCTGGCACCAGCAGGAGGCCGGTCCATGTTTAGTCCTGACTCTGGGCACCAGCAGGAGACCGGTCCATGTTTAGTCCTGACTCTGGCACCAGCAGGAGGCCGGTCCATGTTTAGTCCTGACTCTGGCACCAGCAGGAGGCCGGTCCATGTTTAGTCCTGACTCTGGCACCAGCAGGAGACCGGTCCATGTTTAGTCCTGACTCTGGCACCAGCAGGAGGCCGGTCCATGTTTAGTCCTGACTCTGGCACCAGCAGGAGGCCGGTCCATGTTTAGTCCTGACTCTGGCACCAGCAGGAGGCCGGTCCATGTTTAGTCCTGACTCTGGCACCAGCAGGAGGCCGGTCCATGTTTAGTCCTGACTCTGGGCACCAGCAGGAGACCGGTCCATGTTTAGTCCTGACTCTGGCACCAGCAGGAGGCCGGTCCATGTTTAGTCCTGACTCTGGCACCAGCAGGAGGCCGGTCCATGTTTAGTCCTGACTCTGGCACCTGCAGGAGGCCTGTCCATGTTTAGTCCTGACTCTGGCACCAGCAGGAGGCCGGTCCATGTTTAGTCCTGACTCTGGCACCTGCAGGAGGCCAGTCCATGTTTAGTCCTGACTCTGGCACCAGCAGGAGGCCGGTCCATGTTTAGTCCTGACTCTGGCACCTGCAGGAGGCCTGACCATGTTTAGTCCTGACTCTGGCACCAGCAGGAGGCCGGTCCATGTTTAGTCCTGACTCTGGCACCAGCAGGAGGCTGGTCCATGTTTAGTCCTGACTCTGGCACCAGCAGGAGGCCAGTCCATGTTTAGTCCTGACTCTGGCACCTGCAGGAGGCCTGTCCATGTTTAGTCCTGACTCTGGCACCAGCAGGAGGCCGGTCCATGTTTAGTCCTGACTCTGGCACCTGCAGGAGGCCAGTCCATGTTTAGTCCTGACTCTGGCACCAGCAGGAGGCCGGTCCATGTTTAGTCCCTACTCTGGCACCTGCAGGAGGCCTGTCCATGTTTAGTCCTGACTCTGGCACCAGCAGGAGGCCAGTCCATGTTTAGTCCTGACTCTGGCACCAGCAGGAGGCTGGTCCATGTTTAGTCCTGACTCTGGCACCAGCAGGAGGCCAGTCCATGTTTAGTCCTGACTCTGGCACCAGCAGGAGGCCGGTCCATGTTTAGTCCTGACTCTGGCACAGGCAGGAGGCCAGTCCATGTTTAGTCCTGACTTTGGCACCAGCAGGAGGCCGGTCTATGTTTAGTCCTGACTCTGGCACCAGCAGGAGGCCGGTGCATGTTTAGTCCTGACTCTGGCACCAGCAGGAGGCCGGTCCCTGTTTAGTCCTGACTCTGGCACCAGCAGGAGGCCGGTCAATGTTTAGTCCTGACTCTGGAACCAGCAGGAGGCCGGTCCATGTTACGTCATGACTCTGGCACCAGCAGGAGGCCGGTCCCTGTTTAGTCCTGACTCTGGCACCAGCAGGAGGCCGGTCCATGTTTAGTCCTGACTCTGGCACCAGCAGGAGGCTGGTCCATGTTTAGTCCTGACTCTGGCACCAGCAGGAGGCCGGTCCATGTTTAGTCCTGACTCTGGCACCTGCAGGAGGCCTGTCCATGTTTAGTCCTGACTCTGGCACCAGCAGGAGGCCAGTCCATGTTTAGTCCTGACTCTGGCACCAGCAGGAGGCCGGTCCATGTTTAGTCCTGACTCTGGCACCAGCAGGAGGCCGGTCCATGTTTAGTCCTGACTCTGGCACCTGCAGGAGGCCTGTCCATGTTTAGTCCTGACTCTGGCACCAGCAGGAGGCCGGTCCATGTTTAGTCCTGACTCTGGCACCTGCAGGAGGCCAGTCCATGTTTAGTCCTGACTCTGGCACCAGCAGGAGGCCGGTCCATGTTTAGTCCCTACTCTGGCACCTGCAGGAGGCCTGTCCATGTTTAGTCCTGACTCTGGCACCAGCAGGAGGCCAGTTCATGTTTAGTCCTGACTCTGGCACCAGCAGGAGGCTGGTCCATGTTTAGTCCTGACTCTGGCACCAGCAGGAGGCCAGTCCATGTTTAGTCCTGACTCTGGCACCAGCAGGAGGCCGGTCCATGTTTAGTCCCTACTCTGGCACCTGCAGGAGGCCTGTCCATGTTTAGTCCTGACTCTGGCACCAGCAGGAGGCCAGTCCATGTTTAGTCCTGACTCTGGCACCAGCAGGAGGCTGGTCCATGTTTAGTCCTGACTCTGGCACCAGCAGGAGGCCGGTGCATGTTTAGTCCTGACTCTGGCACCAGCAGGAGGCCGGTCCCTGTTTAGTCCTGACTCTGGCACCAGCAGGAGGCCGGTCCATGTTTAGTCCTGACTCTGGCACCAGCAGGAGGCCGGTCCATGTTACGTCATGACTCTGGCACCAGCAGGAGGCCGGTCCCTGTTTAGTCCTGACTCTGGCACCAGCAGGAGGCCGGTCCATGTTTAGTCCTGACTCTGGCACCAGCAGGAGGCCGGTCCATGTTTAGTCCTGACTCTGGCACCAGCAGGAGGCCGGTCCATGTTTAGTCCTGACTCTGGCACCAGCAGGAGGCTGGTCCATGTTTAGTCCTGACTCTGGCACCAGCAGGAGGCCGGTGCATGTTTAGTCCTGACTCTGGCACCAGCAGGAGGCCGGTCCCTGTTTAGTCCTGACTCTGGCACCAGCAGGAGGCCGGTCCATGTTTAGTCCTGACTCTGGCACCAGCAGGAGGCCGGTCCATGTTACGTCATGACTCTGGCACCAGCAGGAGGCCGGTCCCTGTTTAGTCCTGACTCTGGCACCAGCAGGAGGCCGGTCCATGTTTAGTCCTGACTCTGGCACCAGCAGGAGGCCGGTCCATGTTTAGTCCTGACTTTGGCACCAGCAGGAGACCGGTCCATGTTTAGTCCTGACTCTGGCACCAGCAGGAGGCCGGTCCATGTTTAGTCCTGACTCTGGCACCAGCAGGAGGCCAGTCCATGTTTAGTCCTGACTCTGGCACCAGCAGGAGGCCGGTCCATGTTTAGTCCTGACTCTGGCACAAGCAGGAGGCCGGTCTATGTTTAGTCCTGACTCTGGCACCAGCAGGAGGCCAGTCCATGTTTAGTCCTGACTCTGGCACCTGCAGGAGGCCGGTCCATGTTTAGTCCTGACTCTGGCACCAGCAGGAGGCCGGTCCATGTTTAGTCCTGACTCTGGCACCAGCAGGAGGCCGGTGCATGTTTAGTCCTGACTCTGGCACCAGCAGGAGGCCGGTCCCTGTTTAGTCCTGACTCTGGCACCAGCAGGAGGCCGGTCCCTGTTTAGTCCTGACTCTGGCACCAGCAGGAGGCCGGTCCATGTTTAGTCCTGACTCTGGCACCAGCAGGAGGCCGGTCCATGTTACGTCATGACTCTGGCACCAGCAGGAGGCCGGTCCCTGTTTAGTCCTGACTCTGGCACCAGCAGGAGGCCGGTCCATGTTTAGTCCTGACTCTGGCACCAGCAGGAGGCCGGTCCATGTTTAGTCCTGACTTTGGCACCAGCAGGAGACCGGTCCATGTTTAGTCCTGACTCTGGCACCAGCAGGAGGCCGGTCCATGTTTAGTCCTGACTCTGGCACCAGCAGGAGGCCAGTCCATGTTTAGTCCTGACTCTGGCACCAGCAGGAGGCTGGTCCATGTTTAGTCCTGACTCTGGCACAAGCAGGAGGCCGGTCTATGTTTAGTCCTGACTCTGGCACCAGCAGGAGGCCAGTCCATGTTTAGTCCTGACTCTGGCACCTGCAGGAGGCCGGTCCATGTTTAGTCCTGACTCTGGCACCAGCAGGAGTCCAGTCCATGTTTAGTCCTGACTCTGGCACCAGCAGGAGGCCGGTCCATGTTTAGTCCTGACTCTGGCACCAGCAGGAGGCTGGTCCATGTTTAGTCCTGACTCTGGCACCAGCAGGAGGCCGGTCCATGTTTAGTCCTGACTCTGGCACCTGCAGGAGGCCTGTCCATGTTTAGTCCTGACTCTGGCACCAGCAGGAGGCCAGTCCATGTTTAGTCCTGACTCTGGCACCAGCAGGAGGCCGGTCCATGTTTAGTCCTGATTCTGGCACCAGCAGGAGGCCGGTCCATGTTTAGTCCTGACTCTGGCACCTGCAGGAGGCCTGTCCATGTTTAGTCCTGACTCTGGCACCAGCAGGAGGCCGGTCCATGTTTAGTCCTGACTCTGGCACCTGCAGGAGGCCAGTCCATGTTTAGTCCTGACTCTGGCACCAGCAGGAGGCCGGTCCATGTTTAGTCCCTACTCTGGCACCTGCAGGAGGCCTGTCCATGTTTAGTCCTGACTCTGGCACCAGCAGGAGGCCAGTCCATGTTTAGTCCTGACTCTGGCACCAGCAGGAGGCTGGTCCATGTTTAGTCCTGACTCTGGCACCAGCAGGAGGCCGGTCCATGTTTAGTCCTGACTCTGGCACCTGCAGGAGGCCAGTCCATGTTTAGTCCTGACTCTGGCACCAGCAGGAGGCCGGTCCATGTTTAGTCCCTACTCTGGCACCTGCAGGAGGCCTGTCCATGTTTAGTCCTGACTCTGGCACCAGCAGGAGGCCAGTCCATGTTTAGTCCTGACTCTGGCACCAGCAGGAGGCTGGTCCATGTTTAGTCCTGACTCTGGCACCAGCAGGAGGCCAGTCCATGTTTAGTCCTGACTCTGGCACCAGCAGGAGGCCGGTCCATGTTTAGTCCTGACTCTGGCACCAGCAGGAGGCCAGTCCATGTTTAGTCCTGACTTTGGCACCAGCAGGAGGCCGGTCTATGTTTAGTCCTGACTCTGGCACCAGCAGGAGGCTGGTCCATGTTTAGTCCTGACTCTGGCACCAGCAGGAGGCCGGTGCATGTTTAGTCCTGACTCTGGCACCAGCAGGAGGCCGGTCCCTGTTTAGTCCTGACTCTGGCACCAGCAGGAGGCCGGTCCATGTTTAGTCCTGACTCTGGAACCAGCAGGAGGCCGGTCCATGTTACGTCATGACTCTGGCACCAGCAGGAGGCCGGTCCCTATTTAGTCCTGACTCTGGCACCAGCAGGAGGCCGGTCCCTGTTTAGTCCTGACTCTGGCACCAGCAGGAGGCCGGTCCATGTTTAGTCCTGACTCTGGCACCAGCAGGAGGCCGGTCCATGTTTAGTCCTGACTTTGGCACCAGCAGGAGACCGGTCCATGTTTAGTCCTGACTCTGGCACCAGCAGGAGGCCGGTCCATGTTTAGTCCTGACTCTGGCACCAGCAGGAGGCCAGTCCATGTTTAGTCCTGACTCTGGCACCAGCAGGAGGCTGGTCCATGTTTAGTCCTGACTCTGGCACCAGCAGGAGGCCAGTCTATGTTTAGTCCTGACTCTGGCACCAGCAGGAGGCCAGTCCATGTTTAGTCCTGACTCTGGCACCTGCAGGAGGCCGGTCCATGTTTAGTCCTGACTCTGGCACCAGCAGGAGGCCAGTCCATGTTTAGTCCTGACTCTGGCACCAGCAGGAGGCCGGTCCATGTTTAGTCCTGACTCTGGCACCAGCAGGAGGCTGGTCCATGTTTAGTCCTGACTCTGGCACCAGCAGGAGGCCGGTCCATGTTTAGTCCTGACTCTGGCACCTGCAGGAGGCCTGTCCATGTTTAGTCCTGACTCTGGCACCAGCAGGAGGCCAGTCCATGTTTAGTCCTGACTCTGGCACCAGCAGGAGGCCGGTCCATGTTTAGTCCTGACTCTGGCACCAGCAGGAGGCCGGTCCATGTTTAGTCCTGACTCTGGCACCTGCAGGAGGCCTGTCCATGTTTAGTCCTGACTCTGGCACCAGCAGGAGGCCGGTCCATGTTTAGTCCTGACTCTGGCACCTGCAGGAGGCCAGTCCATGTTTAGTCCTGACTCTGGCACCAGCAGGAGGCCGGTCCATGTTTAGTCCCTACTCTGGCACCTGCAGGAGGCCTGTCCATGTTTAGTCCTGACTCTGGCACCAGCAGGAGGCCAGTCCATGTTTAGTCCTGACTCTGGCACCAGCAGGAGGCTGGTCCATGTTTAGTCCTGACTCTGGCACCAGCAGGAGGCCGGTCCATGTTTAGTCCTGACTCTGGCACCAGCAGGAGGCTGGTCCATGTTTAGTCCTGACTCTGGCACCAGCAGGAGGCCAGTCCATGTTTAGTCCTGACTCTGGCACCAGCAGGAGGCCGGTCCCTGTTTAGTCCTGACTCTGGCACCAGCAGGAGGCCGGTCCATGTTTAGTCCTGACTCTGGAACCAGCAGGAGGCCGGTCCATGTTACGTCATGACTCTGGCACCAGCAGGAGGCCGGTCCCTGTTTAGTCCTGACTCTGGCACCAGCAGGAGGCCGGTCCATGTTTAGTCCTGACTCTGGCACCAGCAGGAGGCCGGTCCATGTTTAGTCCTGACTCTGGCACCAGCAGGAGGCCAGTCCATGTTTAGTCCTGACTCTGGCACCAGCAGGAGGCCGGTCCATGTTTTGTCCTGACTCTGGCACCAGCAGGAGGCCGGTCCATGTTTTGTCCTGACTCTGGCACCAGCAGGAGGCCGGTCCATGTTTAGTCCTGACTCTGGCACCAGCAGGAGGCCGGTCCATGTTTATTCCTGACTCTGGCACCAGCAGGAGGCCGGTCCATGTTAAGTCCTGACTTTGGCACCAGCAGGAGGCCGGTCCCTGTTTAGTCCTGACTCTGGCACCAGCAGGAGGCCGGTCCATGTTTAGTCCTGACTCTGGCACCAGCAGGAGGCCGATCCATGTTTAGTCCTGACTCTGGCACCAGCAGGAGGCCAGTCCATGTTTAGTCCTGACTCTGGCACCAGCAGGAGGACAGTCCATGTTTAGTCCTGACTCTGGCACCAGCAGGAGGCCGGTCCATGTTTAGTCCTGACTCTGGCACCAGCAGGAGGCCAGTCCATGTTTAGTCCTGACTCTGGCACCAGCAGGAGGCCGGTCCATGTTTAGTCCTGACTCTGGCACCAGCAGGAGGCCGGTCCATGTTTTGTCCTGACTCTGGCACCAGCAGGAGGCCGGTCCATGTTTAGTCCTGACACTGGCACCAGCAGGAGGCCGGTCCATGTTTAGTCCTGACTCTGGCACCAGCAGGAGGCCGGTCCATGTTTAGTCCTGACTCTGGCACCAGCAGGAGGCCGGTCCATGTTTATTCCTGACTCTGGCACCAGCAGGAGGCCGGTTCATGTTTAGTCCTGACTCTGGCACCAGCAGGAGGCCAGTCCATGTTTAGTCCTGACTCTGGCACCAGCAGGAGGCCAGTCTATGTTTAGTCCTGACTCTGGCACCAGCAGGAGGCCAGTCCATGTTTAGTCCTGACTCTGGCACCTGCAGGAGGCCGGTCCATGTTTAGTCCTGACTCTGGCACCAGCAGGAGGCCAGTCCATGTTTAGTCCTGACTCTGGCACCAGCAGGAGGCCGGTCCATGTTTAGTCCTGACTCTGGCACCAGCAGGAGGCTGGTCCATGTTTAGTCCTGACTCTGGCACCAGCAGGAGGCCAGTCCATGTTTAGTCCTGACTCTGGCACCTGCAGGAGGCCAGTCCATGTTTAGTCCTGACTCTGGCACCAGCAGGAGGCTGGTCCATGTTTAGTCCTGACTCTGGCACCAGCAGGAGGCCAGTCCATGTTTAGTCCTGACTCTGGCACCAGCAGGAGGCCGGTCCATGTTTAGTCCTGACTCTGGCACCAGCAGGAGGCCAGTCCATGTTTAGTCCTGACTTTGGCACCAGCAGGAGGCCGGTCTATGTTTAGTCCTGACTCTGGCACCAGCAGGAGGCTGGTCCATGTTTAGTCCTGACTCTGGCACCAGCAGGAGGCCGGTGCATGTTTAGTCCTGACTCTGGCACCAGCAGGAGGCCGGTCCCTGTTTAGTCCTGACTCTGGCACCAGCAGGAGGCCGGTCCATGTTTAGTCCTGACTCTGGCACCAGCAGGAGGCCGGTCCATGTTACGTCATGACTCTGGCACCAGCAGGAGGCCGGTCCATGTTTAGTCCTGACTCTGGCACCAGCAGGAGGCCGGTCCATGTTTAGTCCTGACTCTGGCACCAGCAGGAGGCTGGTCCATGTTTAGTCCTGACTCTGGCACCAGCAGGAGGCCGGTGCATGTTTAGTCCTGACTCTGGCACCAGCAGGAGGCCGGTCCCTGTTTAGTCCTGACTCTGGCACCAGCAGGAGGCCTGTCCATGTTTAGTCCTGACTCTGGCACCAGCAGGAGGCCGGTCCATGTTACGTCATGACTCTGGCACCAGCAGGAGGCCGGTCCCTGTTTAGTCCTGACTCTGGCACCAGCAGGAGGCCGGTCCATGTTTAGTCCTGACTCTGGCACCTGCAGGAGGCCGGTCCATGTTTAGTCCTGACTCTGGCACCAGCAGGAGGCCAGTCCATGTTTAGTCCTGACTCTGGCACCAGCAGGAGGCCGGTCCATGTTTAGTCCTGACTCTGGCACCAGCAGGAGGCTGGTCCATGTTTAGTCCTGACTCTGGCACCAGCAGGAGGCCGGTCCATGTTTAGTCCTGACTCTGGCACCTGCAGGAGGCCTGTCCATGTTTAGTCCTGACTCTGGCACCAGCAGGAGGCTGGTCCATGTTTAGTCCTGACTCTGGCACCAGCAGGAGGCCGGTCCATGTTTAGTCCTGACTCTGGCACCTGCAGGAGGCCTGTCCATGTTTAGTCCTGACTCTGGCACCAGCAGGAGGCCAGTCCATGTTTAGTCCTGACTCTGGCACCAGCAGGAGGCCGGTCCATGTTTAGTCCTGACTCTGGCACCAGCAGGAGGCTGGTCCATGTTTAGTCCTGACTCTGGCACCTGCAGGAGGCCTGTCCATGTTTAGTCCTGACTCTGGCACCAGCAGGAGGCCGGTCCATGTTTAGTCCTGACTCTGGCACCTGCAGGAGGCCAGTCCATGTTTAGTCCTGACTCTGGCACCAGCAGGAGGCCGGTCCATGTTTAGTCCCTACTCTGGCACCTGCAGGAGGCCTGTCCATGTTTAGTCCTGACTCTGGCACCAGCAGGAGGCCAGTCCATGTTTAGTCCTGACTCTGGCACCAGCAGGAGGCTGGTCCATGTTTAGTCCTGACTCTGGCACCAGCAGGAGGCCAGTCCATGTTTAGTCCTGACTCTGGCACCAGCAGGAGGCCGGTCCATGTTTAGTCCTGACTCTGGCACCAGCAGGAGGCCAGTCCATGTTTAGTCCTGACTTTGGCACCAGCAGGAGGCCGGTCTATGTTTAGTCCTGACTCTGGCACCAGCAGGAGGCTGGTCCATGTTTAGTCCTGACTCTGGTACCAGCAGGAGGCCGGTGCATGTTTAGTCCTGACTCTGGCACCAGCAGGAGGCCGGTCCCTGTTTAGTCCTGACTCTGGCACCAGCAGGAGGCCGGTCCATGTTTAGTCCTGACTCTGGCACCAGCAGGAGGCCAGTCCATGTTTAGTCCTGACTCTGGCACCAGCAGGAGGCCAGTCCATGTTTAGTCCTGACTCTGGCACCAGCAGGAGGCTGGTCCATGTTTAGTCCTGACTCTGGCACCAGCAGGAGGCCAGTCCATGTTTAGTCCTGACTCTGGCACCTGCAGGAGGCCAGTCCATGTTTAGTCCTGACTCTGGCACCAGCAGGAGGCTGGTCCATGTTTAGTCCTGACTCTGGCACCAGCAGGAGGCCAGTCCATGTTTAGTCCTGACTCTGGCACCAGCAGGAGGCCGGTCCATGTTTAGTCCTGACTCTGGCACCAGCAGGAGGCCAGTCCATGTTTAGTCCTGACTTTGGCACCAGCAGGAGGCCGGTCTATGTTTAGTCCTGACTCTGGCACCAGCAGGAGGCTGGTCCATGTTTAGTCCTGACTCTGGCACCAGCAGGAGGCCGGTGCATGTTTAGTCCTGACTCTGGCACCAGCAGGAGGCCGGTCCCTGTTTAGTCCTGACTCTGGCACCAGCAGGAGGCCGGTCCATGTTTAGTCCTGACTCTGGCACCAGCAGGAGGCCGGTCCATGTTACGTCATGACTCTGGCACCAGCAGGAGGCCGGTCCATGTTTAGTCCTGACTCTGGCACCAGCAGGAGGCCGGTCCATGTTTAGTCCTGACTCTGGCACCAGCAGGAGGCTGGTCCATGTTTAGTCCTGACTCTGGCACCAGCAGGAGGCCGGTGCATGTTTAGTCCTGACTCTGGCACCAGCAGGAGGCCGGTCCCTGTTTAGTCCTGACTCTGGCACCAGCAGGAGGCCTGTCCATGTTTAGTCCTGACTCTGGCACCAGCAGGAGGCCGGTCCATGTTTAGTCCTGACTCTGGCACCAGCAGGAGGCCAGTCCATGTTTAGTCCTGACTTTGGCACCAGCAGGAGGCCGGTCTATGTTTAGTCCTGACTCTGGCACCAGCAGGAGGCTGGTCCATGTTTAGTCCTGACTCTGGCACCAGCAGGAGGCCGGTGCATGTTTAGTCCTGACTCTGGCACCAGCAGGAGGCCGGTCCCTGTTTAGTCCTGACTCTGGCACCAGCAGGAGGCCGGTCCATGTTTAGTCCTGACTCTGGCACCAGCAGGAGGCCGGTCCATGTTACGTCATGACTCTGGCACCAGCAGGAGGCCGGTCCATGTTTAGTCCTGACTCTGGCACCAGCAGGAGGCCGGTCCATGTTTAGTCCTGACTCTGGCACCAGCAGGAGGCTGGTCCATGTTTAGTCCTGACTCTGGCACCAGCAGGAGGCCGGTGCATGTTTAGTCCTGACTCTGGCACCAGCAGGAGGCCGGTCCCTGTTTAGTCCTGACTCTGGCACCAGCAGGAGGCCTGTCCATGTTTAGTCCTGACTCTGGCACCAGCAGGAGGCCGGTCCATGTTACGTCATGACTCTGGCACCAGCAGGAGGCCGGTCCCTGTTTAGTCCTGACTCTGGCACCAGCAGGAGGCCGGTCCATGTTTAGTCCTGACTCTGGCACCTGCAGGAGGCCGGTCCATGTTTAGTCCTGACTCTGGCACCAGCAGGAGGCCAGTCCATGTTTAGTCCTGACTCTGGCACCAGCAGGAGGCCGGTCCATGTTTAGTCCTGACTCTGGCACCAGCAGGAGGCTGGTCCATGTTTAGTCCTGACTCTGGCACCAGCAGGAGGCCGGTCCATGTTTAGTCCTGACTCTGGCACCTGCAGGAGGCCTGTCCATGTTTAGTCCTGACTCTGGCACCAGCAGGAGGCCAGTCCATGTTTAGTCCTGACTCTGGCACCAGCAGGAGGCCGGTCCATGTTTAGTCCTGACTCTGGCACCAGCAGGAGGCTGGTCCATGTTTAGTCCTGACTCTGGCACCTGCAGGAGGCCTGTCCATGTTTAGTCCTGACTCTGGCACCAGCAGGAGGCCGGTCCATGTTTAGTCCTGACTCTGGCACCTGCAGGAGGCCAGTCCATGTTTAGTCCTGACTCTGGCACCAGCAGGAGGCCGGTCCATGTTTAGTCCCTACTCTGGCACCTGCAGGAGGCCTGTCCATGTTTAGTCCTGACTCTGGCACCAGCAGGAGGCCAGTCCATGTTTAGTCCTGACTCTGGCACCAGCAGGAGGCTGGTCCATGTTTAGTCCTGACTCTGGCACCAGCAGGAGGCCAGTCCATGTTTAGTCCTGACTCTGGCACCAGCAGGAGGCCGGTCCATGTTTAGTCCTGACTCTGGCACCAGCAGGAGGCCAGTCCATGTTTAGTCCTGACTTTGGCACCAGCAGGAGGCCGGTCTATGTTTAGTCCTGACTCTGGCACCAGCAGGAGGCCGGTGCATGTTTAGTCCTGACTCTGGCACCAGCAGGAGGCCGGTCCCTGTTTAGTCCTGACTCTGGCACCAGCAGGAGGCCGGTCCATGTTTAGTCCTGACTCTGGCACCAGCAGGAGGCCGGTCCATGTTACGTCATGACTCTGGCACCAGCAGGAGGCCGGTCCCTGTTTAGTCCTGACTCTGGCACCAGCAGGAGGCCGGTCCATGTTTAGTCCTGACTCTGGCACCAGCAGGAGGCCAGTCCATGTTTAGTCCTGACTCTGGCACCAGCAGGAGGCCAGTCCATGTTTAGTCCTGACTCTGGCACCAGCAGGAGGCCAGTCCATGTTTAGTCCTGACTCTGGCACCAGCAGGAGGCCGGTCCATGTTTAGTCCTGACTCTGGCACCAGCAGGAGGCTGGTCCATGTTTAGTCCTGACTCTGGCACCAGCAGGAGGCCGGTCCATGTTTAGTCCCTACTCTGGCACCTGCAGGAGGCCTGTCCATGTTTAGTCCTGACTCTGGCACCAGCAGGAGGCTGGTCCATGTTTAGTCCTGACTCTGGCACCAGCAGGAGGCCAGTCCATGTTTAGTCCTGACTCTGGCACCAGCAGGAGGCCGGTCCATGTTTAGTCCTGACTCTGGCACCAGCAGGAGGCCAGTCCATGTTTAGTCCTGACTTTGGCACCAGCAGGAGGCCGGTCTATGTTTAGTCCTGACTCTGGCACCAGCAGGAGGCTGGTCCATGTTTAGTCCTGACTCTGGCACCAGCAGGAGGCCGGTGCATGTTTAGTCCTGACTCTGGCACCAGCAGGAGGCCGGTCCCTGTTTAGTCCTGACTCTGGCACCAGCAGGAGGCCGGTCCATGTTTAGTCCTGACTCTGGCACCAGCAGGAGGCCGGTCCATGTTACGTCATGACTCTGGCACCAGCAGGAGGCCGGTCCCTGTTTAGTCCTGACTCTGGCACCAGCAGGAGGCCGGTCCATGTTTAGTCCTGACTCTGGCACCAGCAGGAGGCCGGTCCATCTTTAGTCCTGACTCTGGCACCAGCAGGAGGCCGGTCCCTGTTTAGTCCTGACTCTGGCACCAGCAGGAGGCCGGTCCATGTTACGTCATGACTCTGGCACCAGCAGGAGGCCGGTCCCTGTTTAGTCCTGACTCTGGCACCAGCAGGAGGCCGGTCCATGTTTAGTCCTGACTCTGGCACCAGCAGGAGGCCGGTCCATGTTTACTAATGTGATGGTACTTCCTGGTTCTGGTCAGGACCCGAGCAGCAGCGTTCTGGATGAACTGCAGCTGTTTTACAGCTGGTTTGGAGAGACCAGTGAGCAGCCGTTACAGTCTAATCTACTGGAGACAAACGCATGGATAAGTCTCTCCAAGTCTGGTTTATACTTTTGGCAATGTTTTTTAGATGGTAAAAAGCTGCCGATGTTATTGAGTCACGTGGCTGTTAAAGTTCAAGTCTGAGTCCATTATTACCCCCAGATTTCTAACTTGGTTTGTAGGTTTTAGAACAAGACTCTGGAGGTGACTGCGGACACTTTCTGTTTGTTTCTGTGGAATAAAACCAGCAGACACGGCAACAGACAAGAAAAGACTGTAACGGAAACTGCTGAATAGTTTATTTAACATGTACAACAACTTTAAACAAGAGTAAAAAATGCAATCTGCGAGTTGCTGTTCTTGTTATAAATGATAGTTTTTCGAGCAGAGGCGTGTTAAGCTCCAACCTTGCCACCTCATATATACTTCAAAACACCCTTGACTTTTGATGTTCTTGCTTTAACTGCCTTCAGGCGTCTCTCTGCAGCTCCACAGCCTCTTATTCTGTGGTATCGCAGCTCTTGTTTCAATGAGGTCTCACATATGGAGCCCTAGGACCCCCACACAGGGCCTGCTGGGTCATCTCCTCCATAAATCATTGTTATTCTGTGTGTATATGCAAGACATTTGTTCATATTATGATAAAGAGCCTGACAAGTGTCTCCAGAGTTTGCTGTCTCTATATTTGTACAGTATTCAACACACAGTTTCCATGTAGAAGCATGAAGTAACCACATGAATATAGTACATGAATAGGGTGTGTTTTTTTTGTCTTTTAAATAATCTCATTTTCCACATAAAGGATTTGGTGCGACTCCATAAAAGTGTGTTCTCATTTGGAACTAAACCAGGACAAGTTTGACAGCCTGAAGTTCCTTTCCTTTTATTATCATCCTTTCCTTTTCCTTTGAAACAGTGCAGTAATTTTCACTACTAAATTCACAACACACTTGAAAAAAAAAAAAAAACACTTTATTTTTACCCATGATTATATTTTGGATTGTAGGGTTCAGCGGGGGAACTATCTCCAGCATCAGAGTTTCATGATCCAAAGAAGGATCCAAAATGGTGGAAGCAGTGGAGGATTTTTGACTTGCTTTTGTTTTTGAAGGACATGAGCATCGGGCTTCTCCAAAAGCTTAAAAAACAAAATGGCGGTGCAGCTGACTTTGGGAGTAATTTACCAACTGTCTCCACACACACTTTGCCAGGCTGGTGGTCCTCGCCTCAGGGCTGCACAGCCTTCTGTCAGAGGGAGAGCGCCGGTGCACAAAAGCCCGTCGGAGTTCAGGCTGCAGCAAAGGCTCTGCAATGGCTTGATTCCCTTTTTAAATGATTTTTTGAATGTCTGTCCTAGCTCCTCACCCCATTTCACACTGCCGACTGACCTACTTAGCCCAGTAGAAGAAAAAAATATATAGAATGCCTCATATAAAATTATAACCTATAGTTTGTTTAGGGTTTTTTTCTGCAAGTTTGACATGTTGACTTTTTATTTATTACCATTTCAATCATTTTTTTAAAAGGTGGACTATGTAACTTTTCCGTTGGATAGTCCACCATGTCGATGGAAGTGATATGGCTTTGCCTAGAATGTTCTACAATGTGGCTTTAGGCTCATGGAGACAGTCAGTCACACCAGCATGTCAAGTCACAGATTAGAGCTTTTATTTTTAAAGTGTGTGTACAAAACTGTTGCAAACATGATTTTTAATGTTAAGTGTGTGATCTGTAAAAAGATAAGGCTCCGGGACCAACAAACTCTGAACTTTGTGCGTGAGCTCAGAGAGACGAGAAGTGAGCAAATGTGATGTGTGTTTGTTTTTTTCGTACGTAAGAATTTGTGGAGGACAGAGCAGGAATGCATATTATTAAGTTTTGTTTTGTTTTTGTTTTCTGGAAAAAAAACTCCCCACCAGAAAAGTTTCATGGAGTGCCTTTAATGTCTATTGTTTTATTGTAAGCAGTCCTCTTTTTAGCTGAATTTTCGTACAGCTCAGCATCTCCAAGACTTTTTTCTCTTTCGTAAAAAGTCTTTTGTACTCTGGCTTGTCTCTGGTGTGAGTGAGATGGATGAGGCCGACTGCAGCTCGTGCTCAGAGCCTGTGGAGACGTTCAGAGCGATGAAGATGAAGTGTGCACTCCTGTCTGCACAAACACTCTTCTCACTAAACACATCTCTTCAGTGTGACGTTCAACATGTCTCCAGCAGACAGCATGGACAGGCCTGTGCCGCAGCTGCTGTCTGAGGCTCTGCTCTGTCCAACGTGGAAGAGAATTTGAAGGCCAAACCCAAGAGGAAACCGAGAAGAAACCCCACCCAGATCTGTGCCTGAAACTAAGACAATGTTGCCTCACAAAAACGCTTTCTATCATCGTTCATCCGTCCTTCACTGCTGAAAGCCTCGTCCACGTCTTCGTCACCCCTCGCCTCAGTTCGTCCATCCGTCCTTCACTGCTGAAAGCCTCGTCCACGTCTTCGTCACCCCTCGCCTCAGTTCGTCCATCCGTCCTTCACTGCTGAAAGCCTCGTCCACGTCTTCGTCACCCCTCGCCTCAGTTCGTCCATCCGTCCTTCACTGCTGAAAGCCTCGTCCACGTCTTCGTCACCCCTAGCCTCAGTTCGTCCATCCGTCCTTCACTGCTGAAAGCCTCGTCCACGTCTTCGTCACCCCTCGCCTCAGTTCGTCCATCCGTCCTTCACTGCTGAAAGCCTCGTCCACGTCTTCGTCACCCCTCGCCTCAGTTCGTCCATCCGTCCTTCACTGCTGAAAGCCTCGTCCACGTCTTCGTCACCCCTCGCCTCAGTTCGTCCATCCGTCCTTCACTGCTGAAAGCCTCGTCCACGTCTTCGTCACCCCTCGCCTCAGTTCGTCCATCCGTCCTTCACTGCTGAAAGCCTCGTCCACGTCTTCGTCACCCCTCGCCTCAGTTCGTCCATCCGTCCTTCACTGCTGAAAGCCTCGTCCACGTCTTCGTCACCCCTAGCCTCAGTTCGTCCATCCGTCCTTCACTGCTGAAAGCCTCGTCCACGTCTTCGTCACCCCTAGCCTCAGTTCGTCCATCCGTCCTTCACTGCTGAAAGCCTCGTCCACGTCTTCGTCACCCCTCGACTCGACTACTGCGATAGCTTGCTCTACGGTTCACCCTCTAAACTCCTCAGCTCTCCATCCTGAACCAGAGACTTATCCAACTGCAATATCTGCCTCTTCTCGTTTCACTTTTGTAAGTCCTGAACTGCGAAGCCTCTAAGTCTTGAAAAGTGCTATACAAGTGTTTTGTCCAAGTCGAAAGAGCTGTTTGGACTTGATGTCAAAGAATAAGAGGCACAAGTGTAAGCAGATTTGGATAGCCGAGTCTAAATGAAAGACTAAACTAGTGCTATATTGCTATAAGAAGTCAATAACTATGGTATCTATAACTAAATCTAAATGAAACTAAGATGAAGCTATTACTACAACTGCTAATGTCTGAGGCTCTGTGGAGTTTCTAGTGAAAGATCTGTCCAGGCTGTTTGATTTTTCAACTAATCTAATCGAGTTATGCCAGCAAATGTTTATTTTAGACAACAGTTATGTTAAGGCTAGGGTTAGGATTAGGATTATGGTTAGGTTAGGAAGTATTTTAGAGATTTGGGACAGGTTTTGCTAAATTTTGGCTAAGGTTTTGCAAAGACTTGACAAATCTATTTGACTTGATAACGAAATCTATTGATGGCGCGTGTTTGCCACCAATTTTGAAAGGGGAGGTCAAAGGTTAGAACTTCGCTCAGTCAGACTATGTAGCTGATACAATAAATAAAACATTAAGTTCTAGTATTTTGTTGTATATGCCTCCGTTCTCTCGAAGGTTTATCTATTCTCTACCAAACTTTGTTGAACATTGAGATTTGACACTGCTCAAACACATCGAATGAAATGAAAAATGAAACTTGCCGTTACCCCAGTGTTGTTGTCGACCCATATACTACCCCCTGCAGGTTAATTGTAACACACAACAAAAAACAACCAACCAATTAGACACATTTATATTCATATGTCCATTAAATATAATTGGTCTTCTCAAAACATTTTACCCTTTCCAATTTGACCCAAGCTTTTTGGCTTTTTAACTTCCATGTTGTTGCCCATTATCAGATTTCAGACAACAGTGAGCGGTGAGTCTCACAGTTTGTCATTGCGTGAGCTTCAAAATAGGGTTTCAAGGTCCAGTCAGTTTGCAAAAGCCCCCAGCAGTGTAGACCCAAACAAAGCAGCATGATAGACTTTAGCCAGAACACAAACCCCTAATCCAGGAATACATTACAGGCAAAACACACATAATTTTAACAAAAGAACAACCAGAAACCCTAACTGAATTGTGTACTAAAGTATAAATCTCCTTTCCGCAGTTCAAACGATAGCACTCTTTGTAACGTGATTAGTGACAGAGGCGGGCTGATGTGGAGAGACGCTGTTGGCCGCTGAGCACAGATGAGTTAAAAGCTGCTCTCATATAACAGACAGACATGTGCAGTTACACAGGGCTAAAGGGAAGTGGTCCCGTGGACTTCCTGTGGGTTGGACTTGATCAGATCACAAACATGATGAGTCCTGGTCCAAAGGGTCTGCGGGCACTCTTAGTCCAGTCTACAAATAAAATTGCTTGCTCACGAGGACATTTGTCGTGATGGTGGTTTAGGCTGGACTTTGCAATTAAATAATGCTCATCTAAATATTTGAGAATTGACCAAAAAACGAGGTAGTGTGTTCGCTTGTGCAGTAGTTTAAGGCATATTTGATTTCCTGGTAAGTACACGATTGTAAAGTTTGGCTTGTCCAGGTGCTTTAAGTTTAATTTGGAAAAGATTGTTGTGGAAATGTCATTGTTTCCACATGAAAGCCTATAATATGTTGAGTGAGCAAACTGACCGAAACATGAAGGTGAGTTTTGCCTGCAGTGCATGGATCGAGACAGCAGCCTATAATAATCAATGCATTTGACAAGGTTTTGAACTTAAATCCAAATTTCTGTTTTTTTATTTATAATTATAAACTCACTGGATCTTTAAACTCTGAATTGTTCATAAATAGCTTTGAATCTTGGCAACTGCTCATTCATTTTCTGTTTCAGTTCGTATTTAGTAGAAAGACTACACAATAACACAACTACACACCTTTCCAAAGCATTATACATCTTGCCTCAGTTAATCTGCCCTCCACATCAGTTATTTAGGCCTCTAGTACTATTATACCTATTCTGTGCATGTGCTTCCCTTTGGTCCCTGGTCTATGCACCATGCCATATTCCAGAAATGATCAAATAAATAAAAGAGGAAGAGACACATCATTAACGTTAACTAGCTTCTCTTGAGTTACTCTTATAGTTTATTGATTTACAGCTCGATACAGGCTGAGCATTCACCTGTAAAATCTTGTACTAAAGCAGCGATTACACCTGATGCTCACGGTTAATTCTTATTGCAAAAAGAGTGCAGCTAATTACATACCTCCAAATACAAGAGCAGATGACATCCTTTCTGTTTATATTGAAACAAATGGTTGCGACGTCACGTGTCTTCCACAGGCCTGAATAGATGCAGACATCATCATTTGTGCCGTGAGGGTTTGATGAAGAGGAACTGTCAGCCTTCAACAACAGCCAACTCCAACCAGCGCTCGCAGACAACCAACCAAACCCAGATTGATTATACCTGTTCTGTTGGCTGTAACGGGCTCTTCATGCGGCACTCTTTACTGTTGGCAGAACGCAAGAAATATTGTGTTGAGGTGCTTCAGTGTAAGAGAGAAATGTGGAAGAGTTTAGGTGAAACTTGTGTTTCCAGACTATAAGTCTCACCTTTTTTGATAGTTTGGCCAGGGTGTGATTTATACTCCAGAGCGACTTGTATGGAATATTATTCCTTATTTTCACACTGGCAACCGCATTTCACCAGTTGATTATTTTCACATGACAACCACAAGAGGGCGCTCTAAGCTCTAAGCGATGCAGAAGAAGAATCTGCACTTCCTCTACCGCCGGAGTTTGTGGAGTTGTTTAGAAGTGACACAGAGGAAGAAGAATTCAATGGATTTAGTGATTTGGGGTAAAACTGATGCTTTGCTAAACTTGTTAGCATGTTCTTTATGCTATAGTTATCTGAATAACTGTTCATATGTTACGTTAACATACCAGACACTTACCACAGTTCTGTCTGTGCCTCATGTAGCTGAAGGTGTTAGCGTTAGCATACGTCATGTAGCTGAAGGTGTTAGCGTTAGCATACGTACACCTATTCACCATGTTCTCTCATCTGTTATTATTTTAAAATGTATTTCAAGATGAAATGTCTGTTCTTGGTCTTTAATTTTATCAAATTATTGTCCCCAGACTTATACTCCAGTGCGACTTATATATGTTGTTTTTCTTCTCTATTGTGCATTTTTTGGCTGGTGCGTCTTATACTCCAGAGCGACTTTTAGTCTGAAAAATACGTTTGTTTTTTTGAAAATATATAACATATGACAAAAAAATGACACAGTAAAGAAGTAGGTGTAGGAAAAGGCAGGAAATATGATTACAATTGTATCACACTTTTGTTACTAATTTAAAACAAAATTGAAACATTTTCCTTAAACCTTTTTTGAAAATCACTGTACAATAATAATAAAGATAATAGTAATAATAACTTGCTCCAAATCTATATAAATTAATCCAATTATAACATTTTGACCATAGACTGATGATTGGTAAACAAATAAGTGTAATTAAAATGCGCACGTTATGATCATGGTATTAACCCACATGGAGGGCTTGCCACGTGCTCATCACCATGGAGATGTAATAGCTTTGCCTGGAGAGTATGGCATTAAACGTATCTCTCCATGACACAGTGCAAGAATGCATGTTTAAAAAAATATATATATATATATGTCTGAATAAAAGCACCTGTAATGTAATAAATACAAGATAGATAAGGACCCAATCAGTCGGAGTTACATCATACACCATGAACAACTCAAAATAATGCAGTTTTAATATAGCATTCTTCAGGACACACTGCATACTCCTCTCACTTCCCCAAACACATGAGCGACATCTAAATCAGGCACACACGCTCACTCAAGGTGGTGAAGTGAGTGTCTTTCCCAAGGACACGACATCACTGGTCGTAGCCGGGACTATGTGAGCCATTACTCCTCCTTTTCACCAAAACGTTTGACTCATCCTTTAATACCACTGGTTTAGAGAGGAACCTGTCGACAACAAGATCTCCAGCCGTCATGTCCCGTGGTTTGGACTGTCGCACGTGTCTTTGTCTGTTTTGTAAATCTACAGAAGGAGCAGTGAGACGTTCAGAGCCACTCCGACACTGCAGCTCATGTGGCGCACGCTCTCTGCAGTGGCAAAAAGCGAAACGTGGACCGATAGGAACGAGCGCGGCCAAAGGAAAACTCATTTTAGATGGTTTGAGATAAGAACGTCAGCGAGGGTAAAATGAGATGGTTTGGACATTTTCAGAGGAGGGATGGAGGGTTTGTGAGAAGAAGGAAGCTGAGGAAACACAAGGATTATTCAGGGCGTGTGGGTTTGGTCCTTTGTTTATTACAGATGTAGACTCGCTTTGATCCTGGTTTAGTGCTGGTTTAGAAAAACACAGTCCATGTTCAGTGAAAGGGTCAGGAATATGACTTAACAAAGCACACGGTGGGCAAGAGTTGTCGTATTTCCATCTGTGGCGTTTTGTGGAAATAATTGTGGAATAAATTGCGTATTGTCAAGTCAAAAGTTAAACACGTTTTAAAATAAATCGTAGAAAATCTATCCAAGATTCTTCAAGGGTGAAAGTAAAACATTGTTGGTATTTGCATAGTCTGGTTAGCAGCATTTTTTAAAACAGTTTTTTGACAATTTCATGAATATTAATTGTTGAATTTTTTTTGTACACTAATATTTTGTTAATGTTGATAGTAGAAATGCACCAGGACCTTTTCCTACTCCATTTGAGCTTAATTATTCATTATTTATTCTGTCTCTTTCCTACAATCGCCGTTATGAACTGAATGATTCCTCCTGTGTTTTTGAACTGATGCGCAAATAAATATGTGCATAAATAATAGTTTCTCATTTAGTCCCGGGTTGTATGTTGTTTGTGCAGAAGTGTGAATACGCCCAGCGAAAAATTAATGTCTCTACGGAAAAAACAAAACAAAAGAAAGGTGGCGGTGCGGAGGGCGTCATGCTGAGTCGGAAATCACTACTCTGCTCCGTGACCGAAGCGTTTAGTTGAGGTTTAATAGGTCCGTATTGATCCGGTGGAAGTGTGCAGCCCTCACGCGAAGCTCTTTACGGGAAACCAGAGCGGGGCGGCTGCTGCTGAGTGTTCGACTTCATGAGTAAACTGAACAAAGGAGGAGAGAAAGAAATGGAGAGAGATGCTGTTTGAGTTATGGGGTCTGGCCTTTCTGTGAGATTGACAGTTGAGTTATAAGGGATGTGTTTGGTGTTGATTTGCGCTCGTTTACGGGGCCAAAGCTGCAGAACGTGCCTCGTGGTTTTACATAGAGATTGACACTGACGGAAACTAACTTCAACCACACTCTGTGCAACTTAAAGGACACATATTATGCTTTAATGTTGAACTATAACAGAAGGAGATCATCATTTTACATTTTGATTATTGTAAACCGCAATATTGAGCTAAAACGGCCTGATAATAGAATCGGGAACTTCTTGTTCAAACCTCCAGAACTGATAAGCTCCGCCTCTTCAGAGGGATAAGCCCCGCCTCTCAGTGGCATTGCACTGTAACAAGCGGCGGATTGTCATTTACGTGGTGGCTACATGACATTTTAGTATCACTGAGAATCTTCCTTTTTCAAATAATCACTCGACAGGGATGTGGGTGGGGATAGGGGGTAAGTGAAAACAGGACAATACAGGAGCATGAATCAAGCCAAATACAAATAAGTTAAGATAATGAGGAAACACAGTTAGGTGAAAAACTCATTAAAGCTGATTTTGCATAATATATGAGCTGTCTCTATGGACACAGTATCGCTTTCCCAAAAAGTATGTCTTTACACGTATTTACCTCCATGGAAACATGCAGAAGGCACAACCAGGCCAAGTTACATCTGTGGAACGGCGAGCGGGCGCACTTGTTTTTCAAGGTGTTCTGGAGCAACAATATCACTGATGAAATGACCGCTGAACAGATATTCAACATTTCCTGACAACGTAATAACATCTCCATGGAGACAAACAGGTGGCAGACACCAGAAAAGTGCACCTTTAATTTGAAAATAAAGTCAAAGTGAGACGCAAGGGTATATTCATTGGCACTGATGGAATTTAGACTTGATGTTTGTCAGCCTAAATAACAATTCTTTAAATACACTCTGCCCCAGTTTGGTAGTCAAGCTGCTGTATATTGTATTTATTAACATACACTTTGTGGGGAGATAAGGGAATTGAAGCGACACGTTTTGGTTTGAAATCATCCTGAATGGGAGAAAGAGCCCAGTGGCCCGGATGCAGTCTCACCGGCCTCTGAAATCACAGAGAACAACCCTCGAGTGAACAGGCCTCATCAGTGAAATGAAGCAGATAAGTGCCTCCTGTTAGCGCGTTAGCTTGATCGCTGTCTCTGTCTGTGCGTTTGACTTCTCTCTCTGAGGCTGGCGTAGCAACAGGTGTGACCTATGACCCTTCCCCAGCACGTCACATGACCCCCAACAGGAGCGACTTCGATGCCCACACCTGCTCCAGAGCCTGGTTTTGACCCGGTCCAGGCCTCGCTCATGTCGGGCTCGTCTGGACACAAAGGTTTGCCCTGATGATGATGAGGATGAGGATGATGATGCGGGGTGTGTCATGTGACCCTCTGTTTGTGTGCTCCACCTTCTGTTGCGCTGATGTTAAACCTCATCAAGCTTCACAGCCACATTCGAGGCGTAATCAAACCTAACGGACATCGTTACACGGACAAAACCATGACAAACACTTGCAATTATTTATACAGATCTACCGGGAAGCAATAAATAAACCAACCAGCAAAACAAACCCACGGCAACGAATCTTTTCAAGGAATTAATAGATTATCATTGCACATTTTCAGATGAGTTCAAACTGTTAATGTTTCCAACTTCTCTAAGAAATGACCAGGACATAATACACAACCTCAAGAGATTAAAGAAACAAACTAAATGAAGAAACGCTGACCCAGGTTTCATCAGAGCGACGACTTGTGCCCGATGCTGCTGTAAAGGAGTCCAACACAACATTTATAACTCTCTCACAGGATTTCATTATCATAAAGATGTATCGTCTTCATTTTGGACGTTTCCCAGTCTTGAACATCACTCTTACACCACAGAAACACTGCACCGCATCAAATCACTGCAGAAACAATAGAATTAAACGTCCCCGTGTTATTCTTTTTGCAAAGATAGGTAATATCACCCACAATCACATTAGCCCTACTTCTCTTTTAAATGTTCGTGGGGCAGTTATATTGTCGCAGTCATGTGAAAACAGTAACTGCATTACCTCCACATATATAACCCTCACGCGCGGTTCACAGCCTCCTCGATGCCGGCTGTTATTGCGCCCGTATTATTGAGTGACATTACGTTCTGATGAGGAGACGATCACCGACTCTCATTAAATATGTGCGGCGTTTCAGGCTCCACTTTCCTCCAACACAATCATTAGTAGCTTTTAGCACTACTTTTATCCGCGTAAACTTAGACGGATTGCAGACGGTGGCAATTTACACTGAAGGACATTTCACGCGATAAATAATTGTAGTTTTTGTAGGTTTAAAATTGCACGCTCGCAGAGAAATGATGTTGTGGTGGTAGGCGTAATTTAGCGCAAAAAGAAAAACAGTAATCTGAAGTACTTCCTGGTAATATTTAATTTTAATAGATGGATAAAGAGGTCGGATGTAGAAGGTCTTGAGAGGTGTAATCACGTCCGAGTCCCCGTTCTATTTCAGCACCAAACTTCCTGTGCTTGTTAATTTTAATGCTGGAGATGTTACAGCGTCAAATCTAAAATTCACAAATGAGCTGGGGGCCAAAATAACGAGGTGTTTTTCCATCCAAATAAACGTTGGCGTGCAGAATGTGGAGCGATGACTAAGTGTGAGTAACTGTAAGAGGAGACGAGAAGGCGACAATAGAAACAGACAAATAGGAGCGAGTCAGTCGTCAGGTGAGGTCATGTCTGACGGGGAAACGAGGGGTAAGATTAGGTTTACTGTAAAACTGATATTTGATATATTTTTCTGAATGTTCTGACAGTGGAGACCAGGAGACAGACAGATGGATGAGTAAGTTAAGTAGTTGAACAGTGGTGCGTTGATCCCGGCAGGTCAACGTCATTTTGTCATGGAAAATATCTCCCTCTGGGGCCGGACAGTGGTGGTGCTGAAGGGATCTTTCTGTTGCTGCCGTGGCGAGGAGGAGGAAGACGTTTGAGAGATGTGGCTGAAACAACAAGTCCTACTCCAGAGACCATCGGGCGACAGGGGGAGTGCGCAGGAAGTAACATCAGGTGATAACACGGGTGTCAGTTCTGAAGATGGCTCGTCGATAAGCAGCCAAAACATGTCAAAAAAGGTAAAAACAGGTGGTAAATGGATTGATTGAAGTCCAAATATTTTGTAAAAAGTTGAATACAATGTCAATAGCATAAGAATGATTGAGAAAATATGAAATGTGAGAAAACCGTCTGTAGCTTTGTAACTGTGAGCTACACAAACCTGATCTTGCTTTAGTGGAAGACAGAAAGCAAAGTTAGATTGCACTTTTCCCCTGTGGAAGCTGCATGTGTGAGTGTGTGAGACGCTGAGGTGATGCATCGTTATGGTGAGTTTTTGTCAAAGCGGCCTCTTCTGCAGGACTCTGTGAGAGGAGAGACTTCTGCAGGTCACACTCAGGTCGACAAGTTTCTCTGGAACTGCATAACTTTGGATATTTGAACCAAGAGTTACAACAGGCACAATATGCTTTGAGTTCTTACATCATGGTTCGCTTCCTATTTCAACTAAAGCCATACATTCTATATATCGTGTATTTCTTACTGTGTAAAAAATATAACGGAAAGCCGCTGTGGTTGAAGTGGCAATACCAAGGGATGGCAACATCAGGAAAAAAGTAATATGAGAAACTGGAGAAGTATCAAGGGCTCAGAGAGGAGCTGGAGAAGGTGTGGAAGGTGAAAGTGGTGCCTGAGGTCATCAGAGCAGTGAGGAGGGGCTACAGCAGATCCCAGGAAAAACATCTAAGTCCAGGAAAGTGCAGTGCAGGAACAGCAAAGATACTGAAGAACCCTGAAGCTCCCAGGGGCCTCAGGTAGAGGACCCGAGCTTAGCGAACGGGACGAGAGCACCCGCAGAGGGGGAGAAGGGAGTTAATATAGTCTGTGTGAAAGTTACTTCTCTCACGTTTGTATAAGCTTAAAATGCATGTCTTTTGTTGCAATAAAAGGTCTAAATGGACAGAATCTTGAAGGCCATGTAAGGTCTGGGTAATAAGAGAATCAAATGAATCAAAAAACAACAAACAAACAAACAAACAAACAAACAAACATACAAACAAACAAACAAACAAACAAACCCCTTTATACATTAAGCCCAAACTCTTCTCTACACTACATTACCAACAGAGGATTGGAAAATACTACATATTATATAACAAAATACTGTTAATTGCACTTTTGTCTTTTGCTAAATTCATGGTCAAATATGTGAATAATGTTCAAAATGTTCAAAAACATTACTGGATTTTTTTTTTTTGGTGTGAAAATTGTTTCCAGAAAGGTGCTCCAACTTGACCAACTTTTTTCAGCCCAAAACAAATGTCTCATTAGTAGTTGGGGTGTGGCCTGCGTGTCCATCTCCCTGGAGTTTCCCTTCAGTTTGACACCGATGCAGCTGAACATACAGATGAGTGAAGTCTGGTTCCACACGCTGCACTGAATACAGACGGACAAACATGAACTGTGACCTCTGCAGAGCTCATCCACTCTCCACTGGTGCGGTCAATGTGGATCACAGCCCTTTAGCCCCGGGAAAACGTGAGTGCAGCCAATATTTTTTTGTATTTGCTTTAATATTGTCTTGTTTTAAACTGAGGTGGGCCCACGTATTGTTTTTGTCTGATAAAACACTTATTTCCAGTCAAATCAAGCATTTTGAGATGAATCAGGGACAGTTTGTGCGCCAATTTAACAAGCCTTTTATAGGGATTCTTTTTTTCTTCTTCTTTTTACTTTATTACAAATCCCTAAATCTCATTGTTAGTGAAATTATCTTCAGCTTTTTCAGAGGATTCCAACACAAACTAGTGTCAATCAGACCATCCCCACCGGCTTCACTCCTCATATTTATTTTCACCAACGAAAATCAAACAACGCGAGCCCGACTCTTAATATCGCGAGAATTGGTCAGGGCGGCGAGATTAGAGCTCATTACCGAGTAAATCCGACGTCAGAGACCAAAACTACAGTCTTTTGCAGTAGCGGCCTGCGCTTCGCCACAGCCGCCGTGTAACGAGCAGGTTATGGGGCATCGCCAAACATGAACGCAGAAGGTTATGGACCAAGGACGTCCACGATCGTTCAATATCTGCCACTATTACCCGTCAGAGCAAAGGCAAATTAGGGATTCATCAAACCTGGCGACCCACTGTGACTTTCCCTCAGTGGTGTCTTTACTGAGACCGAACAGCAGGGGGTGGAAATGAGTGAAAGGAAGAAATATATACTGTACTTTCCAAATATAAGCAATGTCAAAGTGTTATTTCAAAACTACAAGTACAAGCTTTTTGACATCAAACAATTCAATCAAGTTCAAACTATCACTAATAATAAGACAAAGTGTAAGGTCAGTATTAAAGGTGCACTATGTCACTTTTCTCGTAGGTCTCATGGATTTGTTGTTGCTTTGGCTGTGTGTGTTTTATTCGAGGCAAAGCGATTCTGAAACATTTAGTCATTTACAATTTTGAGGTGTAGAGAACTGGAATTTCAGTATTTAAATATTTAAAGTTTTCATGTTTTTTCAGATTTATTAGGTATTTTATTTGTCGTTTTAAATGTGTTACATGGTCTTATTTATAATATATTGCTTGGATTCAAAGTGTGGGGGTTGTATACGTGTGTTACGCAACTAAAAATGACACTAAAACGAGCAAAAATATAAAATAATTGATTGATTTGATCCATTTTCACCAGACACACTAGTCCAGCTAAAGCAATGCCCATGAAACTGCCACTACAAATGTATTAAGAACATTTCAGGTTTAAAACTGACTTAATGATTACCCCTTACGTAATTATTTACTAAGCCTGAATCATTCTTGATATTTGTTCATTAAGAATTAAGTCTGTGTTCGTGCTTTATCAAGGCTAAGGTGAAAAAGAGCAGATTAAAGTTTGTGGTTGACGCCTGCATCAGTCTAAATATATCCTGTTTTATTTACCCTAAATATTGTGAATATCTTTACCTGTATATTCAACATCTCTGTGTACAAACTGTTTCACACCCGAATGATGAGTTGTGCTGTTCTTATTCTGTCTTCCTCATCATGAACAACATCTTTACACCACCGTGACAGTTCCAAACTTGTACAACGTTGCTGTTCATTTCAATAACACAATAGTGGAAGGGGGGATCATTTCCCCACGGGTTTCGCCGACACTTCATCGGCGACTATGACCTATTTCAAAGACGACAACTTCAATGGGAACTATTTGAATGACGTGCGGAGTTGGTTTAGCCTCTCACCCGCAACTGGAGTATCACCACACACCGCTCTTATTTAGATTAAAGGGCTGTGACTTATAAAGGATTAATACAGGCTTTTTTAGTATTCTGTGAGATTAAAGCCATCTTTCACTCTGATGTCAAAGGCCCTTGTGTTTGCGTGTAGGCAGTGAAGTACGCACACTGGCAAAATGTAAAGTGAGGAGTGGAGGAGCGAGGGGCTGGATCTGAGATGATTTTTTTTCGTCACAATTGAAAACCGGGCTAAAAAAAACTGCCCCAGGACAAAATGCTATATTGCAACTTGAGCTTTATCCTCCGGTTCCTCCTACTTTCCCCCCATCAACAATATCCGACATTTGTGGTCCACTCTCCTCTGTTATTGTTTCAGATGTTGCTGCTCCAGTGATGACCGAGCCTTGGATGTCACAGTCCTGATCTGTGGACCTCTGGACGCTTCTCATCTGTCCGACCTCTGCTGTATAAGATGAAGCTCTATCCCGCTGTAGTGTTTCTGGCTCCACAGTCCATCTGCAGTCTGTCCTGTCTGTGGAATTAAGACTCTCTTTCACTGTGGCTCTCCTCAAGGTTCTTTCTTTTCCCCACTGTTTTTTTTTTTGTCGTTTTTCCTCACCGAGAAGGACACGGCACGCTCTGGGACAGTTCTCCATTTGCCTAATTCCTGTGAACGTTGGTTGATCTGCTTCTCTGTTACTAACCAGCAACAGTTTCATTGTTTTATTTTCTAATTTCCTGTCGGTGAAATCAACAGAGGCAACGCACAAAAGTTAATTGAATGGAATAGTTAATTATGATTATTCAAAACGTTTAGCCATTGTCAAGAGTAAGAACATCAAAGAAAATCTGCTGCTTGAACGGGAAGTCAACAAACCCGATTCTATTTTTCAGCAGTTTCAGAACAATATTGCAGTTTAAAATGCAAAAGAATAATCCTCATATGTTGTAGTGTTATTCAAAATAAAACTGAGGCACTTGAAATGGCTAATAAGCGATGAACACTATCTTTAGTAGTAACACTTTGACACTGGTCCATGTTTTTGCAGTAGTGGCCTGCGCTTCATCACAGCCGCTGTGTAATGAGCAGGTTTTGGGGCATCGCCAAACATGAACGCAGAAGGTTACGGACCAAGGACGTCGACTATCGTTCAATATCTGCCACTATTACCCGTCAGAGCAAAGGCAAATCCATTCATGAATTCGTCAAACCTGGCGACCCACTGTGACTTTGCCTCAGTGGTGTGTTTACTGTGTGTCTGCGGCGTCTGAACAGCGGGTGGTGGAGGTGAGTGAAAAGAAAACCTGCTGATCCTGTAAACGCGGGCTTTGAAAAATATGGCGCAATCGTCTGAACGGGCCACGGGCATTTTATACATCCACTTGACACGGGACGCTTGGAATGGGGGAGGAAGGCTAACCACTCTGCGACTCTGCCTGTATCCTTCTAAGAACAAAATAAATATTGGAATTGGCACTGAATTCATGTATGACAAAACACATTTCTGCAGGGTTTTTTTTTCATTTGTTTTTTAAATGTATCTATTATTAATACAGTGAGAGAAGGGTTTTTTTGTACTTTGTGTTCGCCAAAAAACTCATGAAACAAGTTACAGAATATCAAGATCCAATGGCAATAAAACCAACAATAAAACATGCAATAAATTAACAAAAACTTAATGTGTAATCAAATAATGTAACACTAGAGCACTGTCTTTAACAAGTGCCTTTAATTCATAACATGGAAATTTTTATCAAAATCCAATTAAAAAAAAATACAAAATCTGTTTTTATGCAAACACTAATTTCAGTGCATTAAGAGTTTTAGATGTTTGAATGTTGTGAATGTTGTTTGAAAATTATAGAGTATATTGTTGTAATTTTTTTTTTTAAATGCTACCAAAAGAGCTGATAAAAAATAAAAATGAAAAAAAAAGTTGTAAATATTCAAATTACCTCAACGAATATGTTTGAATACATGTTGGATCGACATGTCACTGGGATACTCCAAAAAATCATTATCGCGTGTCCCTCTAGGGGGCGCTCAAAGCCTAAAACATCTCAAATGTTTCGTACTGACCCTGCATTGCTCTGGCCTGACCAGATCACAAAAATAAGCTACAAACTACAGCCAAATGTCAGGTCAAGTGACTCCACGCCATTAAAACCACCATAAACTGACATGTACCGGTCATTTCTAGCACTGACCACAAATGTACAACCGCCCGATCGCGTCATTAAAGTCACGTATCACTTCGTCTGAACATCAGCGCAGGAGTTTGAAGCGCTGTTGCCTTCTGACATCTGCAGAACACGGCGCTCCAAATAAAAAATCTAAGGTCTGGTTGAAACTCATAAAACGATATTTGCACGGTGTAACTTTTGGAGGAGCGCGGCGGGGAGCTGACGGGAGATGGATTTGTGCTTGTGATTGACAAGTGACTACGGTTAAGGAAAAGGAGGCTTGGAGAGACGCCAGGGCTCGGTTCCAGCAAAAGATTTCAAGGGAAAACCGAGGCGATGAATATTTAAGCGTCGCAGCGGATGGCGGAGAGCGGAGCTGCTGAGGAGGCGTGTGGCCTGGGGAGAGGAGGAGAGAGGGGAAAGAGGGGAGAGAGGAGGAGAGAGTGAGGAGGAGAGAGAGGAGAGAGAGAGAGGAGAGAGGGGAGAGAGAGAGAAGAGGAGAGAGGGGAGAGAGGAGAGAGTGAGGAGGAGAGAGAGGAGGACAGAGGAGGAGAGAGGGGAGAGAGTGAGGAGAGAGAGGGACAGAGAGAGAGGGGGACAGAGAGGAGGAGAGAGGAGAGAAGGAGGAGGAGAGAGAGGAGGTCAGAGAGGAGAGAGTGAGGAGAGAGAGAGAGAGGAGAAAGAGGAGGAGAGAGGAGGAGAGAGTGAGAGGAGAAAGAGGACGAGAGAGGAGGAGGGAGTGAGGAGAGAGAGAGAAGGAGAGAGGGGACAGGAGGAGAGAGTGAGGAGAGAGAGAGAGGAGAAACAGAGGAGAGAGTGAGGAGAGAGAGAGAGAGGAGGAGAGGGGGGAGAGAGGGAGGAGAGAGGGGGACAGAGAGGAGAGAGAGAAGAGGATAGAGGGGAACAGAGAGGAGAGAGGGGACGGTGAGGAGAGAGGGGGAATGAGAGGAGAGAGGGGACAGAGAGGAGAGAGGGGGACAGAGAGGAGAGAGAGAAGAGGAGAGCGGGGGACAGAGAGGAGAGAGGGGACAGAGAGGAGAGAGGGGACAGACAGGAGAGAGGGGGACAGAGAGGAGAGCGAGAGGGGGACAGAGAGGAGAGAGAGAAGAGGAGAGAGGGGGACAGAGAGGAGAGAGAGAAGAGGAGAGAGGGGGACAGAGAGAAGAGAGGGGGACAGAGAGGAGAGCGAGAGGGGGACAGAGAGGAGAGAGAGAAGAGGAGAGAGGGGGACAGAGAGGAGAGAGGGGACAGAGAGGAGAGAGGGGGACAGAGAGGAGAGAGGGGACAGAGAGGAGAGCGAGAGGGGGACAGAGAGGAGAGAGAGAAGAGGAGAGAGGGGGACAGAGAGGAGAGAGAGAAGAGGAGAGAGGGGGACAGAGAGAAGAGAGGGGACAGAGATGAGAGAGGGGGACAGAGAGGAGAGAGGGGGACAGAGAGGAGAGAGGGGACAGAGAGGAGAGAGGGGGACAGAGAGGAGAGAGAGAAGAGGAGAGAGGGGGACAGAGAGGAGAGAGGGGACAGAGAGAGGACAGAGGGGGACAGAGAGGAGAGAGAGAAGAGGAGAGAGAGGGACAGAGAGGAGAGAGGGGGACAGAGAGGAGAGAGAGAAGAGGAGAGAGGGGGACAGAGAGGAGAGAGGGGACAGAGAGGAGAGAGGGGACAGAGAGAGGAGAGCGAGAGGAGGAGAGAGAGAAGACTGTGAGGGCTAAAGGAGCAGACATGTTGGACGTGAGCCGTGTCGCGTGTGAACGAGGCGTGGGCGGCATGTCTTGGCAGGTGGTAATGGACACCAGAAGGACGCTCGGTGCTCCGCTCAAGGGCAAACACTCGACACGGGGCTCACACAACGAGGGGCCCGGCAATGCACGAGGGTCCGGCACTGCGCGAGGGCCCGGCAAAACGTACACGTACATCTTTCCCTGCGAAATACATATTATGAGCGAATGATTGACAGGGAAATTGAACTACTGTACCAAGTAGTAGAAAAAGCTTCAGTTGTAGTCATCTGGACTCAGTTTGAAAAAATAGACGTTTCGACTCTCATCCAAGAGTTATTGACAATGACTCTTGGATGAGAGTCGAAACGTCTATTTTTTCAAACTGAGTCCAGATGACTACAACTGAAGCTTTTTCTACTATGGAACACGCCTGGACGAATGAGGGATTACACCGACATACTGTACCAAGGACACCTCCATCTCGCTGCTGACGCCCTCTAGAGGTTATGAAGGTCCCTGCGATGGAAGTCCAGTAAATAAACTCGCGATTTAAGGGTAAAACTGATGCTTTGGTAAACTTGTTAGCATGTTCTTTATGCTATAGTTATCTGAATAACTGTTCATATGTTACGTTAACATACCAGACACTTACCACAGTTCTGTCTGTGCCTCATGTAGCTGAAGGTGTTAGCGTTAGCATGCGTTCACCTTTTCACCATGTTGTTGTGCTCCAGTATTGATGGTTCGGAGTAACCCATTCTTTCTTCAGTATCGATGGTTCATGCTCTGTGTAACTATCTTATCGTTGGTACCGACTGAGCGTGAAGCCCGTCCGGTGTGGGTAATGTGCCACTGTCAGCGTCTGTGTCCGTCTGTGCGTCATGTAGCTTAACGTGTTACTTTAGCATAGGTGCACCACATTGTTTGTTCTCTCATCTGCAATTATTTTAAATTTCGTTAAAATAAGATGTTCTTGGTCTTAGATTTGATCAAATCAATGTCCCCCAAAAATGCGACTTATATTCCAGTGCGACGTATATATGTTTTTTTCTTCTCTATTATGTATTTTTTGGCTGGTGCAACTTATAATCCGGAAAATACAGACTTTGTGGAGTTTGCAGTATTTGTGGGGTTTGCAGTATTTTGTGGAGTATGTGGAGTTTGCAGTATTTGTGGTGTTTGTGGAGCGTGTAGTATTTGTGGAGTTTGCAGTATTTGTGGAGTTTGCAGTATTTGTGGTGTTTGCAGTATTTGTGGAGTATGTGGAGTTTGCAGTATTTGTGGTGATTGTGGAGCGTGTAGTATTTGTGGAGTTTGTGGAGCGTGTAGTATTTGTGGAGATTGCAGTATTTGTGGAGTTTGTGGAGCGTGTAGTATTTTTGGAGATTGCAGTATTTGTGGAGTTTGTGGAGCGTGTACTATTTGTGGAGTTTGCAGTATTTGTGGTGTTTGTGGAGCGTGTAGTGTTTGTGGAGTTTGTGGAGCGTGTAGTGTTTGTGGAGTTTGTGGAGCGTGTAGTATTTGTGGAGTTTGTGGAGCGTGTAGTATTTGTGGAGTTTGTGGAGCGTGTAGTGTTTGTGGAGTTTGTGGAGCGTGTAGTATTTGTGGAGTTTGCAGTATTTGTGGAGTATGTGGAGTTTGCAGTATTTGTGGTGTTTGTGGAGCGTGTAGTATTTGTGGAGTTTGTGGAGCGTGTAGTATTTGTGGAGTTTGTGGAGCGTGTAGTGTTTGTGGAGTTTGTGGAGCGTGTAGTGTTTGTGGAGTTTGTGGAGCGTGTAGTATTTGTGGAGTTTGCAGTATTTGTGGAGTATGTGGAGTTTGCAGTATTTGTGGTGTTTGTGGAGCGTGTAGTATTTGTGGAGATTGCAGTATTTGCAGTATTTGTGTCGCTGCTTCAGGGGTTGTCTCGTCTGTGCAGTGTGACTTGTCTTCGCCTGCAGGCGGCCCCACAGCAGTTTTGGACAAATCTGGTAGTTAAAGACGCGATTTTTCGGCGATTTGAGAACTCAGGTGGAAGTGTGCATGCCACTCCCCCGTGCACTTGTCACTCCCCCGTGTGGACTGATACAACACACACCTGCGTTTGTTTATTAGCGCGATGGATCGCATCGCATCTCTTGTCTACCGTAGATTTCCGTCTTCTTCTGCGTCAGCTCGAACTGTCTTTCTCCGTCTTCATTTTGTCCCGTACACTGAGGGAACTATATTATGATAGATCAATGCGCTCAGACACGCGGAAACGTGGGGACGAGCCGCACGTGGCTGCAGGTGAGCGGTAGGTGCGTTTCATGATTGATACGTGGCAGGACTAATCGGCAGTCCACGCCACGAGGAAATGAGACTCAGATTTGGGCCAAAACCTTTAAGCACCAGAAGAGAGCGAATGTTGGGGAAACAGACACATTCAAAGAGAGAAAATAATAGGGTTGCATGAATTTTGGAAAACAAATCTTGCTGCAATTGTGATTAGATTTGCAAAGAGGATTGTGTGTAAAGTACACGTTGTACTGAGAGAAGATTGAAATATGGAACTGAAGAATTCCATGAATTTCAGAACGTGTTTGTATCAGAGTTTTCTATATAAAAGAAAAGGAAATGTTCTTCTTGCAGAGGATTTTCTGTCATCTAAATTACTGCAGCATTTGCAATGTTCTAATTGTCCCAACTTTCAATTTAATTTTGTACATGCACATATTTTTATGCATTTTCTTTTTTTTTTATTTGCTGAGCTTTAGTTTATATTTAAATCAAGAACATAACGTCCGACTGGAGAACATAATGTCCGCCTGGAGAACATAATGTCCGCCTGGAGAACATAACGTCCGCCTGGAGAACATAACGTCCACCTGGAGAACATATCGTCCGCCTGGAGAACATAACGTCCGCCTGGAGAACATAATGTCCGCCTGGAGAACATAATGTCCGCCTGGAGAACATAACGTCCGCCTGGAGAACATAACGTCCGCCTGGAGAACATATCGTCCGCCTGGAGAACATAACGTCCGCCTGGAGAACATAACGTCCGCCTGGAGAACATAACGTCCGCCTGGAGAACATAACGTCCGCCTGGAGAACATAACGTCCGCCTGGAGAACATATCTTCCGCCTGGAGAACATAACGTCCGCCTGGAGAACATAACGTCCGCCTGGAGAACATATCGTCCGCCTGGAGAACATAACGTTCGCCTGGAGAACATAATGTCCGCCTGGAGAACATAACGTCCGCCTGGAGAACATATCGTCCGCCTGGAGAACATATCGTCCGCCTGGAGAACATAACGTCCGCCTGGAGAACATAATGTCCGCCTGGAGAACATAACGTCCGCCTGGAGAACATAACGTTCGCCTGGAGAACATAACGTCCGCCTGGAGAACATAACGTCCGCCTGGAGAACATATCGTCCGCCTGGAGAACATAACGTCCGCCTGGAGAACATAACATCCGCCTGGAGAACATATCGTCCGCCTGGAGAACATATCGTCCGCCTGGAGAACATAACGTCCGCCTGGAGAACATAACGTCCGCCTGGAGAACATAACGTGTGACTGGAGAACATAACGTCCGCCTGGAGAACATATCGTCCGCCTGGAGAACATATCGTCCGCCTGGAGAACATAACGTTCGCCTGGAGAACATAACGTCCGCCTGGAGAACATAACGTCCGCCTGGAGAACATAACGTTCGCCTGGAGAACATAACGTCCGCCTGGAGAACATAACGTCCGCCTGGAGAACATATCGTCCGCCTGGAGAACATAACGTCCGCCTGGAGAACATAACGTCCGCCTGGAGAACATATCGTCCGCCTGGAGAACATAACGTCCGCCTGGAGAACATAACGTTCGCCTGGAGAACATAACGTCCGCCTGGAGAACATATCGTCCGCCTGGAGAACATAACGTTCGCCTGGAGAACATAATGTCCGCCTGGAGAACATAACGTCCGCCTGGAGAACATATCGTCCGCCTGGAGAACATATCGTCCGCCTGGAGAACATAACGTTCGCCTGGAGAACATAACGTCCGCCTGGAGAACATATCGTCCGCCTGGAGAACATATCGTCCGCCTGGAGAACATAATGTCCGCCTGGAGAACATAATGTCCGCCTGGAGAACATAACGTCCGCCTGGAGAACATAACGTTCGCCTGGAGAACATAACGTCCGCCTGGAGAACATATCGTCCGCCTGGAGAACATAACGTCCGCCTGGAGAACATAACGTCCGCCTGGAGAACATATCGTCCGCCTGGAGAACATAACGTCCGCCTGGAGAACATAACGTTCGCCTGGAGAACATATCGTCCGCCTGGAGAACATAACGTCCGCCTGGAGAACATAACGTCCGCCTGGAGAACATAACGTCCGCCTGGAGAACATATCGTCCGCCTGGAGAACATAACGTCCGCCTGGAGAACATAACGTCCGCCTGGAGAACATAACGTCCGCCTGGAGAACATAACGTCCGCCTGGAGAACATATCATCCGCCTGGAGAACATAACGTCCGCCTGGAGAACATAATGTCCGACTCGAGAACATAACGTCCGCCTGGAGAACATAATGTCCGACTCGAGAACATATCGTCCGCCTGGAGAACATATCGTCCGCCTGGAGAACATAACATCTGCCTGGAGAACATAACGTGTGACTGGAGAACATATCGTCCGCCTGGAGAACATATCGTCCGCCTGGAGAACATAACGTCCGACTCGAGAACATATCGTCCGCCTGGAGAACATATCGTCCGCCTGGAGAACATAACGTCTGCCTGGAGAACATAACGTGTGACTGGAGAACATATCGTCCGCCTGGAGAACATAACGTCCGCCTGGAGAACATAATGTCCGCCTGGAGAACATAACGTCCGCCTGGAGAACATAACGTCCGCCTGGAGAACATAACGTCCGCCTGGAGAACATATCGTCCGCCTGGAGAACATAACGTCCGCCTGGAGAACATAACGTCCGCCTGGAGAACATATCGTCCGCCTGGAGAACATAATGTCCGCCTGGAGAACATAACGTCCGCCTGGAGAACATAACGTCCGCCTGGAGAACATAACGTCCGCCTGGAGAACATAACGTCCGCCTGGAGAACATAACGTCCGCCTGGAGAACATAACGTCCGCCTGGAGAACATAACGTCCGCCTGGAGAACATAACGTCCGACTCGAGAACATAACGTCCGACTCGAGAACATAACGTCCGCCTGGAGAACATAACGTCTGCCTGGAGGAGCTGAGGCCATAGATGAGCCAGAACGTCCTGCAGCTGAACGGCTCAAAAACAGAAGCCATTAAAACCTCAACAACTCCACTCTTCCCCATCGCCTCCATTTCACTCTTTGGCCCCAACACCCCCTCAAGTTTGACCCCCACCTCCCCTTTGACCACCACGTCTCTCACATCTCATCTCTCTTTCTCATTGGGCTGGAGAGAGGCTCGTCCGTGCCTTTGTCTCCTCCAGGTGGGATTACTGTAACTCACTCCTCGTCACGACCTCTGGCAGGAGCATCCAAAAGCTCCAGCATGTTCAGAACAGCGCTGCCAGGATCCTGATGAAGGTCCGGAAACACAACCACATCATCTCCATCCTCCAGACCCTGTCCACCTCTGCATCGGGTACAAGGTCCTTCTGCACGCCCACCACTGCACGGTGAGACCCCCACTTACCTCACAGAACTGCTCGCCTCCACCAGGACACGACCAGGCACAGCACCGCCTGCTCCCGCTCAGGACACGACTCAAGACTCACCCCTAACCCCTAACCCCTAACCCTTCGAGTCAGGAGGATGCTTTTAAAAAAGGATAAAGATGCAGCAGGGTTTGGAAAGTAGAACGAGACAAATAAAGTTTGATGGCCTTCATCAGCAACACTTTATGCATCTTGTCATGGCCATGAGTGCGTTACTTTATCTCACAAAAGAGAACATCAAAAGAACTCCTGAAGTCGAAATGGCTTCATCCGCTTATTTCAGTTTCCATGTTTCCATTCTACCTCTGTAATTAAATGTGTGCGACTTAGTTTCACACGCTGACTTTAATGGAAACGTCTACAGTACGTTTAATGAGTGTCACACAGTCGATTAGAGCCGAGCGTTGGTGTTTTTTGAACCAAAAACACAATGAGCTCAAAGGCGGCGATGGCGGCGGCGGTAAACAGATGTGGCACTGCGGGGAACAGGCTGAAGCAGGTCTGTGGATGTAAGCTACAGTCAATCGAGTGGAGAAACAGATGCCGCCAGGAAAACAAGCCATCCAATCACGGCGAGCGCTAAGTGGGTCGCGTCGCGGCCCAAATTTGCATAGGTATAAAACTTTATTGCACAGAAACATGGAGCGGCAGGTGGCGAAACACGAGCGGTTGGAGTGGAGACGTTAAAGCTTCATGTCTCTGTAGTGTAAATGTAGAAGGAGTGTTTTAGTTTATTCAGATCACCTTTAACGAGATATCTCACACTGAATATAAAGTATAGCACAAGTATATTTGTACTTATAAAGTGTCATATTGTGTTGAATTGCCTGACAAAACTGGTATTCTCCGTTGTTTTTACATTTCTAGAGTTATTAGATCATTGAAATGTCTAGTAAACAGTTACAGTTGAAATGAGAAATGTTCGTGTTCACATCCGGGCAGGTTTTGACTGGGGAAAAACATTTTTAAAATGCAAACTCATGTGGCGAAGACAGACATGAAAGAGAAAATGTGAAATATTTAAAGTTACGGTAATAACTTTACACTGTGGTCATTATTCTTTCATCCCACACTGCACCAGCCACGCCTCCGACCACCACCAACCGTTCACACACCACTTACATACGAGGCAATGTGGGCTACGTGTCTTGCCCAAGGACACGGCGACAGAACATGGTCCAAATTGAACAGTTGGAAGCTGAGAGCTCTAACCACTGAGCTACGGCAGTTATTTAAGATTCATTGTCCTTTGTTTTCCAAATGCAGCAGCTTCTCAATAAAAAACCCACATGTCTGTGTTTTTGATGATCAGATTTCTCTTGTGCCTGTAAAAAATCATGTGATTATTCTAGCTTTCTGAGTTTACTTGCCGCGTAAATTCTCTTTTTTTAATTGTATTTAAAAAAGACGTATTAAAGTGACAACACTAGTTCAGGGTCAAATGCTTTCTCTGTATTATCATCTCAAACTGGTGCAGAACGATGGCAACATGCAGTAACAGTCAGACGTTTCCATTGCATAGTGAGGTTTATGACATTATTCAGATGCAAAAGTGTTGAATTATTATGAGATTATGAGTTATTATGCAAGTAGATGAGGAGATATATCATTTTGTATACACATTTACAGAATACATATTGACATCAATGTTTATGCAAGTTCTTTTGTCACTTGGTTTTCCACACACGAGTTCAGTTACGGCGCAGTCAGTCATTTATTGGGTTGTTCCGCGTCACAAAAAGAAGTATTTTTACAGATTTTGCATCGTTTTTGAATATGGCGCGGTCATATGTAGAGTTTTTGTTGAAAGCCGTGCCCTGAAGAGGATGAGTCTCACCTGAGCGACCGCTATAATTGAAGTTAGCACCAAAAGTCCACTGAGTCTGAATTTGAGGCGTCTGTAACTTTCACTCCATTCCACAATAAGTTCAAAGCAAAATGATCAAAATTAACCACATTAAACATCTTTTATTAAGGAGTAAACGCTCATAAGTTATACCTTCACTGACCCTGTGTGGCTGGTTATCATCAACTTAACTGTTCACATAAATCACGGACAGAATCTTTTTGAAATTATCTACTTTTTTTTACGTGGATAATTTCAGATTCCTCCTCAAATTCTAATTCAAATGAACAATTGCACCCATAAAACTAATGGGATGTGCTAACTGAGCTAACTGAGCTAACTGAGCTAATCGCATCCAGAATGAATCTTGCTAAAAACAAACCAAATTGTCACTGAATGGAGTCGACAACATGGATGAAAATGAAATCAGATGTATGTATTTTTTTTACAGTAATTATGTACATTTTGCCTACAATACTTTATCAATCTAGCAGAAATTGAATAAAATGTGTCTGTAAATGAGTTGGTTTATGTTCAAATGTTGCACAAAACATGAATGGACCATTGAATCGACCATGAAATTACTGTATTTTCCAAACTATAAGTCGCACCTTTTTTCATACTTTTGGGCGGGGTGCGACTTATATTTATACTTAAATACTTGATACTTATACTTCGGAGCGACTTATATGTGATATTATTTGTTATTTTCACACTTGCAACCGCATTTCATACTCAGTGCGACTTATACATGTTTTATTCTTCTCTAT